>NW_008336854.1:538539-545693 GCF_000622305.1 Nannospalax galili
TATGCACAGCAAAAAAATATTTTTTTCAAGATTTCCAAAAAAGAATGAGAATAACAATCATATTCTCTGGTAATACTTTAAACATTAAGGTTGAATTTTAAAATCTTATGAATATATTATGAAGATCAGGCATAGCTGCTGCAGTTAGATAAGAGATTTCAAAGCTTTGTATGGTGGTACATGGCTTTAATCCTAGTGCTCAGGAGGCAAAGCCAACCTGGTCTGCATAGGGAGTTCCAAGACAAATAGGGGAGACCCTATCTCAAAAACACAAGAAGACAGTAAGAGTTCTCACCTGCAGTTCTCTTCTGGGAGCTTATCATTAGGACATTGGTTACAATATTATCAATGAAAACAAAGAAGGTGCCTGGTTGAACACATGACAGCAGGCTGTTTCTTAAATGTACAGATCCATTTACAGAACGAAGTAAGATGCAACCAATGAAAATAATATGGCTGGGTAATGAAATAAAAAAATAGTATTCATCTTCTTTTACAAAAAAGATTGTGAAACAAAATAAATAAAATGAACCTCCTTTGTAGTCCTTGGGGGTCTTATAAAACTTTTAAAATTTCTATTATATATATGTGTCTATTTTATGTCTTTTTCCATGAGAAGGACTGAATCCTGGGTCTTGCATTTGCCAGGCAAGTGCTCTACCCCTGAGCTAAATCTCCAACCCTATTGTGTGTATATGTGTGTATATGTGCATGTGAATACAGATGCCCTCAGAGGCCAGATATGTTGGATCCCTAAAGCTGGAGTTACAAGCAGACCTGAGTCACCTAACATGGGTGCTAGGAACTGAACTTGGGTCCTCAGCAAGAGCAGCGAGTGATCTTAACTGCTTAGCCCGTTCTTTAACCCCTATCTTATAGTACTTTTATATGTGCAGTATTCATATGTAGAATTAATATTAAAAATATAGAAATGTTTTACTGTTTCTCTGAGAACTATGGCTAAGTGTGCTTGAATTTGTTCCTTTGTTGTTTGTTTTTAATTTTTAATTTATCTAATATATTTATACACATACACACATAAATATATATATTCTTTTGACAAGGTCTCATATATTCTCAGCTACTCTTGAACTTGCTATGTAGTAAGGGTGACCTTGAACCTCTGATCTTCCTGCCTCTACCTCCTAAATGCTGAGTTGACAAGAGTGTGCCACCATGCCCAGTCTATGTGAGGGTGGAAAACAAACTCAGGGCTTCATGCATGCTACATAAGCACTCTTCCAACTGAGTCACATTCCTAGCCCCGTAGATAGATAGACAGATAGATGATAGATGATAGATAGATAGATAGATAGATAGATAGATAGATAGATAGATGATAGATAGATAGATAGATTGATAGATAGATGATAGATAGATGATAGAGATAGATAGATGATAGATAGATGATAGATAGATGATAGATAGATGATTGATTGATAGATAAATGATTGATAGATGATAGATAGATTGATAGATGATTGACAGATGATAGATTGATAAATGATTGATAGATGATAGATACATAGATGATTGATAGATGATTGATAGATGATAGATTGATAAATGACTGATAGATGATAGATAAGATAGAAATGAACGAATGAGGAAATATAATGTGATAAAGATAATGTGATGTCATGAAGGTGAGGCAGACGTGTATCTCAGACATGTCTGCCAGCCTCCAAGAGGCTTTATTTTCTCACCATTGTGAGGAAGAATCACATGTAAGAAGGTTTTAATGAGGCAAGTCGTGATGGGCCAATAAAAAGGCAGTTTATCATCATCCATGATTCCTAGTAACAGCTGACGACCTCCTCATGTCACATGCACTGCTTGCTACAATCCTGCTGGGGCAGCCTTCCCCCATTCCCACCAGGGAGATACAGTTTGTGATGGTTAGTGTCAATTTTCAATCTGAGAGAACCTAGAATCGTTTAGGAGATGGCACTCTGGGCATGCCCGTGGAGAATTCTCTTTATTCCAGTAACTGAGTGGGAAGACCTGCCTGCTGCGGGTGGCACCGTTCCCTGGCTGGGCTCCTAGATTACACATGGAGGAAGGAAGCTGAGCAGAGGCAATACAATTTGTGTTAAGAAAACAAGGTGTGCAAATATGAATATATCACAGATAGATGGGCAGAATCCTTTAGTTTTCTATGTCTGGTTTTACAGTTGGGTCTGTTACTCTAAAGGGTAGAAACTGGGCATAAGGAGAGCTCCATGTCCTTTTTCAGTGTACCTTTTATATTTTCTCCGACACAGATGCATTAGACTGCTGTCCAAGAGTAAGCAAATGTTTTCGTCCTTGCCATTTTCTCTAGGATTCATAGGAACTAAGTTTAAGAGTTGCTGGGTGTCATGTTTATTTTCTTCTGTGTTCCCCTTCGCCCTGGAGCTTGACTATTCAGATCATATCCAGCAGCGCATCTCAAAGAAGTCTCATATAATTCAAAGGCCTCATTCGAATAAAACAGCAACACGGTTTCTCCATAAGCTCTCAGCAAACCAGTGTCAAGCATGTTGGCACTGCAGGATAGAGAGTAAATGATTTTTACACGTCGTGTGCTTTTATTCATCCACAAAAGCTCAGAGAGGGGACCGTTTTTCTCCCCCTCCTCTCTCCCCTTCCCCCGACATTTTTCTCTTTCTTCCGCCTCCAGTGCCCTTGAAAGCCATATTGAATTTGACAAAGGGTAAACTAGCAGGGAGTGGGAGAAACTAAAAGATACCAAGTGTTTCCAACTGCCTGTCTGAAAATCTGTTTATACAGCACCTGGGTCACCCTCTTCTGATAGGCTTTTCTCTCTGTATTATTGTGTTTGTGTCATGGGGGAAAAAAGCCAGCATCCCTTGCTGTGGAGCACAGCTCTATAGAATTCTACCGCCTTGGCTTACTACCTCATTTTGCTTGAAAGAGGCTGCCTTTCCAGCTTCATCTGCAATGGCCCAGAACATTCTCCCCTTTGTTCCCTACATGACCTTTCTGTTTCACTAAGGGCGAGATGTGTCTTGAAACCCAAACCAACTTCGACAGACTTTAACCACCACATCAAAAACTGTAACAGAGTCCTCTACGCACAGAAATAAATACTGCAGGTTTCATTGTAATGCATCTACGGTTTCTCTGTGCATTCTGTCTGGGGATTTCAAAGGACAATGCCAGTGTTCAGAAATGAATGCAACAGCACAAACAGGAACTTCCCTAAGGTACCTTGGAAGGAGCAGCAGGCCAAGCCTGGCCTTGCAGCTATTTTTATTTCTTAGGAGAGTGGGTTGAGAGGGAGACTTGAACCCCTGCCAACTTCTAGTGGTTTCAAGAGTTAGCAGCTGGACAGTCACCTGGGGAACTGGAGAGCAGTGTGGCACTGGAACAGAAAGCTCTTGGGCATGTCTAAACAGCAAAGAAGGCCCAGGACTTCCCAGAACCACCTTATGCTGAAGCTCTGTCTGCCTTGAAGGAGAGAACAAGCACTTCAAAACATGAAATCAGCACTCTTCTAAGCAATGGAGGCTCCTGACCATCCGTGACACGCCTTCATCATCACATACCCTGGTACTTACATACAACTACGGGCAGAAACATACACAAATTTGATGTGGATGGGTGGTCAAAGGGGAACTTTCAAGTTGTTCAAGTGAGAAACATGAAAGAACAGTCTGATTTACCCTAAACCTCTGCTCCCTGCAGGAAAGATCTTGAACTCCACCCTTGGCTAACACCCAGCCCTCAGATGGGCTTTCTTCTTTTCAGGAGCTGATGGACAACTTGGTGAGCAACTCATATGTTAAAATGAAATATTCTACTGAAGATATTAAAAGGCTATATTGAGATACCCAGTCAAAGGAAAGAATAAATCAAGATAGCTCTATAAAATCACTCTGGAGTATAATATGGGAATGTTTTTGAATAGCATCAAGGAAATAAATTGTTAGACTTCTTTCCATCTCAGTTAAGCAAATTCTACCACATGAAGAAGCATATATCTGAAATTATCATTCTTTTATTAAATTATACTATTCTCTGTGAATATAGAACTATGCAGTGTTAAAAAGTACCCAGAAAAGTCAAGCTGATATGACAGGTGACCTTAAAAGTTCATATACAGTAGACATTGTATAGTTAAGAGTAGAGCTTAGAGTGCCTTATGCCAGCATTTGAGGACCCCAGGACAATAGCCACCACCCTCGTTGGGGCTTCTAAAAGCACCCTGGGCATTTACTTAAGCCAATAAAGAGGGGAGGACAGAGAAAGTCCCAAGTTAAGGGGTGCTGGTTATGATGGACCAGGGCAAGGAGTAGTGTTCATTCCCCTCACCCACAATGCAGGGTCTCACAGAGGGAAAAATACCTGGGGAAAGGAGGCCAGCGCTGGGGAGATGTGTCCTCTGAATCATGAAAACAGAACTCACATCAGGGTTAGTTGTTTCTGCCCAAGGGATCATCTCTTTCAATACTCTTCAAAATAGTTTCTTTGGTATAATGATTGATCTTGGTTGTCACCTTGACTAGATCTGAAGTCAATTAAAAGGCAAGCCACTGGGCACACCTGTAAGGATTTTCTTGATCAGATCATTTGAAGTGGGAGACACCCCCTAAATGTGGGTGGCACCTTTCACGTTCTAGTGGAAGCCCAAGGAAAGGGAGTTGGAAGAAGGAAATGTTGCTTTCTGCCTGCTTGCTGTCACTTTTGCTGGCAAGTTCACTAATACTGGAAGACATTCCTCAGGCTTCCAACGTAGACTGAAGATTAGCAGTTTGGGAAGCCATCAGGCCTTCAGTGCCAGATTGGTACTGTTGAAACATCCAGCCTATGGACTGAGCAACTACAGGATTCTCTGCCTCTCCAGCAAGCAACCAGCCATGTTTGGACTACCAGATTATCTCATGCAAGCCAATCTACTAAATCTCTTTGACTATATATTCAATCTATCATCAGTTGTGTTCCTCTGAAAACCTTGGGAGCCCTCTGAGCAACCATCTAAATGAAGCGGTTCTGGGTTCATCTCTACTGATACAGGGAAATGATTGTGCTAGCAAATATGATGTCAGAATAGGGCAGTCTTCCATGTGGACAAATCCCAAAAAATCTAGGTGGAAACTACATTCTCAAGGAGATGATTCAGAACTCCCCACCCAGCTGTGGGCTCTCCATAGTGACTTCCTTTCAAAGAGCACAGTATTAAAACACAGGGGTGGGGGACTATTTGAAGAAGGGATGTGACAAACACCATCTCAGCCAAGGGATCAAAATCAGTATCCACAGGACTAAGTCACTTTGGCTGCATGTACACTTCATAAGTTACAATGAAAACATATGCCCTCTGTGCTCTCCCTATCCCCAAACCTGTTACCCTAGTGTGAACATAAGAGAAAAAAATCATCAGATAAATATGAACTGAAGGCCAGTGAAATGATTCAGCAGGTAAAGGCACTTCCCACCAATCCTGACAATGAGTTCTATCTCCAGTACCCAAATGGTAGAAGGAGAGAACTGGCTCACACAAGCTGCCCTCCAAACTCCACACACAGGCTATGGCACCCACATATGTGCAAATAAATAAATAAATAAGTAAATAAGTAAATAAATAATAAATGTGATTTAAAAATTTTTGATGTTTCAAATGAGAAGTAATCTCAAATATATCTAACCAGTACCTCTCAAAAACCAGGACAATGAGGTCGATGACAGCACGGGAGAGCTAAGGAGATGCCACAATTATCTTACGATACCCTAGATGGGATCCTGGAACAGACAAGGGAGACTGGGTAAGCAGTAGGCAAATTCAAATGGTGTACAGATGTTGGACAATTTTTTAAATGAGCTTCCCAGGGCCCTGAACCAATATTCCTGGTGCCTATTTCAACTACTTTCATTGCGAAGACGTTTTTATCGTGCCTAGCTGCTTAAGTTCTTTTTATGAGAAGTTACCAAGGCTTTAGGCATTTTAAATGCTGTTTTATTTCCAGTGACACCATGGCCAAAAAGCCATATTCAAGATACAGTAAAAAACCAATCACATGTTTAAATTATCTTACTATTACCAAATAAGTATTACTTAATTATTTTTCAAATTAACAGGCAAAAAGTAGTTTCTCATAATTTTTCTTTATCTTTTTTTTTTTTTTTTTTGAGACAGGGTCTCCCTGTAGCCCCAGCTGGCCTGGAGCTCACTATGTAGACCAGGCTGGCCTTGAATTCACAGAGATCCACCTGCCTCTGCCTCCCGAGTCCTGGGATTAAGGCATGCACCACCACATCTGGCTCTCTCATAATTGTTTCTCATAGTTATTTTTAATTTGAGCAGCTGATTCTAAATAAAGCTCCGTGTGGGACATGTCTTGTCTTTTGTGTTGAATAAGTTCTAATCTTTGCTCATTTTTCTACTGGTTGGTTGCAGTTTTCCCATTTTTTAAGAAAACGTGTTACATTTAAATCCGGCAAAATTATTATATATACCTGCAGTTTTTCAGAAAATATTACTTGGATGTTGAATTTTACAAATAATTACAATATTTTTGTTTCTTTTATTTTTATTTAGTTAGTTCATTAGCAGGCAGCATTTGTTAATACAAAGTTGATCCATTAAACTTTGTCTTAAGGGTTTCTGTCTTTGATTTGGGATTAAAAGTAATCAGTATTAGAAACTCCCTATCATATATATCGACACAGGCTCCTTATAAGAGACAGAAAGAATGGCTAGGGTGATAGATGGAGACGCAGCAATGGAAGCAGAAGTCAAGGGAAAGAGGACGCAAAGATGGTACACAATTGGCTTTGAAGATGCAGGTAGGAACCCTGGCCAAATAATGCAGGTGGTCTCCAGGAGACACAAAAGACCTCTCTCCTGTAACTCCAGAAGGACATAGGCAGCTCTTCAGAACTAGTGTAAACCTATCACCTCCATAACCATCAGGTAACAAAGTTATGCTAGGTTAAACCACTGTATCTATGGTAATTTAGTAGAGCAAAAAATAAGAAGTTAGGTAGATAAACAATAAACAGATAGATGTATAGACACCCAGAAAATGGATGGATAGATAGAAAATATATTATAGATATCTTGTAGGTGATGGATGGCTAGATAAATAGACGATGCATAGGTAGATAGAAGAATAAATGATTAATGGGTCTATGTCAAAGGGTGTGTGTGT
>NW_008336854.1:545991-546589 GCF_000622305.1 Nannospalax galili
TCCGCTCCAAAACAAGCATATCATCGCTCTTTTGCTTTTGATGAAGCAAATTGTATATACAAGGATCCTAGGATGTTTTTAAAGAATGATTTTTCACTTAATCTATTCAAATATTCAACGCATCTAAGAAAGTGCAAAACAAATACATGTACAGATGCTGTAGCTGTGCTCATCTTAACAGTAGGTATCTGTGACAGCTTATCTTCACTGTCAACTTGACACAACTAAGGGTCACCTAAGGGACACACCCCTGGGCGTGTCTATGAGGGTGTTTCCAGAAAGGTTTAACTGAGCGGGGAGATCCCAAGGGCTGCGGTCTCAGGCTGAATGAGGGAGCAGAGCAGCAGCATTTACCTCAGGCTTCAGTGCAACCAGCAACCTCATCCCTGCTGCTGTGACTCCCCACCAGGGTGGCCTATACTCAGAAACAGAAGAAAATAGGCCCTTATTTGCCTTCTGTCACAGAGCTGAGTGACTAATATGGTATCTAAGAGTTAAATAGTCTGAATGTATTATATTTACTTTAAAACTGCATGCTTTTCCCAATTTTTCCACAGGAGCTTTGTAATAGGTTGAATAACGGATACCTAGAGATAAA
>NW_008336854.1:546809-550856 GCF_000622305.1 Nannospalax galili
TGTGATCAACATATGTTATAAATTTGAAATTGTAAATCAATAAAAAATTTTAAAATAACCTTGAAGGAGGATTATCTTCTTATCATCTAGATTGGCATGAAATGCTACAAGTATATTTTTTTAAGTCAAGAAGAGCTACTTCAATAAAGAAAAAGAGCTCTGACCTCAGAGACTGTAGAGATGAACCCACAAGCCACAGAATACCTGGCATCACCAGAAGAAAAACAGTCCTCCCCATGTCCTTGGGCACTTTGCCTTCCAAGCTGGAGCCCCAAGAGCTAAGAGAGAAGAAATTTCTGTTGTTAAAAGCCCTACAGATCATGGTGGTTTTTAGAACCCTTATTTCATACCCAACTAAAGATGCTGGAAACAAAAAAATTAACTGGTTTTTTTTTTTTTTTTTAATGTGTATGCATTGTATTGCCTGTGTGTAGATAAATGCACCCATGTTGTGCAATGCCTGTGGAGGACAGAAAAGGCTTTTGGATACCCCGGAACTGGAGTTACAGACAGTTGTTAGTTGCCATGTGGGTGCTGGGATTTGAACCGGGATCTTCTGCAAGAACAACCAGTGTTGTTAATCACTGAGTCATCTCTCCAGCCCGAGAACTATTTTTTGAGTCACTGTGGTTTTAATTTTTATTGTCATATAAAGTTATACTCAGCCCTCTTGAAATTTTTGGTCTATCTCTTTAAATGTCTTCTCTGTACCTATTGTCAATTTATTGTTAAGTATTTTTGTATTTTGCTGCTGTAATTAGATGTTTATAGCCCTTGTAATTTCTAACTAGTTATTAATGGCATAAAAAGTTATTGCCTTTTATGTATTTATTTTATAACAGACCATTTTAATAAGTGCTCTTTGGGATTCTGATAGCTTTTCAATTCATTTTCATGACTTCTGCAGGTATATAGCATATCATTCAAAAAATAATCTAATGTAGTTACAATATTTACACTATTTCCTTACTTTGTTATTTGTTGTGTTCAAAATGCCCAGAACAGCAGAGACAGCCACAGCCATCTTTAGCTGTTTCTTCCTGAGTGCTCATTAAGGATGCTGCTGAGGGGTCTTTCACATCTTAAATATGTCTCTTTTCCCATTGTTCTACAGATCCTCTCTTAATATATAGTACACTTTTTTTTTTATCTGTTGTCTATTTAAAAAAAATGTGGATTCTTTTCTTCAGTCATTATAATAATTTTTCCTTGCTTCCTTCATTAAATTCATCTTTGCCCTTAGAAGTACTTTATAAATTATATTTGTCAATATTTTGTTTAAGACTCAATAGGTGAGATATATATGCTGTTATCCATTATCCTTTATAATTATTTAACTGAAAGGATTAAAAGTGGAAAAAAAATCAGAAAGTATTTCACATTCTCCAATACTCTAGAACATTTTCTATTTACTTCCCTCTAACATTATTAGCAGACAATGTATGCATGTAACTAAAATAGAGAAAAAATTTTTAAAGGCTTCTAATGAAATAAAGAAGTTCTGCTCAAATATTTAATATGCCTTAGTTTTTACTTTCATTGGTTTTTGTCCTGGTATTTATCTTCACAATTCTATGTAATTGTTTATAATGTTTTTTCTTGACTTAAGAAATATAGACATTGTTTCTAAACTCCTAGTCACAAGGACTAGTCCCTTACAGAAACCACAGCTTTTCTTTTCCTTATACCCTCATCAAAATTGGTTTAAACCAGTACATTATGGTCATGAACAAATGGGACAGAATGTTCTATGGTCTTGCTTATTTTCTACTAAGTTTTGTTTTTCTGTTATAACTAAGTTTTCAGGCTGGCAGTACAGGTAAGCTTGCCACCAAGCCTGATGACCTGGCTTCCATTCCCAGCCCCACACGTTAGAAATGACTCCCACAAGTTGTCCTCTAACCACCATATGCACATGTGTGAACACACACACACATGTAGCCACAAAATGCAATGCAAATTATTTTGGTTTTCTGAAAGAGGGCTTCCCTGTAGCCCCAGCTGGCCTGAAACTCACTATACAAACAAGGCTAGCCTCAGTCTCACAGATCTCCTCCCGCCTCTGCCTCCTGAGTGCTGGGATTAAAGGAGTGTGCCACTATGCCTAGCACATAATAAAGTGGGTTTTTTTTTTCCTTCAATGTATAGTTTTTATTGAATTTGTGTGCATTTCTTACAATACATCTTGATCATATCTAGACCCCTCCCACATCTGCAGCCCTCATATACCCCACCCCCTGACACTGCTACCGGATTTCATCAATTCTGTCATATATGTTAAGGCCTATTGAATCAAGTTTGTGTACCCTGATGTCCCTCTGTGCAAATTCATTCACTGGAGTCTAGCCAGGCTATCTAAAGTCATCCCTTAAGGAAGATCTTTGTCTGCTCTGTTCCCGCCCCCCTCCCCCCATAATGTCAGCTATCAAATGAGGATTCTAGAATAGATGAAGGTGGTACACAGTCTTCTCTACGGCTGTTGTAACAGATCACCACCATAGCTCATGATAGAATTTCCTTTTCTCACAGTTCTAGATGCCTGAACTCAGAAGACAAGGTGCCCAGGCCCACTCTCTTCCTGAAAGCCATAGGGAAGAATTTGTTCCTGGCTTCTGGAGCTGCTGAGTGTCCTGCAACTTGTGGCCTCATCACTGTAATACTTGCCAAGAGAAGAGAGTTCTTTTCCTTTTTCTCTGTTTGTCACTTTCACAATTTCATTTTTCATTTAATTTTTTTGATAATTTCATAGATGAGTAGTATATTTATATAATTTCTACTCCTTCCTCTACCCCTCCAGTTCCTGCCGTGTCTCACTCAGCCCCTTTCAAACACAGGACCTCTTCTTCATTAACCATTCACATAAACCTACAGAGTTCATTTAGTGCTGCTCTTACGTCCGTATGCATAGGCTGACCACATAGGATTTGCTAATCTAGCAGAGAAGTGGTCCCTGGAGAAAACTGAATCTCCCCCTCTCAGCAGCCATTGATTGCCTGTAGCTCTTCATCTAGAGGTGGGAATTTGGGAAATGCCACCCATCCACATTGGCATGTTGACTGGCATGGTCGTTATGGAGGTTTTGTTTAGAAAACTATACTGCTGAGATTTCATGGGTGTGGTTTCCCTGTCAAGTCTAGAGGACACTATCTAGCAACTGGTATCCTGGTCCTCTGGCTCTTAAAATCTTTCTGCTCCCTCTTCCATCAAGTTCCCTGAGCCTCAGGTATAGGGGTTAATTTGTAGAGCTGTGGGTTGGAGCTGAGCACCCCACAGTCAGTAACTCTTTGCAATTTGACCAGTTATAATTTTCTGTAATAGTTTACATTTATTGCAAAAAGAAGCTGCTTCAATGAGAAGGGAGAGTTACATTTATCTATGGGTATAAAGGTATTTAGAATCAAATTAGACATTACATTGGTTGAGGAAACTGGCTGTAGTAGGTTCTCTAGGGTCTGTGGTCTCTTCAGCCACGGGCATTTGGCTATGTTTACAGTACCAGCAAGCATTCCTTCCTATTAGTTCTTAGTCAACCAAGAGATAAAAGTACTAGTACTGCACTACTGGGGATATCTTGCTGGGCCAGTCATTGTCATGTAACCAGGCATTACAGCTGCTTAGGGCTATTGATTGTTTCTCTCCCTTGGCAGCTTGCACAGCATCTTCTGATACTATGAGAGCCAGTCTCCTGGGGAGGCTTCCAGAGGAGTTCCAGCCCAATTCCTCCAAGTCCTGTGTATGAAGTGTGTGGTGTCAAAGACACAAATTTTTTAGTGTTTTCATGCTTTCACATTTTAACACATTCTTGATGTATTTGTCTTCTACTTCCTTTCCCGGCATTTCCTCTTCTTATGTAGAAAGTTGTATTTAATATCCATCAAACTGAATTTAAGTACTATTTACTCTTAATTTCTTAAGAGTAAGTCAATAGCCCCAAAAATAAGCTCATTAAGGTGAATTTTTTTTTTTTTTTTTTTTTTTTTTTTTTTTTTTTTTTTTAAAAAAAAAAAAAGAGGACGATAAATCTTTCACTGTGATATATCAAAATAA
>NW_008336854.1:550913-555936 GCF_000622305.1 Nannospalax galili
TTCAAATGTGAAAACTGTTGAAGTCTGGATTGGTCAGTTGTCTGGGTACACAATTATTCTCCAAAAATCATTTTTTTTCAAATGTGAAAACTGTTGAAGTCTGGATTGGTCAGTTGTCTGGGCACACAATTATTCTCCAAAAATCACTTTTTTCAAATGTGAAGACTGAAGTCTAGAGCATAGTTCTATTTTTGAAAATGTCATCTGATTATCATTTATTTATACATGATATTTTTTTCTCCTCAGATAAAACTTCAGCTTTATTTTTTAACACTGGTATTCTAAAATGTCATGGTAACATACCTTGTAGAGCCGGACGTGTGACTCGTCTCTGCTAAAGATAGGAGCTCTGAGCTATGAAGGTCCTCAGTTGTGCTTTCTTAAACCACCAGTATCTGGTTGTTGGACCTTCTTCAGGGATTCTTTTTTTCCCACTCTGCTTTCAATTTCTTCATCTTTGTACTCTAATTCCTAAGAAAGTCATTTCACTTTCAACAGCTCAGTTAAGCTGGGGGACTTGCTCTGTGTGAAGTCCCTGAGAGCATGTCCTATGGATCTCCTGTCTAAAGCATCCTCCATCCCTTTATGAATCAGTGCCTTTTCATGCGTCTTTCTCCTGCTGCTGTAGTCATATTAACAAATGCCCTACACTTAGCAAGAGTAGCTCTTTTTCTTCTGCTGCTTACCATACCTTCATTTCCGCCAAGATCCTTTTTTCAGTTTTCTGTTTTGATTGTTCTGTCTTTAATGTTAAAAGCTTCCCTCCCCCAAATATTTCATATTGATTGGCTGTCTCTTCAGGGATGAGTGAGCCAATAAAAAGCAGACTGGAGGGCTGGAGAGATGGCTCAGTAGTTAAAAGCACTCACTGCTCTTGCAGAGAATCTGGGATTCAGTCCCCAAAACACACACGGCAGCACAACAGCCCATAACTCCAACTCCAGGGGATCTGGTGTCCTCTTCTGGTTTCCATGAGCACCAGGTACACATACAGTGCACATACACACATTTAGGCAAAGCACTCATACACATAAAAACTGTTTTAATAAAATAAAAGGAAAACTAGAGACTATGAGGGCACAGGTACATTTTAACACCGAGGGTGCATTTTAGTGATGGCCACTAAAATATAAGGAGGAGAGACTCCCTATGACAGCATAGATATGTTGGAACTATATCTTCTCTGAAGCAGTTCCATTTCTCCAAAGGGTAATTGCGCCCTCTCTTGTATGAAGAGTAGAAGGCAGGCCTGTGTCTGGCTGTGCATGGGGATGAGGTGAGTGGGCAACAGAGGGGGGACAGGAAGTCATTCATATGCACCTGCCCTGTTTTTAGTTATGGTATCTCTCTCTAAATCTATATCATTTCCAGTGCTCTGGAGTCCGGGTGTCTCTGGTTCTACTTCTCTTTAGAATATGATTTATAGCCTGGAGACTGTTCCATAGGCATGAAATCACTACAATTAACCTCAGGACTAGAAACAATCCATGAATTTTCAGCACCAAGCTTTGTGCTGTCTTCCAGGGTGCCAAGTGTTTTTGAAATCCTGCTAGGCTAAGCCCACTGAGCATCTCTTCTTATCTTCCTGGGTTAGTCTGAAGAGTTCAGCTTTCTCTGTTCTGCCAATATTTCTCTGTTCTCCACAGTATGGGGGAGGTTCACTGGAGCGATGGCTCAGTCCTAAGAGCACTGGTGCTCTTGCAAAAGATCAGAATTTAATTCCCAGTACCTATATGGCAGTTAATAACTGTCCATAACTCCAGTTTCAGAGAATCTGACATCCACTTCTTGACTCTGCAGGCATTGCACACATGGGTACAACACATACATGCAGGTGAAACATTCATACACACACAAATAATAATAAATAAATCAGTTTTCTCTGGGTGGCTGTATTCTATCGTCAACAGGCCAGTTGATATTTGTCATCCATCTCTCTGCTGTCCTCTCTCCTGTTTTCTCTCCTTACAGATTCTCTATCTCTATCTTTTTTACAATTATAATTATTATCATCCCTTAACATCAGTGTGTTGGAATTTGGAGGAAGCAGACAGAACTGCATGCATTAAAGTGCTTTGCAACCTAAAATCTCCTGAAAAACTTTTAAGCACTATTAGTAAAAGACATGTCTTTGAATGTTTGAAGTACATCACCCATTATTATTTATGCCAAATGCCTCTTTATTTTAGAACTAGCCACATCAACAGTTTTTTCACTCTATTTCACCTCTGTATTTAGTTTTCATGCCTTATATTCCACTTTGGTTATTATATTTTTCTAGAAAATCTATTTCTTCAACATGCTTTAACTTCTTACTGAAGCACTGTATGTGGAACCTTGTGCCATAGTATTTTTTGAGCTAAGAAGCTTGATCTTTTCATAGACAACTTTTACTTTCTGCTCCATTATATTTGGTCTGCTTCTGACACATCTTAAATATATTTTCGTCCTTTTGTATATTATCTTCATCAAATCCTTTTAGTTCCCATTTTTATGAGCTCTGTCAGAGATTCACATTTCTATTGAATGTTTTAAACAGCTATGTCTTAGATTAAATGCATATACATATTTATTTTTATTTTAAATTAGCTTAAATCATTATTTTTCTTACATTTCCTAGGATCATTTTGTTGCAATTTTTATAAGTTCTTTAGTAAAATGCATGGTCTGTACACTTTCATTCTCTCTTGCTTAATAACAGCACCTAAGGCTCCTTGTGTTATTTGTGTGGCTTATTACTAAATAATGTATACAGGAAATTTTGTGTTCTCTTTGACCTGCAATCTATGAATGGGTTATTTTATTGTGGTGATGATTATGATGATGGTGGTGGTGGTGGCGGTGGTAGTGTGTAAAATGATTTTAAAATTCAAGAGTGTTCTTCAATTGACACCTTTATTATTTGTAATTTTATTAGGTTATGATCAGAGATCGTGGTCTTAATGATTTCAGAATCATTGTAGGACTTTCTATGTAGTCCAAAAACAGAGTTTTCTAAGCAATCTATAAGAACTAAAAATATTCCTTTTTTCATAGTCTATAGTTAAATGTATTTATTAAGTCAACCCCATTGCTTTGCTCTGTGATTTTGCTGGAATACATGCACCAGTAGCCCAGTGCAAGTAAAAGCATGAAAAGGAGACATGGAGTGTTTGAGGGTCGGAAAATAACCTTATTTTAGCACTTGATTGGTGACGTGGCTAGATAGACAATTATATGTTGGAAATAATTGGGAGGCATTGTTCTATTGTGTCTTGGCATCCAAAGTCATTCATGTGCCCTGCTTCCAGATTTACATTTGTCTGCTTATTTGGCAATGACTCAGGGAGGTTTTAGAGTGTCTCCAGTTATTGCATTTCTGTCAAATTATCCTTGTATGCACAACATTTTCCTTTCTCTGTTTCACTGTAATCTTATTTGCAGAATAAAGGTTCATGCAGCCCCATTTATCATGGATTCTACTCTTTCTTATAAAATAATCTTCGCTGTCCTACTTAGTACTTTTTGCTGTAATGTTATATTACGTTTGCATTTTTCACTTGCATTTACCCAACTTACTTTGTGCAAGCATTTATTGCAAATATTCTGCATCATTTTATTTTAAATATATTCTCCTCTGGGAGTAAGATACAGTCCGACTTTA
The DNA here is from genome assembly GCF_000622305.1 of Nannospalax galili. Taxonomy (NCBI): domain Eukaryota; kingdom Metazoa; phylum Chordata; class Mammalia; order Rodentia; family Spalacidae; genus Nannospalax; species Nannospalax galili. The sequence continues at coordinate 554,557 of NW_008336854.1, forward strand.
TTTTTCAAGCAAAGAAACATTTTTTCATGGATGAGCTTTTCCTCGTTTTAGCCTGTTGTTCCATTATATTCGGTGACATGTCTGATGCAATTTTAATTAATGTGCTTCAACCTTTCACATTTTTGTGCACCCCTGTGTGCTCTCCTTATTTCATTTCTTTTCCTTTTCTCTTCTGATGTAGACAGGGTTTATAATATCCAGCTAACTAATGCTGAATTTGAATAGTGTTTACTCTCAAGAGTTTATTTAAATAAAATTTCAACGTGTATGAAATTATCTTTGAGTCAGGGGTAAAATTACTGCATTTTTCTCTTACATAGCTGCACATTTCTGCTTCACAAATATTAAATAATAATCTTCTTTGGCCACAGTTATCACCCACAGGCTCTGTATCCTTCATCACTAAGCACTTGCTGACAGATGCCAAATCCTCTCCACTGGGTCACAATGGCAGAAGAATCAGTAAATGAAAATTTACTGGGCTTTTTCTCTTTCTCACAGAACAAAAGATACAAAATAATGGCTGTTTTTATAGCGAAAGCACTTGCATAAGTATTTGTGCCTATTTATAAGTCATTATCAGTGCCCTGATTCATCATGGATGTTTTTATCTGAGAAATTATTAACATTTCCTCAGCAACATTTCATTTCTTTCTCCACTGAAAAATTATTGTGTCTAAATTGTACATTTAAAAAGTATATAATTTCAATACCATGCAAAGTGACCATTAGAGAGTAGCTCTGGTACTGTGTGAGATGATTTTCTTCTTTAAAATTTTATGTGCCATTGCATTTTTACATAGCATGCATCACCTTTATTATAAGAAATTTGTACACACACGATGGCTTTTTTATTTTTTAGAGATTTATTTGTCCATTTTTATTTTGTGTGTATAAATGAGTGCCTGAAAGTACATGCACCACAGGCATGCTTGGTGTCCTCAGAAGCCAGAAGACGGCATCAGAGCTACTGGAACTAGAGTTATAGACAATTCTGAGCTGACTTGGAGGCTGGTAACCAAACTCGGGTCCTACCCAAAAGCAGCCAAATGCTCTTAACCGCTTGAGCCATTTCTCCAGCTGCCACCCAAACCATAAATTCAAATGTCAGTTTTGGGAGAAGGAAGTAATGAATTACTTCACTTAGTCCAAGTTCATGTTAGCAAAATTTTCCTATTTCTCTCAACCAAATTCTAACCTCTTGGTGACAAATGAGAGAAAAAGTAAATAGAAAGAAAACTTTGAATTGATTTCTGCTCCTGGCTATGATGGAGTTGCTATAGATAAGCTTACACCCCTGTTGAGATTAGCTGAATAAAATTTTTACAAGTATGAAAGAGAGAGAGAGAGAGAGAGAGAGAGAGAGAGAGAGAGAGAGAG
>NW_008336854.1:555946-566704 GCF_000622305.1 Nannospalax galili
AATCTGTTTAAAGGTATCAGGAAGCTGTTGAGACAATCATGTCAAAAGAAGCCAACATTACAAAGGAAAATAAGTGAGACATGATGGCACATTATATGAGCTAGGGCTTTCATTATTTTGTGGGAGGGGAGCGTTAGAGAGGGGTTTCTCCCTGCAGAACTTTGTACATTACAGGTAGAAAAGGATTGTAGAATAGAGGAGTAGGACCAGGCATAGGTCTTCAGTGGTAAGGCAGGGAAATTTTCAGAACTTTTGTCAGCACTGAAAAGAAAAACTTAGCATCATTTCTGACAAGATGCCCAGAACTTCCGAAGCCAAGATCCCATTCAAAAGGGAATCTCACTCAGATGGCCTCGTGTTGGATGATGTTCTCTTCCAACATTAGCAGGAGCCTTAAGATGAACAGAGAAAGAAACTGAGAAGACGCTGTTTTAGAACGTTTCTGAAGTTTCATCATAGATGTGAGGAAATAAAAATTAGTATTCAGAGCATCCCCATGGAGGCCAGCTGTAGTTCCTGGAGGGTTAGGGAATAAAAATAGACACAAACTGGCAATAAACAGAGACATACAAAAGCTACAACTCAGCCCCACATCAACTCAGCACTCAGAACTCTGGATTACCATAGCCCCTCTCTCTCTCTCTCTCTCTCTCTTTCTCTCTCTCTCTCTCTCTCTCCCACTACATAGCCTCTCTCTCTCTCTCTCTCTCTCTCTCTCTCTCTCTCTCCCACATACACACACCACAGCTGTCTCAGGAGGAACATAATACCATTCAAAACAACAATACACCATGTCTACACAGTATTTGACAATTCAAATGAATTCATGGATGACTTTATTATTGGCAAAAACAAATTAATATTTAAAAGCAACTGTAGCGCTTGTGATATGGCTCATCAGTGAAGATAAGCCTGATAGCCCAACTGCTATCCTCTTATGTGTGCTGGCACATGCACTCACACACACTAAATAAAATGTAATGAAAAATAAAAATAAAAGTAACTGTGGAACTACAGGTGTTGCACAGTTGGTAGAGTGCCTGCTTAGTATGGACTAAGCCATGAGTTCCATCCCAAACACTGTGTAAAACTGAACCTGGTGGCTGTCTTAATTTACTTTCTATTATTGTTATAAAACACTGACTACAACCAACTTGAAAGGAAAAGAGTTCATTTCATCTTACAGATTACAGTCTACCATCGAAGGAAGTGGAGGCAAGGACTCGGTAGGAACCTGGAGACAGGAACTGAAGCAGAGCCCACAGAAGAACTGCTTACTGGTTTGCTAGCTCCGGGTTGTTCAGCTACCTTACCTATGTAGCCCAGGCCCACTTGTCTAGGGATGACATTGTTCACAGTGGGCTGGGCCTTCCTATGTTAATTAGCAGTTAAGAAAATTCCACATAGCCATGGCCACAGGCCAGTACGGTGGAGGAAATTCCTTAGTTGAGGTTCCCTCTTCTCAGGGAGCCCTAAGTTTGTGTCACGTTGACACCTGAAGCTACAGCTGTAACACACACTTGTTCCAACAGTCGGGAAGTAGAGGCAGGAGGACCACACGTTCATTCTCAACTATACAACGAGTTTGAGGCCAGCCTGGGATGCATGAAACCCTGTCTCAAAAATAAATAAATATAATAAAAGTACAAACAGTGTCCTAGCTATTTCACACTTCCACCTTATTTATCATATTGCGCTCAGTTCCTGGAACTAGGTAGATACTGTTCAAAGTTAAATAAATAATAAATAAAAATAAATAATGAATAAATAAATAATAAGCAGTTGTGAGTAATGCAATGAAAAAGCAACAAGATAAAGAATTTCAACTGAAATCAAACTTAAATTCTATAAGTAAAATATGAAATTGATTATCTAATTAATAAGCATGACTATCACTATCACGTGAACTAAGCATAGATCGTGCCACCAGAGAAAAAGATGCAGAGCACTAACACATGAAAGGCAGTGATATGAAGAGGGAAAGCGGAATAATGGAGCAGGGAAGATTAACTGGGGTGAGGAATGGCAAGGCAGGACAGAGGGAAGAGTATGGGGAGAAATAATGAACACTAAAGACCTTTAGAAGAAGTCATATGGAAACCCATTACTATGGAAACTTCTCAAAGTATATACATATACATCATAAAAGATTTAATGGGTTTACCTTGTAACAGGGAACACTGCCCCTACTGACACCATAGGCTAGAAAGTAAAAGCCCAATGCCTGGGATAGACTCCCTCTTTTAAAGCTATTGACTAGGGGTCCCAAGGACACTCCATCAATACTGGTGATTGTCCTGCTGTTGGTTAACCACTAAATAAGGCCCTATTGCTGAAGACACTACATACATGAGCCAAAAAAAAAAAAAAAAAAGGAGAAATCAACCTGATATTGACTTCAAAGTTTCATCTCTACTGGTAAGTTTTTATAGTGCTAGAAAGTATTATGCATGCTACCAGAAGAGAAAAATTAATCACTAACCTTACCCAACTGTGAATCCTGTGTGCTTCAGCAATAGCTGGCCTGGAAAGATCTGACCTCTGGTGCAACTGTGGCACAAATATTATGGAAGTAACGAATCACTTTCTAATTAAACTTAAGGTCTCTTTCATAGGATGGAGCACATACCTGACACTGATATCAGGCTAGAAGGGCCACCGGCCACAAGCCACAGGCCACAGGCCACAAGGGAGATCATTATTTGGCTAAATAGATACAGTACTAAAACAACTTCTGATTTATTGTTATATTCATAGATTAATGCATCTCTCAACTCTCATCACAGAAACTTTCTTATGCAACAGAAGGTGATTAACACAGAAACCCACAACAGGTTAATGTGCAGAACAAGAGACAAGGATGATTATCCCAGAATAGGACACTGATATCAAAATTCTGCCTTCAAAGGCTCAGAGATCATTGTGGAAAAGGTGAAGGAAAGACTATAAGAGCCAGAGGTGGTGAATGACAAGAAAGAAACAACTTTCAGACAGCAGGGAAGTTATTCATGTGAGCTCGCAGCAATGGAGACAGCATGCACAAGTACCATGTGAGCTCAAGACAGAAATTCCCAGCACAGATGTGAGGAGGTGAGTAGGAAACCCAGCTCTGTCTGAGGATGTATTGACAACCAATGGCAGCTGGGAAAAGGGGAGTCAGTCTCTTTGAAGGATGTGACTCTTGGTAAGTTAACCAGACTCCAGTGGATGGATCCACACTGAAGGACATCTAGGAACACAAATTTACTCTGTGGGCCCATTGAGTGTGTGTGTGTGTGTGTGTGTGTGTGTGTGTGTGTGTGTGTCTGTGTGTGTGTCTGTGTGTGTGTATTAATATATAATAAAGTACATGAAATTGACTAGAGCATATTAACAGGATGCAGATGGGGAGGGGCTCTAAATGAAATCAAAATATATTGTATGAATTCACAAAAATTCAGTTTAAAAAGAAAAAAAATTTAAAGAATACATGAAATGGGAAGAAACCCATTTAGTATTCATTTGAATATATTCATAAGCATAAAAAATGATGCTTTGATGAGTCATGGACCACACATATGCATTTTCAGATTGTATTACTCAGTGACATTATAGTTTTGAGCTTAAATATGCCGTGCAATATCAACACAATGGCAAAGTCACCTCACAGCACATTTCTCAGATGAGTCCCCACTGTTAAGTAACATGGCTGTCATAAAATGTCTGAGCTAAAGTTCAGAGGAGAAAATACAGTAAAGAAGGATATGGTGAGTCAGGCAGACATCAAACGGGAGCATCAAGAAGAGAAATGGACAAGAAGCAGCTTAGGGAGAGATGAGGAAGCGGGGAGATGTCCGAGGAAGCAGCTTAGGGAGAGACGAGGAAGCGGGGAGATGTCCGAGGAAGCAGCTTAGGGAGAGACAAGGAAGCGGGGAGATGTCAGAGGAAGCAGCTTAGGGAGAGATGAGGAAGCAGGGAGATGGCTCAGAGGTGGAGTGCATACTGCTCTTGGGGCGAACCTGAGTTTGATTCCCAGCCCCCACATAAGGTGACTCAGAACTGTATGTAACTCAAAATCCAGGGACTCAACATCCTCTTCTGGCTTCTGCAGGAACGTGTACTGACATGCACATACCCTTACCCTGATACACATGCAAACACATAATTAAAAGATTAAAAAAATCTTTTTTTAAAAAAAGATAGAGTGACTTAAAACTTTCCAAAACTGAAGAAAGACAGAAATTCATGGTGTATAAATGCATTGTAATTCTCAACTAAAATCCTACATGTGTTTCTAGGGACATCCTCAATCAAACCAGAATAGAATGGACTACATGCAGATTAACAGCTTCATGCTAATGTAGTTAATGAAAACACACCAAGGGAGAAGACACAACAGCTTGCCAAAATTGCTTTCAAAATGTACAGATGGAAGCCAGGCATAGTGGCACACATCTATGATCCAAGCACTAGGGAGGAATAAGCAAGAGGATCAAGAATTCAAAGCGAGCTTTGGCTACATACCAAGTTTAAGGTCAGCATGGTCTACATAAAGCCATGTTTCAATAAAAACTAATATACGAGTCAGCAAGATGGCTCAGCAGGTAAAGGGACTTGCCATGAAAACCTGGTGGGTGACCTGAGTTCAATCTCCAGCACCCATGTAAAGGTGGAAAAAGAGAATCAACTCCACAGAGTCTGATCTCTACATGTGTTGTCACACACACACACATACACACACACACACACACAATTTGAAATGTACAGACTATTGGAGTGCACCTACTTTTCTGTCATGTTCTCATGAACATGGCCTGATTTTGAACCTGATCAGATAGGCTGCTTTTGATTTCATGGCCAGTGAACCATAAGAGACCCCTACTCAAATGACACTGCGTCACTAAAATCCAGAGGGTTACAGGAAAATGATAGTCAAAGGATCCATCAGATGCCTCAGGCTTCCTGTTTCCTGCCTTTTCTCTGCCACCAGAGTTGAGAGGGCCCTCTTCTACAGGTGACACAGGATAACTGGCCCCATCTAGAAAGGAAGCACTGAAGCCTTTATTCAGAACATTAACCTCAGGTCTCTACGAAAAGGAAAATTTAAAAGAGAGGGAAGGTAGCAATGGGGAAAAATAAAGCCTTCCCCTAACAATTCCTTCACTGGCTTTAGGGCAGGAGAGAGATTTCAGTGGGCAAGAACACTTGCTCTGCAAGCATAAAGACCTGAGTGCAAATTCCCGACACTCGCATGAAAAGATTTGCATAGTTCTGTATGCCTGTAACACACTGGGGGTGGGCAGAGACAGGCAGATCCTGAGAGCTCACTGGTCAGCAGGTCTAACTAAAATAGTGAGCTTCTGGTTCACTGTGAAGCTTAAAAGTGATAGAAAAAGACATCTGATGTTCTTCTCTGGCCTCTGCATGCTCGCATACTTGCATAGATACCTTCACACTCATGTGCATGCAATGCACACACAATTTTTTAAAAGCTAATGTTCACTGGCTTTAGCCTATTCAATACGATTATAAGATTTTCAGAGTCTAAACAAATGCATGTTAATCTTGTAGATAGTCACAGTTTTATAGCAGATTTCATTATTGAATTATGATCATTAAATGCAATAGCCATAAATGTATGGACTTCTGGGAAACTGATTTCTGAGGATAAGATTGAGTTAAAGCCTTTTCTCTCTCCAGACAAAGAGGTGATACGTTCCTGCTCCATTAACTATTTAAGTTCCATTTCCCTATGCCTGGTAAATTAAGAAAAATATCTCTCTTTCTTAGATTTACTTATTTTTAATTTATGTTTATGATTCTTTTGCCTGAATGCATGTAAGTGCACCATGTGTGCAATGCCCTCAGAGGCCAGAATAGGATGTCGGATCCCTTGGAACTGGAGTTACAGATGGTTGTGAACCACCACATCAGTGATAGGAACCAAACCTATGTCCTCTGTAAGAGCAGCCAGTGCTCTTAACCGCTGAGCCATCTCTCCAGCCCCATGAAGGTATTTCTTACATACTCTAGTGTTTAATGCTATTCATTCATTCTTAAGCCATGTTTGTGAACCTGGCTTGAAGCAATAATCAAGAACTGGAGTTACAGATGGTTGTGAGCCACCACATCAGTGATGGGAACCAAACCTATGTCCTCTGTAAGAGCAGCCAGTGCTCTTAACCGCTGGGCCATCTCTCCAGCCCCATGAAGGTATTTCTTACATACTCTAGTGTTTAATGCTATTCATTCATTCTTAAGCCATGTTTGTGAACCTGGCTTGAAGCAATAATCACACCTGGACAGGTAGAGGGCACAACAAGTCTTTCTTTGCTTAAATTTATCTATTTATTTTTTGACAGTTTCATACACGTATGTAATGGGTTCTAATTGTTTTCATCCCCTAACCCTTTCTGATCTTCCTCCCTCTTCTACTGAGCCCTTCTTCCCCAAAGAACCCCCCCAATACTTTCATACTTTCTTTTTGTGTATGAGCCACTGAGCTTAATTAGGGCTGTCTGCAGAGCATGGTTGTGAGGTTATTTACTGGAGCATGGACAACTTACCAGTGGCCACATCACTAAAGAAAATGATACCTCCTCCCTCAACAATGGCCAACATTTCCTCAGGGAGCAGTGGGACCTCATTAGCCCCTCCCCCATCAATGATGGCACAGTCTCCTGCAGGTTGTGTAGTGGTAGCCACAGCTGCAGTGATTTCATGAATGCATCAGCCATACCATATCCAAATATCTTTTTGCAGCACACCTCCCCATCTTCCAGCTCTTACATTCTTTCTTCCCCTCCCACAATGTGCCCTGAGCAAGTCAAATATTTCTAAGACACTTGACACCCCCCCAGTCCTATTAGTTATGATAATCACTACATAAGTACAAAGCAAAGAAGCAAAAATGACATTCTGATACAGGGAATGGTGCCTAAGGATCTGTATGTTCATAAATCTCTCCAGATGCTTATACTACACAGCCAGGGTTAGCAGCCACTATTCTAAAGCACTTATGTTTTTAACAATGACCTTGAAGCAATAGGCCAAGAAAATACAAAGAATGTTTTATTTAAGGTACAGATTCATTCTCGGTTACTCAGCTAAGTTTTTCAATGAAGGTTCCATGTGTGCTGTCACTTAGCATGATGAAACTCTTCTGTCTTTTGAAGATATGGGGGAGTATACAAGTACAGTGCTCATATGTATGCAGGTGTACATGCACATGTGCATGGAATCCAGAGGCTAATTAATGTTGGGTGTCATTCCTCAGAAATATCATCCACCTTATTTTGAGACAGGGTCTCTCTCGCAGGCCTGGAGTTCACTGATTAGGCTACGCTGGTTGGCCCGAGAGCCCCAGTGTTTCTTGTACCTCTATCTCTGAAGCACTGACATTACATTCATTTGCTGCCATAGTCACCTTTTTTACATGAGTTCTGGGGATTAAACTCAGGAAGGCATTTCACTGACAGCCATTTCCCTGGCCATGATGAAATTCTTAAGGTATAAAATGAGCCATAAAAATTAATGAATTCCTCATCAAGAACCCTTACCCACTGATATTGGCAGCATTATATGGTAGAACAGACCAGCAGGTTGACAATCCTACCCTAATCTATAACATTTTGTGTTTAGAAGAGGAAGTCTGCCCAAGCCTTTTCAATTGTATTATGAGGGCTGGAGAGATGGCTCAGTTTAAGAGCGAGTACTACTCTTCCAGAGGACCCAAGTTCAGTTCCTAGGCTCACAAACACCTGTAACTCCAGCTCCAGGGGATCGAACACCCTCTTCTGGCCTCTGTGGACATTGTGCTCACATGTGCAAACCCACACATAGACATGTACAAAACACATGATATTAGGAACATAAAATCTTAGGGGCTGAAGTTAAGAAGAGCACTGAATGTTTTTTCAGAAGACCTATGTTCAAATCCCAGCACCCACATGGTGGCTAACAACTGTCCATAACTCCAGTTCCAAGGGATCTGATACCCTCTTTTGTCCCCTACAGGCATTGCCTAACACGGGTGCACTCACATACATGCAGGCATAAGAGTCATACACATAAAAAAATAATAAATAATATTTTTTAAAAAGAAACATAAAATAGGGCTGGAGAGATGGCTCAGTGGTTGGTTAAGAACACTGACTGTTATTGCAGAAGACCCAGGTTTGAATCCCAGCACCCACATGGCAGATAACAACTGTCCATAACTACAGTTCCAGGGGATCCGACAGCCTCTTCTGTCCCCGCAAGCATTGCACAACATAGGTGCACTTACCCACATGCAGGCAATACACACATACACATAAAATAAAAATAATAAAATATTTTTAAAAGAAACATAAAATCTTAAATGTATTATGAAATAATATGTACACATTTTACTGATAGGAACCTTAAAATGCCAATTTTTACATAAAGAGAGAAATGTGATAAAATCTGTATGCTGTGCCCCAACTACCTCTGTCTTGTAAGAACACCAGAAGCTCTCACAGCCCTTTCTACCTGCCACCCTTTATGTTTATCTTCACTCTCTTTTTTCAAGAAACCACTTCTTATCTATTACAATCGGACTGAAATGCCCCAGTCTCAACAAGGCCATTCATAACCTTTTACACAGAGTAAATCTCTCCCATGGTGTTCCTTCACTCTTTCTTGTCTTTCTTTGATTATTTAACCCTTGCTGAGTGGGAAAGCATGAGGATTTCTGTCTGCTGGGAAGATGTTTGTTCCAGGAGACACCCCCTACTCTGTAGCACACACAGAGTGCTCAGCACCGCTGAATAGACATCCTTCTCTACACAGTGTCAAGGTGTGCTTTCCTGTGCCTTTTGCAATGATGTAATGAGGATGTCTGAGATCCACTACATTCTACAGAAGCTTCCTTAACAGGTTGTTCTCTACAGAGTGTCAAAACAGAATGAGAAGGAAAGACTTTAGAAAATAAGGGGTTGAGTTATAAGAAGCGACCAAACATGGTATTCTTTTTTAAATAATATTTTATTCTTTGAAATAGTCATACATGTATGCAATACATCATTATCATATCACTCTCACCGCCCCCAATTTTCCCTGGGACCCTAGCCCACAATATGTCTTCCTCCTAGCTTCATGTCTTCTTTTTCCAATGCCAAGAATGGACTTCCTCTTTTGGAGTTGTTGATCCAAGATCCCATGGATCCTCAGACAATACTGATTACTGACATTGCACTTGGTTACCCACTAGAACGTTATTGTAACACTCTATTGCTGAAGATACTGCATACATGAGTCATACAACAAACAAGGAGACATCAAGCTGATACTGACCCTGAAGCTACATCTCTGCTGACTAGCTTCATAGTGCTAGAGGTACTATGACTGTTACTGACAGAGAAAGGCAATCATCATCCCTGCCCAGATGTGAACCCTGTGAGAGACTGTGACAAATGGCCTAGCAAAATATACCCAATGGTACAAAATGGCACAAATATGGGAGTAAGCAATCACCTTCTATTGGATTTAAGGTCCACTTCACAACAGGGAGTCCATATCTGATACTGTTATCATGGCAAGAGCTTGTGCCTAGACAAATCACAGGCCATAGGAAAGAACTGCTATTATCTACTACTGTCATTCTGTAAACAGATATAATGTTAAACTAGTGCGTAATGATTTACTGTTATATCCATAGATTAGAATATCCTTCAACTGTCACCAGAAGGGTTCTTGAAGCAGATGACGGTTATCACAAAGACCCACAAATAGTCAACATACAGAAAATAAGAGACTGTGGAGTGCTCAGCCCTAAATGGGACACTTATGTTGGACCTTTTCCTCCCAAGGTTCAGGGATCATTGTGTAAGAGGGAGCAAAAAGACTGTAGGAGCCAGAGGTGGTAGATGAATACACAGAAATCGTATTGTCTGGACACCACAGAGTAGTTGCACATATAAGCCCACAGGGCTTATGACAGCATGCACAGGACTTATGCAAACTCAAGCCAGACAGAGGCCCAGCATGGATGGGGGCAGTAGGCAGTAAGCCACAGCCCTAGCTGGGGCTCTGTTGGAAACTGATGGATGCTGGAAGAGTGAGAGTCAGTTCTCCTTACTGGTGTGAACCCTAGTAGGTTGACCAGTCTCCAGAACATGGACCCACACCCAGGAGCACTTGGGAGGCATAGATTGTAATCAATAGGCCTTTAAAAGACAATAAATAAATTAAATAAATAAATAAATAATAGGAAGGCATGAAACTGCAGGGGGTAATGGGTAGGGACTGGAGATGGGGAGGGAGTATGATTCTGATCAGAAAACACTTTATGAAATTCTGGAATCAATAAAATCACTTAAAACATTTTAAAATACTCATTTTTATTTTATGCATGACTGTTTTGCCTACATGTATGTATGTGTACCATGTGTATGCAGTGCCTGTGGAGGCCAAAAGAATGATTGTGTCAGATACCCTGGAACTAGAGTTACAGACAGTTGTGAGCCACCATGCATGTGCTGGGAACCAAACTCCTTTGCAAGAGCAGTAAGTGTTCTTTACCACTGAGCCATCTCTAGCCCTATTTGCTTTCTAATTTTTAAATATTTTCAGGCCCATTGAGCTCAGTTAGTGTTGCCATATGTACATGGGTTTGGGGTCATCCACCAGGGCATGGTCAATCTTCCTACCAGTGGCCACCTGTTCCCCCAAAGAAAAGTTATTCTCTATTCCTTGCAGCTAGAACTCTTCTAAAAAAAAAAAAAAAAAAAAGTCATTCCTGGGACTTGGTTCTCC
>NW_008336854.1:566841-568107 GCF_000622305.1 Nannospalax galili
ACACTTTTAATGCCTGACTTTTTTGAAACAATTATTATTTGGGAAAAACTTGCTTTATAAATATTTTCAAGCTAATAAACCCAGTCTGTGTACTGAAGCAGTGATCAAAAACTGAGAGAGAGCACCTGAGAAAAGGTTAGAGAGAAAGGACTCTCCAACTTCTCTCATCCATGAAAGCAAGAAGACTGCCAAGTGCTGCCGGCATCAGCTGTGCTCACAACTCTGGAAGTCAGTCTGCAGCAATCCAGAGAACATTTATTCTGAAAAAAAGGGTGGACTCGGAGAAACAGAGCACATGGAGGAATTTTCACACGCTTCAGTCCTCCCTGTTTCTCCAGCTCTGGAGTAGACTTGCATGCCAACAGCCTGGCAGTTTGCTCAAGGTGCAAAATGATGCTGGAATTCACTCAAGGCCTCTGGAAAATGCCACATGCAAGAGCCACTTTATCTGTTTTGGCTGGGAGCTCGCCCAGTGTGAAATGACTTCCTCTGGAGGCATTTGTAGGAAAGAAGGTTGTTAATTGTTTAACTTTGTGGCTGCCTATGGTGGTGGATAATGTTGGGGCCAAAATACACTCGTTCAAAAAGGAAAAGCAGAGGAAAGAAACCTCCAGACTAACCTTTAAAAACCTTAACTCTGCCATATTCCTGGAGATTTAAAGGTCCACCTAGGTGCTGAAGGCTGTGAACATGATAAGGAAAGACATGAAAAGACCCTAAGATGCTGTTTATAGATGACCTTCAGCTGGGTGCAAAGAGTTACAAAGTCAGCATTAGGTGTTGTGGGCATATCCTGTTGTGTACACAGAGCCTTCTGGGAAGAGCTAAACATTTATTATTTCCATGTGTTTAAGAATATCTGCTGGGGCTAGAGAGATGGCTCGGCAGCTAAGAGTATGGACTTCTCTTGCAGAGGACCCACAGTTCAGTTTTATGAAATGAACTCACAGATGGCTCACAACTGCCTGTAACTACAGTTCCAAGAGAGTCAATGCCCTCTTCTGGCCTTCAAGGGCAACTGTACTCATGTGCACATACCCACACACAGACACATACACATGCAAATAATTAGCTTTAAAGCCCTGGAGTGGCAGCAAATGCCTGGAATCTCAGCAATCTGGAGGCTGAGGAGGAAGGATCTAAGCTCAAAGCCAGTCTGAGTTACATGGTAAGACACGGTTAAAAAGGAAAAAAGGGAAGTAGAGAGGGCGAGATGGGAGGGAGGAAGGGAGGAAGGGAGGAAAGGGGAGAGGGAGGGAGGGAGGG
>NW_008336854.1:568163-572257 GCF_000622305.1 Nannospalax galili
AATGGAGTTTTACTCAGCAGTAAAGAAAGATGAAATCATGAAATTTGCAGGTAAATGGATGGAACTAGAATCTGTTATACTAAGTGAAGTAACAGAATTTCAGAAAAAAAATCGACATATGTTCTCCCTCATATGTGGATCCTAGAACCAAACTCTGATAAATAAGTATGTGACAAGACATAACTACAGGAACCAGGATAATGGAAAGGAACCAGGGAGGTAAAGGAAAAAAAGAACTTGAAAGAGAAGAATAGTAGGAAACAGGCCTTAATAAGGGAGATATGGATAAAAATTGGGTTCAAGGGGGGGAGGGAGGGAGGGAGGGAAGGGTCCAGACACAGAAAAACAAATTAATAGAAACTATCCTGAGGAAACTGCGACAATATACCTAAGGAAGTTATTTTAAATGTGTTTAAAAGCTAAAAGAATTCATGTTTATAACAACTGAAGGCATGAAAATGGTTTCTCATCAAATAATATCAGTAAAAGGAAATATATTTTACTGAGATTTATTTGTATTTTATGCGGTGTTTTGCTTGCATGTGTGTATGTGTACCATTTGAATGCCTGGTGCCTGAGGAGGTCAGAATTGGGTGTCAGATGCTCTGGAACTGGAGTTACAGATGGTTGCAAGTCACCAGGTAGGTACAGGGAACCAAATCTGGGTCCTCTGCAAGAACAGCAAGTGCTTTTAACTCTTCAGCCATCTCTCTAGCCCCAAGAAAATGTGTTTTTAATGAACCAATGAAATCTAGGTATTGGACTGGAGAGCTGGCTCAGTAGTTGAAAGCACTGACTGCTCTTGCAGAGGACCTGGATTCTATTCCCCGCACCCACATGGTGGCTAACAATGGTCCATAATTCGAGTTCCAGGGAATCCATTGCCCTCTTCTGATCTCCACAGGCATTGCACAACACAGGTGCACCTACTTACACACAGGCAACACACTCATGCACATAAAAGAAAATGTTTTTTTAAAAAATGGGGCTGTAGAGATAGCTCAGTGGTTAAGAGCACTGACTGCTCTTGTTGGATTCCCAGCACCCACATGGCAGCTATGAACAGTCCTTAACTCCAGTTCCAGGAGAATCTGAAACCTTCTTGTGACTTCTGCAGCATTGTATGACATGGGAGCACTCACATACATACATACACATAAAATGAAAATAGTAAATAAAATATCTTTTAAATTAATTAATTAGTTAATTAATTTTTAAAAAATTCAGGTACAGCCAGGCGTTGGCACACATCTTTAATCCCAGCACTTGGGAGGCATAGGCAGGCAGATCTTTGTGACTTCCAGGCCAGCCTGGTCTATATAGCAAGTTCCAGGGGCTACAAGGAGACCCTGTCTCAAAAAAGACAAAAAAAAAAAAAAATTCAAATACAGAAAAGTATAATAATTGAAATGAAAATTTCACTACAGTTGTTTACCAGCAAGTAAGCATTCATAAGCAAGTAAGAATGATAAACCTGAATAAAGGCCAATGGAATTAATCAGTCTAAAGAATAGAGAGAAAAAAAGAACAAAACCAAGTAGAGCCTTAACAGTAGGGACTTGCACAGCTGGAGTTATCAGGTAGGTGTCAAATAAAAGATTAACATGGGCAATGGAGGTGGGGGGGCTATTCTAGTTTGTACAGTAGACAAGCTGTATTACAAAACCCTGGCCCTTGCTTTCATGATAAGGCCTGAATTTTAAAATAACATGTCTCAATCTTGAAGCAGCAGGAACAACTTAAGAGTAAACAACTTCTAGATCAAACTAGTTCAAAGTAAACCTAGGGAGGAGGGTATATTTTAAATCCACCAATCAGGACACAGAAATATAATGATCTGGACAAGTGTGGACAAGAGAGATCAAAGGGCAAATCCAGACTTGGGTTCATCCTTGCTTATACTGACTGCTCCTGTCTTTGCCAGCTTCCCTTCTGTTTGATAAATCTTGCTTGTTCCCTCTTTGTGTCCTGTTGATTCTTGCTGAAGAGAGCTCAGGAACCCAGAAACACCAGTAACAAAAAGATAGGAAATACAGAAAGAAAATTTGAAGAAATAATGACTTAAAATGTTTTGAACTTTCGGAAAAAATTTAATGTATATCTATGAAGCTCAAGGAACTGAATGTAGGATAAACCTAAAGGCACAGGCTTCCACACATCATCAACTACTAATAGTTAAAAACAAAGGAGAATCCTGAAACTAGCAAAACAAAAGCCAGCAGCCATATACTCAGGACTTTGAATACAATGAACTTGAGCAATTGATTTTTGATAAGGATGCAATAAAATTTCATTGGAGACAAAAAATAGCCTTTTCAAAAACAGCACTGGAAAAAATAGATACCCACACAAAGACGAAAAGTGGCTTGATCACACATTACCTATAAAAATTCAAATTGATCAAAGACCTATTAAAAGATGGATGAGTATAAAACTCTTGGAAGAAAACATAGTATAAATCTTTGTGATTTGGGCTTAGAAAAATACTTCTTAGTCATTAACAGAGAAATCACTAAAAAAGTAAATACATTTGGGGCTGGAGAGATGCCTCAGAGGTTAAGAGTACTGGCTGTTCTTGCAGAAGACCTGGATTCGAATTCCAGCACTCACATGGCAGCTAAAAATTGTCTGTAACTCCAGTTCCAGGGATCCCACAGCCTCTTCTGACCTCCGCAGCATTGTATGACATGGGTGCGCTTCCCTACATGCAGGCAATACATGCACACACATAAAATAAAAATAATAAAATATTTTAAAAAATAGATACATCTACCAAAAAATAGGTAAGTACAAAAAATAAATTTAATAAAGAAAGAAATTAACAGAGAAAATAGATAAATTTATAAAACATTAAGATTTTAAGATTTTTGTGCTTTAAATGACGCTATCAAGAAAGTAGCTCCTTCCATCGTCCTTCTGTGCTGCTGTTCTAGTGCCCATGAATGTCCTGCAGACGTTTTCAAAATTACCAGCAATGCTGAAAAAAAAAGGCAAATCCCGGGTCCTTATGAGGCTGTGTTCCAAAGTCATCATCCAGTACCTAACTGCGTTGACAAAGCATGGCTACGTTGGCAAATTTTAAATCATTGATCATCTCAGAGCTAGGAAATTACTGTGAATCTCACAGGCAGATTAAACAAGTGTGGAGTGATTAGCCCCAGATTTCATGTGCAGCTCAATGACCTAAAACAATAGCAGAATACTCTGCTCCCATCCTGCCAGCTTGGTTTCATTGTTCTGACTATCACAGCTGGGATCATGGACCAAGAAGAAGCAGGATGAAAACTCACAGGAGGGAAAATTCTGGGATTCTTCTTCAAGAGCTGTAAAATATGCATATAAATAAAATGCCTCAAGGGACAAAAGAAAGTCAAAAGATAATCCACAGAATGGAGGAAAACACTTGCAAATCACACATTTGATAAGAGTCTAGTATCCAGATTATCGTATAAAGAACTATCACCACTCAACAGTATGAGGAAAAGTTACCTGAACATAATAATTAGCAAAAGACCTAAATAGGCATTTGTACAAGAAGATATAAAACCGCCCATATAAGCACGTAAAAAGAGGTTAAGTGCCACATTCCTAGTGGAAGCTACAAATCAAAACCACAGTGAGTTACCATTTCAAACCCACCATTATAACTATAATCACAGAAACAGACAATATCAATGTTGGCAAGGATGTAGGGAAACTGAAACCTTCCTGTCCTGTTGGTGAAAGTGTAAAATGGTGCAGCTGCCTTGCAAAAAAATTAGACAGTTCTCACAAAAGCTGAACAAGGTGAAACTGAACATGGTGCGGGGGAGGAGGGTGGGGTAGAGAGATGGCTCAGTCGTTAAGAGCACTGACTGCTCTTGCAGGAGACCCAGGTTTGAATTCTAGCACCCACACGGCTGCTAACAATGGTCTGTAACTCCAGTTCAGGGGATCAGATGCCGGCTTCTGTTGTCCACAGGCACTGTACGACACAGGTACACTTACACACATGCAAGCATGACACTAACACTCATACACATAAAAAAATAAAAATAAATAAAATAATAATTTTTTAAGTTGAATACAGGGTGAGTATAAGATCCATCAGTTCT
>NW_008336854.1:572286-576203 GCF_000622305.1 Nannospalax galili
GGCACCATTATACATCATAGAATAGATTGAACCACCCAGTGTCCCATCAGGTGGTAAATAAGCTAGTGGATAAGTAACTGTATCCCCATACGGAAGAAAAATATTTGGCTATAAAAAGTCATTAACCCACCTAGACTTTAGATGAACCTTGAAAGCATTATGCTAAATAAATACAGACAAAAATGGCACATACTATATGAATTGTTTTACATGCAGTATGTTCGACAGGCAAACCCATAGAGACAGGACGTACACTAAGGGTCATCATAGTTGAGGTGGAATGGTGTTTCTTTTGAAGATGAAGAAATGTTCTGGAATTAGAAGCCAGTGATGTACACATGGCTATTTGAATATACTAAAAATAATGAATTGCAGACTTCAAAAGAATGAATGCTATCACAAAATTATGTCTTAGTTAAAAAATAAAATAAAAAATTGAGCATCTACAGTATTTTTCTGTCATAGTTACGGGCACTTAAGTTTCAATTGGAGTGGGTTTTGTTTGATTTTTATGTGTGGATTTTCTGTACCTGTACGCTGGTCCTTGAGCAGATGTGTGTCCTTATTCTAAATGCTCCTCATGGGAATTGCAGAGCAGTTCAGGAGGACATTTACATAATGATCTGCTAGCTTTAGAAGAGAAAAAATAAAGAGAGGCTGAAATGGTGTGGGCAGAGCTCAGCCTGCACTGTGCCCAGGAAATCCCAAGTGGAATGCTATATATATTAAAGCAATATAGAGCCTTCTTTTGTCATCATTCAAAAGTATAGACAATCAAGTGGGGGCACACACCTGTGATCGCAGTATTTGAGAGGTGAAGGTAGGCAGATTGGGAGTTTAAGGTTAACCTTGGTTAATGGTAAGTCAAGGCCAGACTAGGCTATAGGAATCCAGGTTCAATAAAAGGAAGACTGTCAAGAGGAGAATGTAAGATGGAAACACAGGCCAGCACTCTATGTGGGAAAGTCTTAAACTACAGTAACCCTCACGTGACTTCTCTGGAAACCACATAATTCTACACCATGGTTCTTTTTGTTGTTGTTGTTGTTCTTTTTGAGACAGGGTCTCCTTGTAGACCCAGCTGACCTGGAACTCATTTTTTGCACCAGCCTGGCCTTGAACCCAGAGAGATCCACTTGCCTCTGCCCCCAAGTGCTGGGATTAAGGGTATGCACCACCACACCCAGCTTACACCATATTTCTACAAAGGGTAGAGAGATAGGGTGTATTAAAAGTACACATGCTTTTAATCCCAGAATTTGGAGACAGAGACAGTCAGATCTCTGTGTGGTCAAGGCCAGCCTGGTTTACATAGGGAGTTCCAGGCTAACCAGGGTTATAAAAAGAGACTCTGTCTAAAAAATAGATTGCAACAAATAGAAAGGAAGACTGTGTGATCTGCATTCTGGGAGGGGCCATTATTGTTCAATTACTTTAGGAAGAGACAAGGCCAATCTTTGTCTTTGTCAAGCAAACCTAGGGCAGGAGATAGGATTCCCATTTGTCAATGTAACCAGCTGTTGCTTGCTTGCCTAGTACTTCATGAAGTGTAGGCAGTTAAAGGACACTCCCAAAAATCACAGGAAAAAGAGTTTCTGCAGAAGCACTGGTTCACTCTGGAACCATGTGGGAGGGACTTTCCAGCTAGGCAAAAAAAAAAAAAAAAAAAAAAAACAACATCTTTGGGGATAGAATGAGAATGGGTCAAGACAAATTTTTTATTGGGTGTCATTTCCTATGTTAAATCCCTTAATTTTTCTCTGGCATCTAAGTCTTTACTAGGGCAGGAAACATGGTTCAGCAGTTAAGAGCACTAACTGCTCTTCCAGAAGATGGGGTTCAGTTCCCAGCACCCACATGGCTATTACCATCCATAATTCCAGTTACAGAGTTCCAGGGGATCTGACATCTTCTTCTGCCCTCCAAGGGCACCAGGCACACATGTGGTGCACTTACATACATGCAGGCGAAACACTCAAACATATAAAATTAAAATAAATAAAATCTTTTTTTTAAAGTCTACTAAGTGTTAAACCATGGTCTTCTCATTTATTTAAAATTAAACTAATAAGACTATGTTTGCTTCGTAATGGGGAAAAAGAAATCAATACTCCCCACACACACACATAACAGTATGACAGAGAGCAATGCACTGGGCAGGGAGATCAGGAATAGAGTTGCCCTTCCTCCCCACACAAGACGAAAACTGAAGATCCCAACTCTAGTTTTACTAAATGAATCCATGGGTTTCCCTACAGAATCCATCAAAAGAAAGAAATCCAAGAGGGAGATGAAGAGACAACCCAGCGAGAACATTTACTATGTGTGCTGGATAGCTTTAGTGTCAACTTGACACACCTGGATTGAAGGCACCTCAGTTGGGGAATTTCCTCTACCGGATTGGCCTGTAGCCATGTCTGAAGGGCATCTTCTTGATGAGTGATGTAGGAGGGCCCAGCCCACTGTGGGTGGTGCCACCCCTGGGCAGGTGGGCCTGTGTTGCATAAGAAAGCAGGCTGAGCAGGAGCCAAGGGAGCAAGCCAGTAAGCAGCATTCCTCCATGGCCTGTGCTCCAGCTCCTGCCTCCAGGTTCCTGCCCTGAGTTCCTGCCTTGGGCTCCCAGATGAACTGTGACCTGGGATATGTAAGCTAAATAAACCCTTTCCTCCCCAAGTTGGTAGTGGTCAGAGTATTTTGTCACAGCAATGACGAACAAACTAGGACACTATGCAAGCATGAAGACCTCAGTTCAGGTCCCAAAACCCATATAAAAAATCAAATGTGGTGATGGACACCTGTAACCCAGGTGCTATAGGGGGTGGAGACAGGAAGCTCACTGGGACTTTGCTGGCTGCCAACTTAGCTCTAAGTTCAGTGATAGACTCTGTATCAAAGAAATAAGGCAGAGAGTGCTAAAAAAGGGCACCCAATGTCTTCTGAGCGCGCACACACACACACACACACACAGACACACACACACAAAGACGGGAATTCAAGATAAATGAGCTGATATTGGAAAATGAAATTTTTCTAGAAACAAGTCATAACACGTTTGATTTCATTCTTTCAATCCACAAATATATACTAAATAACATAAGACATTAGGTCCTGAGCCTACCATGATTATTGAAGCCAGGTATCAAATACATGGCATCCCTCCCCACCACCCCTGGGCTATTTTGCTTCCTTCACATTTTATGTCTGCCCTCCCATCTATACCTCAGGCCAATTTGTTTACCACTTCTCTCCTTCTAGAATGTGAGCTAAGCAAGCAGGCCCAATTTTCTTTAGTTCTGTGTCACTGCACTGAACACACATCGGGTACTCAATTAGCACGTGTACAAATAAAGAAATGAGTATCCTTTGGAACCAAAACAGAGTGACAGCAATGATGTCATTTGGAAAGTTTCTGCTTTGCTTCCTTCAGAGCATATTTATCCAAGTATTTAAATAAGGGATCTGAGAGGCTCCCTCATATCAGCACTATTAATCTGTCTGCTTTTCTGGGTTCTTCTTTTCCTTTTTATTCTCGTTTTCTTTAAAACGGTAGACAAAAGCTTAAGCATATGCTTCCTGACACGTTGGGCTTTCTCTGAGGCCCCCACTCCCTTTCCACCAAGTGACTGCTTGTCAACCTGCATGCCTAGCTTCAAAGACATAACTTTCCATCTCCTCAGCCCAGTAGCTGCCAGGAATTAGAGCTTGCCCACCCTACTGTTTTTCTCTCAAATGTTAACAAAATGTGCTTCTCAAGCTTCAAAAATAAATAAAAAATATAATAAATAAATATTAAGTTTTTGTTTTTTAGGGTTGTATCAGTGTACAATTCACCCCAGGAACCAGGTGCACTACAGTTCTGTTTCCAAATCAGCTACAACAAGCTGAAGGACTGTTTCTTATCTAAATAATTAGCTAAA
>NW_008336854.1:578848-589464 GCF_000622305.1 Nannospalax galili
TAAATAAATATTAAGTTTTTGTTTTTTAGGGTTGTATCAGTGTACAATTCACCCCAGGAACCAGATGGACTACAGTTCTGTTTCCAAATCAGCTACAACAAGCTGAAGGACTGTTTCTTATCTAAATAATTAGCTAAAATGAGAAGATAGGGCAAGGGGATCTCTAAGGAAGTTACCAGTTCCCACTTCCGAAGAGTCAGTGAAGTGCCATCTTTATGAAGTGCTTTTTTAAAATAGATGGCTCTCATTTTCATACCAAGAGAATGCCATTATTTATGGTGTGCATGTATTCTAAATTCCAAATCATTACTAATATGCTGCCTGGTGATTTAATTATGTAGATATGTAAATTAAGCTTTTTGCTTATCATTAAAGAGAGAGCAGCATTTGATCTCTGTAATAACTTCTACTCCTGGGGAGTAGAGGGACATGTGTGACATTCTGATAAAATGATAGTGGCATGGTATATGCTACACATAGGACCACAGCGGATTATTCTGATGTACCTCCTAGAAGGATGCTTTCTGTTTAAGCACTAGAGTGAGATCAAAACATATCATTTCATCTCAGGATAATCAAGTGCTGGCATTCCTCTCTCCTGCCCTTCCTTCTGTCACTTATTTACCCTCGCTTCTCCGCTACTTCCCCTTGCCTGGTTGCTTTCCTTTGTCTTGTTCACTTACTATTTCCCATATTTACCCAACATAATTTTCACATTCATACAAAGTTTTACATTAGTTTTGTGATTTTCTGCTTTACAATCACTGCTGATTTCTTAGTAAGCTCTAATCAGTTCAAGTGTATGTCTATTTGTTACAGATTGATATTGCTCCTACAAATGTTTGTTTTCTTCTATCTGAGTGGTCCTGGGGATTGAACTATCAAGAGAAGGCTGCTCAGGGGTGGAGAGATTCTCAGTGGCTAAGAACACTTGCTGTTCTTCCAGAGGACCCAGGTTCCATTCCCAGCACTCACATAATGGCTAAAACCTGTCTGTAACTCCAGTTCTAGGGGATCCAACATCCTCCTCTAGCCTCTGTACTGGAGTTGCATGTATGTGGTGCACTTACATACATGCAGGCAAAACACTCATACAAATAAAATAAAAATAATATTCTTTTTAAAAAGAGAAGACTTCTCAACAAGAAGATCTCCAATTAAAACCCTCAGAGATATCCAAACTAATGAATGTATAAATTTGAACCAGAAACACAATGAGCATAACAATCCAAGGCAACGGGAACTTCAAAAGTTCACAACCCCTGAACTACCGAACTCAATAATCAATGATCTCAAAGAGAATATAATCAAGTCAGTAGCAAGAGGAAAAACTCATGAAATGGGTGAGAAATCAGCAATTTGAATAGAAAAACCAGAAACATCATCAGAAAAACATCAAAAAATTGAGATTCACAGGGCTAAAGAGATGATTCAGCAGCTAAGAGTGCATACGTATCTTGCAGAAGACCCAAGGCTCAGTTCCTAGCAGCCCCATTGGGCAGCTCACATCCACCTTTAACTCCAGCTCCAGGGTATTCAACATCTCTGGCATCTGCAGTCACTTGCACTCATGTGCACACACCCCATTTCCACATACATTACACATAATTCAAAACAAAACAAAATCCAAAAGAAGAAAATTGATATTCTGAAAAGAAAAAAGCAGGAAGGTAGGAAAGGAAATCTCAGTGATTCAAGTGAAAAGCACGGTAAAAAGCATGACCAATAGTCCCGACTAGGCACTGATAAAGAAAAAAATCGATAAATAAGCATTTGGCGGGCCTTAGTCAACCACTGCTGCCCCTCCTTGAGGATGTACCCTAGGTAAGTCACTTCTTGCAGACATATCTGACCTTTTTTTTGCTGAGGCCCAGTATCCCAAGTCCCCAGGTATGTGGAGTAAGTCCTCTGTCCCCTCCAGGCAGGACTTCTGGTCCGGTGCCATGATCAATAAGTCATCTACATATTGTAACAGGGTTATGTCAGGGTGTTGGGGTCTGTACTCATGCAGATCTTCATGCAGGGCCTCATCAAATATAATTGGAGAATTTTTAAACCATTGAGGCAGTCGCGTCCAGGTCAGCTGGCTATGGGGGCGCAGGGATCTCGGAGCGCCAGATGCTGGGCGTGGCGCTGGGCTCCTGCGCACACCTGGGATGCGGCGGACGCAGGCTGCGTCTGCTGTTTGGGTCCCTGGCTCTCTGCGTTGTTGGCGGGTCCCTGCTTCTCTGCATTGTTGAGGCTCTCTGCTACCGGGGCTGGCCTGGTCGGATTCCTTCCCAATCCACTGTGCACTTCCTCGAGATACGAGATCCGTCAGCTGCCGGATCACGTGGGAAGATGCGGAGATGGCGAAAGCTGGGTTTCCGTGAGTCGTGGCTTAGGAAGAGACAACCCTCTCTGGAGAGACTGGGTCATAGGCAATAAGACACAGAACTCAGCTCAGTCAGTGGTACAGCTCCTTTATTCTGTGACTCAGCTCGGCTCCAGGTCTCAGTGATCCAGCTCCGATTATTGAGGGAAAACCAGGATACTTTATACTGTGGGGGTAGTGGTAAAAGCCTTAGCTGATAGGTACTTTGTGGGATGCCCTATTTACATGTAGAGGTGGGCTCCTCCCAAGCTGTCAGACTGCCTGAAAATCACACAGGAAAACCCGGCAGTTTCAGAGCTGGAGGCCATGTTTCTGTGACGGCTACTTCAAAAGATGAGTCAGGAAGATGCTGGGAAGGCACCCTGCTGATAAAAGGAGTCTCTGCATATGAAGCTGAGCCCATGGGCTATCCGGACATGGAGAGACTGCTACTTTACACAACAGGGGTCCCCAACAAATATTCATGACCAGGTAAGCACCTCTAAAAATATCTCACTGGTAAAGACAACATGGACTTAGAATCAAAAAATGGGAGTCAATTTATCAAGTAATTGGGATCCAAAAGTTATCTGGCATAGATAATGTGATATCTGATAAAGCAGACTAGAAGAGATAAAGAAGGCCACTGTCTATTAATAAAGGGAACAATTCATTAAGAAGGTATAACAACCACAAATACATTCGCTAAATATTGTGGCTCCCAATTTTATAAAGTGAAATGGGTATAAAAGGTTAAATAGATTCTGATTAAATAATAGTCACTGATTTCAATACTATACTCTCATCTTTAGATAGGTGATCTAAACTAAACATCAATGAAGATATGTCAAAGTTAAATTATACCATAGATCAAATGGACTAGACAGGTATGTGAGGTATGTGTAGCATGGAAATGTCTCTAAAATCAACCACATTCTAGGCTTTAAGTTCAGTGTTACCAAATACAAAAGAATAGAAGTAATTTCTTATATCTTATCAAATCATAGTGGAATTAAACTAGAAATCCACAGAAAAGAAATTACACAGATACAGAAAGAAGCAGTAATGTATTCTTGAGGGGCCAGTGGGCCACTGAAGAAATAAGGAAATAAACAAAAGTAGAAGCACAACTTACCAAAAGCTTGGGACAATGGTTAAAGCAGTTCCAAGAGGAAAGTTTACACTGTGAGTGCTCATATCAAAATGTCAGAGAGATACCAAGTAAATATGCTCATGATGTACCTCAGTGCCTGAGAAGAACAAGAGGAAGCCAAACCCTAAAGTAATAGATGACAAAAAAATGGTCAACTGAGGCCAGTAGTTAATGAAACAGACATAGAACCATCAGAGTTGGTTCTTTAATAAAGAACATAACAGCAACAAACCCCAGCCAAAAATAACCAAAAGAAACAGAAACATAACCAAATAAAGTTAGAGATGAAATAAGTGTGATAGCAGAGTCCAGTGAAATTCGGAAGATCATCAGAGAATACTTTGAAGTCCTATATTCCAATTCCTGGAAAATCTAGAAGAAATCAATATTCTTAAACTCATATGACCTACAAATATCAAACCATGAGGGTATTAACAACTGAAACAGATCCACAACAAGGAATGAGATTGAAGCAGTAATAATCTAATAGCAAGAAAATAAAATCCAGACCCAGGACTCACTGCCACATCCTATCAACCCTGTAAAGAAGAGTTAACATCAATGGTCCACAAACTATTTCATGAACTAGAAATGGGAATTCTGTGAATGGCTTTTTTGGGAATGCCTTCTGTTGCAAATGGAAAATTTATCTCATATGTTTTGAGGTCATTTATCACTATGTATTCAATCTGCCTTCCTACTGGGAAACTGGCTTTTTAAATTTTAACTTGTCTTTAGGAAAACAATGTAAACAATCTAACTAGACCTTGAGCATTCCATGTAATCAATAAGATAAGTTAAATACATAAATTTAATCTTAAATTGTGTGTGTGTGTGTGTGTGTGTGTGTGTGTGTTGTGATCATTGAGGGAAGTGACTTTGGAAGCATGTTGTAAGCAATGAATTGCCCACATTAAATGTTGCGTAACAGCATGTGGGCTTAGGTTGGTAACATTTGTGGTTCTCTATGCTGTTCCAGGTCAGTCAGGTCAGAAAAAGCTAGTTTCTTCCCTGGTCAAAGATTCTTTAAACAAAATTTCTCATTACTTTCCCAAATCAGGCTGGATGTGCTGTTAAAATAAATAGAGATAGAGTCCTTTGTTCAAGGAGCACTTCTTAGAGAAATCAGAATTGAACTGTTCTGTGAACAGATCAGGCTCACTCTTGGTTTAAATGACCCCAGAAGTTAAGTCTTTCTTGAATCAAGCACCACAATAAGGCAGACTACTACATTCGTTCTATGACGTTAGCATTACCCTTATACCAAAACAGGATAAGAGCAAACAAAAGTAAAGAAACATATAAATCAATTTTCCTGGTTAACATAGGCACAAAAGATTCTCAATAAGATACTTGCAAACCAAATTCGAGAACATATTAGGAAGATCATATGCTATGACAAAGTTGATTTCATTCCAGAATGCAAATGCATACATCAACAAATGCAATACATAGCATAAATACACTTAAGGACAGAAATCATGCGATTGTTTTAATAGATAGGAAAACAGTCTTTAACACACTTTGATATTCAGCATCACAAACCCTGGTGAAATTATGCATAAAAAGAACATTCCTCAACAAAATGAAATATATAAATGGCAAGCACGTAGCCAACATTGTACTAAGGGGAGGACATGACACTATTTTTTCAAACATTAAGAATTCTGCATTAAATAATAATCTAATAATCTGCTTCACACTGACCCCCACTGTGTCACATTTGTCTTTCAATGTAGTGGGTTTGTAGCATTTTCCTCAGAGTTTCATAAAGCAGCATCATGTCCAATGTTCCCTCAATGAAATTTTGTGTTAATTTTCAAAAGGTACAAAAAATTCAGGAACAAGACAAGAGCACCTACTCCTTCTGTTCTTATTCACTCTAGAGCTTGAAGTCATAGCTGAAGCACTAAGACGGGAGAAGGAAAACAAAGGTATGTAAACAGGAAGGAAAAAGTTGGATTATCAGTATTTACAGGGTGACATGATCCCGTATTTGAAGTTGCAAAAGAATCAAGCAGAAAACTGCTAGACTTGATAGATGCTTTGAGCAAAGTTAGCAGAATACAAAATCAACATACAAAAATAGTAGATTTTCTACTTACCAATAATGAACTTATCAAAAAAGAAATCAAGAAAGAAATCCCATTCACACTAGTATCCAAATAAACTAAAATGCCTAGGAATAAACCTACTATAAGGCCTGAAATTTTAAATCTAATATAAGACTTAAAATTTTAAACCTAGTATAAGATCGGAAATTTTGAAATTGATGAAGTTAAACATAAGCAAAATGCCTCAAAATATAGGCATAAGCAAGGACTTTCAGAAAAAAGACTCCAACAATACACTAAATGATGCCAATAATTAACAAATGTGATTACATGAAAGTAAAATAATCTGCACAGCAAAGAAAACAATTACCAAAGTAAAGACACAGCCTACAAAATATATCTTCAAATTATACATCAGAAAGACAATAATATCTGGTATATATAAAAAAAGAAAACTGCAGAAAATAAACACCAAAGAATCATCTGATAATTAAATGGGATCATTAACTAAACAGGAAGTTCGCTAAGGAAGAAAAGCAGTTTTTCTAGACTGCTTTCTGTTGCTGTGATTAAACACATTGAACAAAAGCACATTAGGGGAAGAAAGGGATTATTTGTCTCACACTTCCTGGTCACAGTCCCTCACTGAGGGAAGTCGGGGCAGATACTCAAGCAGGAGCAGAAGCAGGAACCCTGGAGGAATGCTGCCTGCTCTCTAGCTCATGCCCAGGTAGCTTTCTCACACATCTCAGGCCCACCTACCTAGGAATGGTGCTGCTCAAAGCAGCCTGTGCCCACCACCCCCCCACATCATCAAGCAACACAATTTACCACAGACATGCACATACGCCAGTCTGACAGAGGCAACTCTTCAACTGAGGTCCCCTTTTACAGGTGACTCTAGGTTTGTGTCAAGTTGACAATGAAAACTAACCAACACATCTTCCAATAAATATTTGAAGAAATACTCATTATCCCTAGCCACCAGGGAAATACAAACTAAAACTTTGAGATTCCATCTCATCCCAGTTAGAATGGCTACCACCAAGAAAATAAATGATAAACACAGTCAAGCATGTGGGGGAAGACAAACCTGTATTCATTAGGAATGGAAACTGGTACAGCCACTAGTGGGAACGGAAACTGGTAGACCCACTGTGGAAATCAGTATGGAGCTCATCAAAAACCAAGTAGAGCTACTATACAGTTCAGCAACACCCCTCCTGGGTATACACTCAAAGGACTCCTAAGCCAACATGCCACAGAGATATTACACATCCATGTCATTGCACTAGTCACAATAGCTAAGAAATGGAACCAGCCTAGATGTCCATCAACAGATGAATGGATAAAGAAAATATAGAATACACACAATGGAGTTTTATTCAGTTGCAAAGAAAAATGAAATAACAGCATTTGTGAAAAAAATGGATGGAACTGGAAATCTGTCAAGCACAATAAGGCAAACTCAGACAAATATATCATGTTTTCTCTCATATACAGAGGCTGTGTGTGTGTGTGTGTGTGTGTGTGTGTGTGTGTATGTGTGGGAAGGGAATCATGAGGCTGGAAGAAAAGAGCTTAATGGAAGAGGGGAGATGGGTTAAAAAAATGGAATACAAGTGACATGAAGATGGGGCAGGGACTAATGGGTGCGCAGTCCCGCGGGCATGGTCCCCTGTGCGTGCCCTGGAAGGCAGCGAGTTCTGCAGGTATTCTCAGTCGCGCATCGCTGTCCGCCGCTTGAGGTGCTGAAGGTCTCGCAGCACCGCGGCTCTGCGTCTCTGTTGTGGCAGCGGGTCTCAGCTTCTCCGCTGCTTCCCTGCGTCTTCCGTGGCTCTTTGCTGCTGGAGCTTTGTCCAGCCAGGTCCCGCCCTTATTTCACCTGTGTACTTTCCTCAATATGCGATTTCCACCAGCCGCTGGACCACGCAGGAAAGTACAGGGCGGCTGAAGCTGGGATCCGTGAGTCGATGACGGAGGAATGTTGCCCCCCGGGGAGACTAGATTGCAGGCAGGAGACACAGACTCAGCTCAGTCAGATTCAGTGGTACAGCTCTTTATTCAGTGTCCCAGCTCTAGTTCCTAGCTCCAGCTCCTTCTTCCAGCTCCAAATTATTGAGAGAAGACTAGGATATTTTATACTGTAGGGGCAGTGGTAAAAGCTTTGGTACTTTGTGAGATGCGCTATATACATATGGAAGTGGGCTCCTGCCATGCTGCCAGACTACCTGAAAAATCACACAGGAAAGCATGGCATTTCCAGAGCCAGAGGCCATGTTTATGTGGCTGCTGCTTCACAAAGGAGTCAGGAAAAATGCCGGGAAGACACCCTGTTGTGAAAGGAGTCTCTGCATATGGCTCTGAGCTCGTGAGCTATCCGGACATGAAGAAACTTCTACTTTACACAATAAAGCCCCCCAACATCTCCTCCTCTTTGATTTAAATATGAAGAAGCACCATTACCAGCCCTAAGGGCCGGCTCATCTCATCTCAGGAGAATCCAAAGTCTGATAACTGACCATGACCCGTTCTGTAGTGATTTTCAGCAATAACAGTAACTGTCAGCAAAGAAATCTTAAAAAACAGTGAACAAGCATAATACACAGTATTATCAGAGAGCAACAAGGGATAGGAGCCATGCAAACAAGGGATTGCTAAGCCAATAGATTACAAAGTTTTTGAGAGTGTTAACATTAGTTCCAACAACATTTGATTCATTTACAAAGAAACAGTATCTTTCCCAATATCATATATACCCTTCCCATGTCCAGTAGTTATTAAGTCCAATGTTCTTTTGTTATGAAGCACCATTCTGGTGATAGAGTTCATTTGCTGTTGAAGAAATTCCAGGCTGTCAGTCACTGATGTCACAGCTTGGTTCAGCTTGTCTCAGCCAAAGGCAGAATCAGGTGCAGCTTGTAGTAGCTGTTGTCATAGCAACGTCTCCAGCATCTGGTGTAAGCTCAATTTCTGTCAGCAGGGGGAAGAAGATTTTTTCTCTGCTGGCAGCTGTGTAGGAGAAAAGGCTTCTTATACCTGGAAGTACTAGTTCACAAATAGGTGGGCAAAGAGAGATTAACACAGTAATGTATGCTGTACTGGGGAGGCTTGCTGCTGAAAATGTAACTGAATAGTTAGTTAGTTGTTTGAATTTACTTAGATGAAAGTCAGTGAAATCTTTTTTTGTTGGCAGTTCCTGGGTAGAGAAGGGTGGTAACTGGTACTGCTGTCAGTAGATGCACAAAAGAAAGTAATTAGACACTGGGGTAGGTGGGAAGAAAGTTAAACTTGTTCCAGGACATAGTATCTTATCTGGTCCTCTGTCTTTCCTGTAGAATAATATTATGATTTAGTACAGACTTGGCTGCAGATGCAAGCTGTTGAGAGACATGAAAGTTAGCTGTGGGGTACCTAGAAAATACACCTGAAAATCTCTAGAACATGGTAATGCTCCAGCGATTATCCCATGGATCTGATTTTTTATTAGGGAGAGTGGGGGCTGGCTGAAGCGTTGGTGCTAAGCAGGGTAAAGACAGCCATGAGGATGACAGAGAAGGAGGCTCCAGCGGGACTTTGGGGTGTCGTCTCCACCTCTTTTTTTTTCCTTTGGTTGATCCTGTGGGAAAACACAAGCAAATCTTTTCTCTGTGGTTAGCAATGGATCTGGTCCTTTCCAGAGTCCATCAAAGGGGTCCCTCCACAATTAAGGCATTTTGAGTTGGATTGGGTTGCAACTGCAAGGGCTTGGGCAAGGGAGGAAGCCTGGTACGTGGCAGTCCCGATGTCATGGGTGGCCATAATCCATCTGTCATAATGTTCATTTTTTAGTCCCTGGCATGCTTGTCTGTGCTCAGGGGTCATCCCTTCCCAGACAAGTCTGTTTAAAAGCATTGCTTTGGCTGCAGGGTCTGTTATGTTTCTATCTAAACTGGCTTGTACTCTTAGTATAAAGTCTGGGAGAGCTTCAGTTGGCTTTTGTTTTAAAAAAGTTAATGAAGAAGTCTCTCCAGGCCGGGTGGATAATGGCGTTAGGCAGTCCCAGGCCTGTAATGCACATAAGCAGACTTGCTCTATACAGCCAGCAGGGATTGCAGCTTGCTGAATTCCTGTGGAGAAATTCCCCTGGCCAAAAAGCTGGTCATAATTCCAATCTATAAATCCAGGTGGTGGATACTGCCCTGGTTGAAGTCTTAGCTATTGATTATGAGTGTCATTTCTTTTAGCTTGCATTAGGCACTCATCTCTAAATAAGGCTTCCCATTGTACAAATAATGGACTGGGGAGGGTAGATCTACAAATGTCCCTCCAATCCTGGGGAAGCAGGTTAGTATTAAATGTTTGTAGTATAGATTTAGTCCATACAGCATGAATGCCATCCTCATGTACAGCCTGGCACAATTCTTTAAGTTCTTCAGCTGGGAGCGGATACCATGCTAGTGGACATTGCCTGGTTATTTGCAAATTGAGAGGAAAAGCCTCTACCAGTGGGATTTGGGGGTCCTGAGACAGCTGAGGCTGGAAATTTTGAGGCTGGCAGCTTTCATTATCTCTAAGGTTACACAGCTGCTCTGTGGCTGTAAGGCGTGTCTCCACAGGGGATGGAGGTGCCGCAGGGCTTGGAGGCAGCCAAGGGGGAGGGGGAGGGGCATTTACCTGAGAATCTTTGGAAGGTTTTGAAATTTGGGCGTTAGTATCTGGGCTTGTTGAATCAGCAAGAGAGGGATGAGGATTAATTTTGCTGATGGGTGGATTTTGTCTGGCTTGGTGAGATTTTATTTTTTGGAGTTCTTGAATCTGTTACTGAGCAATTTTTAGGGTCTTTTTTTTTCATTTCAAACCTCTCTTTTATTATTCTCTGGTGCCTGTAAACTTTCCTCAAATTTAGGTGGGTTTTTTAAGCATTGCAGGATGGCTGCCATTATTGGAAAAAATGAAAGAGCAAAATTTAGCTTTTCTTGGATTTCTTTCGTATAGGCCAAATGTGAAAGAAAGTTCCACACCTCAGCATCAGATATGTCTGCTGATAAGACCCAGGGTGCAAACCGATATACCT
>NW_008336854.1:589740-604709 GCF_000622305.1 Nannospalax galili
AAGTGGAAAACCCCCTGCCCTCTTCTCAAGGGCACATGCACAAGCCTGGCATAAATAATTACCCTTGTGAACTTTCAAAATAAGGGCACTTAATCATTTTCTCTGCCTCTCATCAGTCTATTGAGCTTATACCAAATTGCAAAGCAGTTTTGGAAGCCAACAAGTCAATAAAATAGCTGCTTGCTTCAGGGTAAAAGTTAACATTTGTACATGTTCGGCTCAACAGTACCCAAACATCTCAAAGACACAGTCTCAGTGTGCCCAACCTTCCCACCTTCCAGGCAGAGGTCAACACATTGATGGTCAAAAAACAGACCAAGAAAACCCCGACAGCCATCAGGGACTGAAGTTGGTGGTAGAGTGCTTGCCTAGCATACTCAAGGTCCTAGGTTCAACTATGGGGCACGCTGGGCGCCAGGTGTTGGGGTGCGCGGGTACCTCCGCGCACACCTGGAGAGTCGCGGCGCGGGTACCGCGGGCTTCTCTGCTGTGCCAGGTCACGTGTAGCTGTCCACCGCTTGAGGTGCTGAAGGTCTCACAGCACCGCGGCTCTGCGTCTCTGTTGTGGCAGCGGGTCTCAGCTTCTCCACTGCTTCCCTGTGTCTTCCTTGGCTCTCTGCTGCTGGGGGCTTTGCCCAGCCGGGTCCCACCCTGATTTCACCCATGTACTTTCCTCAATATGTGAGTTCCACCGGCCGCTGGACCACGCGGGAAAGTACGGGGCGGCTGAAGCTGGGATCCGTGAGTCGGTGATGGAGGAATGCTGCCCCCCAGGGAGACTAGATTGCAGGCAGGAGACACAGACTCAGTCCAGTCAGATTCAGTGGTACAGCTCTTTATTCAGTGTCCCAGCTCTAGTTCCTAGCTCCAGCTCCTTCTTCCAGCTCCGCTTCTAGCTCCAAATTATTGAGAAAAGACTAGGATATTTTATATTTTATACTGTAGGGGCAGTGGTAAAAGCTTTAGCTCACAGGCACTTTGCGAGATACCCTATATACATATGGAAGTGGGCTCCTGCCATGCTGCCAGACTACCTGAAAAATCACACAGGAAAGCATGGCATTTCCAGAGCCAGAGGCCATGTTTATGTGGCTGCTACTTCACAAAGGAGTCAGGAAAAATGCCGGGAAGACACCCTGTTGTGAAAGGAGTCTCTGCATATGGCTCTGAGCTCGTGAGCTATCCGGACATGAAGAAACTTCTACTTTACACAACAAAGCCCCCAACGAGGGACTACTTGGGGATAGAGGCCATCAAGAGTCAGGCAGAGGGCAGAGGGGAGGTCATTGGGAGAACTTCAACAAAGTATAGTGGCACGTGTGTGCATAATGACACCATTACTTTGTATGCTAACTCTAAAAATGCAATATATTAAAAAAATATTTTATTATTTTTATGTATATTCATGTATTGCCTGAATGTAGGTAAGTGCACTCCTTGCCTGCAGAGGTCAGAAGAGGCTGTCAGATCCCCTGGGACTGGAGTTACGGACAGTTGTTGGCTTCCATGTGGTTGCTGGGATTCAAACCTGGGTCTTCTGCAAGAACAGCCAGTGTTCTTAACTGCTGAGCCATCTCTCCAGCCCCAATAAAGATATTTTTTAAAAGAAAATGCCAAATAACTAGGTGACACATCTACAGTTGAACCTCTACACCTAAGCTTCGTGGAACACGGTGGAACAGGGGGTGGAAAGAAAACTAGTACATCCCTCAACTCTCACCAGTGAGGCTTCCTTATACATCAGAGTAGGATGCCACAGCTAGCCAAGTGTTAAAGAATAAGAGACTGTGGAGTGTGCATCCTTGGAGGGGACTCCTATATTGACTTGCACCCACCTATGACTCAGGGACCATTGTGGATGAGAGGGCAGAAAGATTGTAAGAGCCAGGGCTGGTTCATGAACACAGGGAAGCAGAGGCTTTTAGGCCACTGGAAGCCTGCACGTGTGAACTTGTGGTAATGGGGGCAAGAACACAGGATCCATGCCAACTCAATTAAACAAGGGTCCAGAAGGGAGGAGAGAAATGGATGGTGGGCCAACCCTAGACTGAGAACTACTGGAGACTGATTGATGCTGGATGAGGGAGAGTGTGCCTTACAGATGATCTCTAGATGGGCTGACTAGACTCCAGTGGTTGAATTTACACTGAAGGACATCTGGTACAAATGCTTGACATGTATATTGGAATGCATGAGGTCCGGTGGGGGAAGGGAGGGGCATGGATGGGAGAGAGGGTCTAAATTTGATTAAGAACTGTTGTGTAAAGCTACAGAGGCTCAATAATTTTTTGTTTTAAAGAAAATGCTGGCTGCTGTCCACAAGAGTAGCTAAATGAGTTAAAGGAGGAGGAAGCAAGAGTGACTAGATAAAGGGTGGGAAAGGGAATCTGAACTCACTCTGTTCCCTTTTGCCACAAATGAAACACAATGAGGGGGAATCCAGAGAAGCGTGTTACAGTCCAAAGCACAAAGATCTCCAAGGGAAGGAGGATGGAAAGTGCATGCCTTCCACTGTCACACTACTTAGATTTCTGCCTTGCTTTAAACATGTCCTTTGAGACCTTATTGCTTCAAAATTAAATGATCCCAGCATGGAAAACAAAAGATGGTGGTGGCTGAGGAAAGACCAGAACACTCAGCTGACATTATCTGTTGTCAAAGAAGTCATTTGAAAAGCAATCAGACATGAAGCCAAATGGATGGAAGAGTTGCAGTTTTATGGATTTAATTTGATTGCAATTTATTGTACATTATGGAGAAGATAGAGTTTGGGTCTTACAATATGTTACATTGTGGCGTCAATCTACTGTGAAATATTAAAACAGCTAAACAGCTGTGAGTATATGTGAGATTGTTTGGACACAGGAATCGCATGAATTATGTGGGTAACAAAACTCTTTTAGCTGAACTCTAACCAAATGTAAAATTAGATGCCCTAAGTTTTACTCCTGGTAAATTCTAACAAGAAGAAATTGTAACAGCTCTCTCCAAGAAACACACAGAATAAAAAACAAAAATAGCATATTTCTCATCATCTCCACTTAGCATTTATCTTATGTGTTCCTTTTGAGGAACTCAAGATATAATCAGAAATGCCTGGAAACTTACATAATTAGCAAAAGATCTTACACTTTTGGTTTTAGTGCCTTTTAAGCTAGGCACTTAAAATAAGTGTTATTGTTTTATATTCTTGTTACAAAAATAATCCATGAGTTTCAGTTTGCTCCAGCTACTATTCTTTTTAAAAAAGCATGGGAGGATTACAGAACCTAAGATTACTTTCTCACAGTCTGGAGGCTAAGGTCAAGGTCCTAGCAGGGTTAGATTTCTAGTGAGTCTGTTTTCTAACTTGCAAAATGCTGTCTTCTTGCTAGTCTGTGCATGGGTGAGACAGGGAATGAGAGCCGCATGACAGCCTCTGATAAGGGCGCTGATTTTCCTGGTGAGGCCCCACTCTTAGACCCTCATTTAACCTTTATTATTTATCTCCTTAGAGTCCCTATCTCTGAGGACAGTAACATTGTGGGTTAGCACTTTGGCAGAGAAATTTAGACACGAGATGCAAAGTTTTAGCTTCACATCACGTTCATTTCAGAAAATTCAGAAAGAATGAATAAACAGATGATGAGAAAGATCTTAGATTATCTTGGAGCCCATGGATGACTACCATTTACTCTGATACTTCCAGGTCTCTTTTTAACCTATAGATGAGTAAAAAATATTTTAATAGTATTTTGTTGAAGGTAATGTTTTCTAAATGCTTATTCTAGTTAGTAATATATTGGCTGGCCTGGAACTCACTACATAGACCAAGCTGGCCTCAAACTCACAGAGATCCATCTATCTCTGCCCTCCAAAGTGTTGTAATTAAAGGCACATGCCACCACAGTCAGCAATGTTAAGAATCTTTAACATGTGACCTAAAGAGAAGGAATCAATGGAAGGAAAACAGCAGGAATTACTCAGATTCATGCATCATGTAGCTTCAAGCTGAAGTCATGTGGGGTCTCAGAAAACTCAGTGATCAAAAAAAATTGTCTCACAGACACCTGTTGTGCTAATTTTTGACAATAAGGCAAAAGAAATTTAATGGGAAAGGTATAACTATGTTAGTGCTAACCAGTAAGAAATCAATCTCAGTCTCTCTCTCTCTCTCTCTCCATCTCTCTCTCTCTCTCTATCTCCTCTTGCTCTCTCTTTCTCCTCCTCCTCTCCCCTCATAGGATTTTTTTTATAGGCACTGTCTTATACCTGCCTTACATAATTGTAAGATCCAGAATCTCCTCTTGCTCTCTCTTTCTCCTTCTCCTCTCCCCTCATAGGATTTTTTTATAGGCACTGTCTTATACCTGCCTTACATAATTGTAAGATCCAGATAAGAAGTTTTAAAGTCTACAGCCAAGCATGCAGGAAAGTTGTCCTGTAGCATAGACTCCTAAAAGCATGACTAGAAACCCTACAAATGAGTGGTGTCTAGCCTTGTTGAATCTGATCTTGCCAATGAGAGTTTGGCAAAAAGCAGAGCTGACAGGTTGTAGTTAGAATGCTGACACAGCTAACTAGAACCACTTGCCTTGTGTCCTGACAAAACTTCAATTCTGTTTCTTTCAGTCAGAGACTTCTGCAATGACTTTCAGATAGGGGATTTTTTTTAGCATGTTTTTCTTTTCTTAACTTTTAATAATTTGCCTGATTTTAAGACTTTGCTAATACCTAATCAATATTTAAGTCCTTCTTAGTGTAACCCAATGCCTAAGGTATAAAAGATATGTGGTCCTTCCCTTCAGGGTCCAGGTTTTGAGGCTTGAGACCACAGGACAAGGCTGCAACCTAAATAAAATATCTGCTTCCTGTATACATTCCCAGTGTCCTGCCTGGTCTTTCCACTACAGTTCCAATAAAAAAGTACTTTTAACTCCACAATGTATAGACAATTCACAAAACTCAACAATACAAAAAATCCTCAATTAAAACAAATTGACCTGAAGAGAAACTTTACCAAGAAGATAATGATAAACACATAAAAAATGTAGAGCATCATTAGTCATTAGGGCGATTGAAATAAAAAACATAGAGACTGCAATACATCTATTTGAGTGGTTAAATTCTGAGATATTGACTGTACCAAAGGCTGACAAGGAAAGAGAACAACTAGAAAACTCACACAACACTCATGGGACTGTACCTGTGCATTCACTCCTCAGTTTGGCAGAAGCTTTTTATCGTGTGTGTGTGTGTGTGTGTGTGTGTGTGTGTGTGTGTATGCATGTGCATTCTGGTACCCATGAGGGCTGAAGAGTACATCAGATCCCCGGAGCTAGAGATATAGGCAACCGTGAGCCACCTAACATGGGTGCTGAGAACTGAACCTGGGTCCTCTGAAAGAGCAGTAAGTGCTCTCAACCACTGAGCCATCTCTCCAATCCCAGAATTTTATAAAATGAAATATTTACTTCAATTGTACTTCAATTCCTGTATTTTTGCTCTAGAATAATACCAACTTACTGTCCTAGCTCTGTAGGACTGCTGTGGTAAAGCACAGCAGATTGGGTTCTTCAAGACTGAGTGTCCTCTCATGGTTCTGGAGGAGAGATGTCTGAGGTCAGGATGTGGCAAGGGCTGATTTCTTCAGAAGCCTTCCTCCTTCCTTGTCATATATGTGAGTACTGTAAATGATATTTTTGTATTACTATGACCAAATGCCTGACAGAAACAACTTAAAGGAAGAAAGATTTATTTTGATGCAGGGTTTTAGAGGTGTTCAGTTCATGACAATGAGGAAAAAGGAGGAGCAGCCCTGTTCATGAAGATAGGCCATACAGCAGAGGCTACTTACATCACAATGGACCAAGAAGCAGAGAGCATGTCAGGCCCAGAGGCTGGGTAGAATCTTCAGAGGCCTGTCTCTGGTGACCTACATCTGCAAGGTAGGCCCTACCCCTAAAGATTCTATAGCCTTCCCCAGAGAGTACCACCTGCTGTGGGTCAACCATTCAAAGCATGAACATGGTTTCAGATTTAAACCATAATATTCCACCCCAAACCCCTAAATGCTATTGGCCATCTTAAAGTGCAAAGTGTATTTAATCCAACTTCAAGAGTCCCCAGAGTTTTAACAGTTCTAACATCATTCAAAAGGCCAAAGAGTCTTTGAATTCAAGGCAAACTTGTAACTGTGAGCCCCTATAAAATAAAAAAGAAAGCTGCATGCTTACAAAATGCACCAGCACACAGTGAACATTCCCTTTCCAAAAGGGCAACATGTGGGCCTAGAAAGAAGAGATGGGACCACTGAGTTCTACTTATAAAACTTCTTAGTGGTTTATCAAAAAAAGACAAAATTAAAAGGGGGTGTGTTCATGGGGATCTAGGGGAACTGATGAGGGGAATTGGAGGGGTAAATATTATCACATTTTTATAGTATACAAGCATGAAATCTTCAAAAGTAAAGAAAAAGAAAACTTTAAAAATCCGAGGGCTTGCCATTCAGGAGGCACTAGCAGGCAGATCTCTGTGAAGTCAAGGCCAGCCTGGTCTACATAGCAACTTCCAGGCCAGCTGGGGCTACAGGGAGACCCTGTCTCAACCAAACAAAACAAACAGAAAAACAGCAATTCAAGGACTTCCCATGCCTACATCTCCAAACTTTTCCATATTCCCCAACTCTAAAGGCTCAAGAACCACATGGTCAGATTTAGTCAGAGCAATGACTCCACTTTTCTTGCACAAATTTTCTACATTAGTTGCATATTGTGTCACTGTGACCAAAATGCATAACAGAAACCACTTAAGAGAAGAAATATGTATTTGGGTCCACAATTTCAGAGGGACCATGTATTTAAACACAAGCCTGTTAGAGACACTTTCAATTCAAACCAGACCTACCTGTCCATGTCCAAACCTTCTTATATGGAGAACAGTTACAGTTGCTGAGATCCTGAATTCATTAAATTAATTACCTCTTTAAAAACCCTATTAGGGGTTAAGAGCACTGGCTGCTCTTGCAGAGGACCTGGGTTCAATTCCCAGCACCCACATGGCAGCTAACAAGCATGTATAACTCCAGTTCCTAGGGAATCCAGTGCCCTCTTCTGGCCTCTACAGACATTGCACTAAGTGTATGCACTTACATACATGCAGGCAAAATACTCATATACATAAAATAAAAACAAATAAAATTTAAAGTTACACATTACATGATTCCAGTTATGAGACAAAACAAAAAATGATTCCAAACATGACATGGCCATTGCACTCAAGAACTCATGAACAGAGGCTGGAAAGATGGCTCAGTGGTTAAGAGCACGGACTGCTCTTGCAGAGGACCTAGATTCAATTCCCAGCACCCACATGGCAGCTAACAACCACCTGTAACTCCAGTTCCAGGGGATCTGACACCCTCTTCTGACCTCTGTGGGTGTTGCATGACACAGGTGCACTCACATACATGCAGGCAATACACTCAAACACATAAAATAAAAATAATAAATGAAATATTTTTAAAAAAGAACACATAAGCAGCTGTAGTTACCTGCTCGAAACCTGCGGGAAATGGAGCCTGTCAACAGTTTATTATGGATGGAGGAAGCGCTCATGAGGTGCTACCCCTGCCTAAGTAGCTACTGGGCAGTTAATGACCGCTGAGGGAGAGGGAGTCATCTTCAGTGGTGTGGCCACGACTAAGTACCCCTGCTCCTGTGTATTACTCTCCACTCGTGTTCACACGGTAACCCTAATTAAACACAGTGGGCCACGAAAAAGACACAAGAGTAGGAGGCGGCCTTGCTGGGAAGAAGAAGGAGCTCTGTGGGAATGGGAGGGGGTGAGAGAAGGTAATGGGGGGTGTGGAAATGCCCGAAATACAATATATGCATGTCTGATATTTTCAAAGAACAATACATTTTAAAAAGAATACAAAATGATCTTGCTTGTCTACAGCAAGCGTGCAACTAAGAAGAATGCCTGAAGGCGTTTTCTGGGTGGTAGAGTTATTCTGTCCTTGTTGTGCTGATGGTTACAGAAATCTATTTATACGACACATTTCACAGAACGACACATTAAAAAAATAAGAAATCAATTTCACTGTATAACAACTTTAAAAATAAAACTGTCAAAGTTTTCAGAAGAACTTAATCTCTCTCGGCCAAAAGTTCTAACCCTACTCGACTGAAATTCTACTACACACTACAAAGTTTCCCTAAACCCTCACCATATGTAATTATTACAGACAAAACCCTCTGAGACTGCGATTTACTCAACTTCTGACAGATCCTACCTCGCTGCATTCTAACCTTTCAAGGTTCTAACAAAGATTAATATCTAGGCATATGCCCAAGGGGAGGAACTGCACATTCAGGGATCCCCAGACATACCCGTGCATGATGCCCAATAACAAGGAAGTTGCATTGAAAGAGAAGTAAACAAAAGCCAGCCTTAAAAGGAGAATTTTTAGGCACTTGTAACCACAAATCCTGCATTCAGTCCATACAACTGGGTTCTCATTTCTTGATGTAAGCTCTGCTTAGAATCCTAGAAGATGGAAGTCTATATCCTCTGGAGGTCAAACCCACCCGAAGGCTGGCTAAAAAGATCAGGAAGAAAGGAGAGAGCTGCCACAGGCGTGAATTGTAAACAGCTTCTTCCAATGACTTCAATCAACATGCAAGCTTAGAATTTAGACTTACATTGAAAAGTGTTCTTGTTCTGTCTCCTTTGTTTCAAAGGAAGCACATTATGTCCCCCTCCCTTGGCGTCTTTTGCACCCCCCCTTTGTCCTTTTCATTAAACTCTCTGAATCACAGTAGCAACAAAATCTTATAGCTACCAGATTTGGTAGACAGCTTCAAGGTTCCTGCTTAGTGTCCTACAACCACCAAAAGTCCAAATGATACTGCTCTGAATTTCTTAATCAATCCTCACATTCCTATTGTATTGAGAAGAGATTATCATTAACCTAGCTGGGGTGTGTCTACTTCCTCCAACTGAAACATTGTCTTCTGGGGGAAGGAGGGAAGTTCCTAAGAGTCAGGACGCTGCCAAAACTTACATGGAAGCTCAGAACCTTAGAAAATTCACAGTCTTTCCCCAAGGTTATATAAACAGTAAACAATTGATGGAGACGTGGAGCCTCTCTTCTGTGGAGACGCCTGCACGCAGGGCAGCTGTCATGAGTTGTCAGGCATCTGGTGGTCTTTTCAGTGATACAGCTGTCTTTGAGTCATTGTACTCCTATAAATAACCCAAAACACGCAATGGCTCATTAAGCCAGGCTTGGGTGGAACTTCCTCTGGTCTGTTACTGGTGTACTATCTGGAGTTCATAGATATTTGTTCATAGCTCCCACAAGTCCAAATGTCAGCACATCTTAATTGAACATTAGGCCCCTACAATTAATGGCTGGCATCTTCCAGAGCCACAGGCACTTCAGAAACACCAGAGATAAGAATAGTTATAGTCTAGTTATTTCTGGAAGCTATTTAGTATCAGTACATGATATATTTTATTACTGCTAAAACGTCTGTCCCCACAATGAGACTAATTAAACCAAAAAGCAACTAGTCCAGATCTCTTATCATAAACATGTTTATGTCCCTTCAATGTGAATCCCCAGGCTGTATAATCAGGTGACCCTCTCATGCACACACAATTGAAATCACATGACCAATCCATTCCCATTGCTCACAATAATTAACCCAGTGGGAGAGTCCTGAGATCATGGATAGCCCCACATATGAAAGGATTTCTACGCTGGGTAGGAATTCACAAGCAAAGATGTGTATCACTGATTCCCACCCAAAAAACAAATGAAGCATTCCAACACGCCAGCATAGTCTCACTGATCATACACACACACAAAGATCGAGGGAGCACACAGACAAGACCAAGCATTCATATATCATGCATATATTGTAGTTAGCCATGCCCTAATGTGAAATTCAGACATTCTCACTATTAAAAAGTAACATCCGAGAATCTTTTACAGTTATACATCTTTCCCAATTGTTACGTTTAAGGAATTTTTGAAAAAGGGCATGCTTGATAAATGAACATTCAAACGTTAAGAATTAAAAAGGAATTATTCATTTGTTTTCCAGAAAAATTCAACCAATTTATCTTCCTGCCAACAATATAGAAGAGCCAGCTAGAACCAGAAATTATTACTCATTTTAATCTTTGACACTTGAAAAAAACGGAATAATGCTCTTTTCAGTAAGTTGTATTTTACAGCTATTCATTAGCTTGAAATCTCATATAAATTTTGTGAGCACGCATGTGGAGATCAGAAAACAGCTTTTGGGAGTTGATTCTCTCCTTCCAACGTGAGATCCAGGGATCAGACCCAGGTCACCAGGCTTGTGAAGCAAACACATACTCACCGAGCCGCCTCTTCTCACTGGCCGGCCTTTTTCAGGCCTTCCTTTTTATTATTGTGCTAACTTTGCATACAGTAAGGATGTTACATGTGCTAATTCAATAAACTTTTACAAAACTACGCTTATACTTATAACCTCGTTGGAATCACCATGAGGATTCCTGTGGAAGTTAAAAACTTAATTGTAAAATTAATCTGGAAGAATAAATATATGACAAGGATTTAAACATTTTTCTGGAAAAAAGAGAATCTTCTCCTGAACATATATTATACAATCGCCTGTAAAATCAAAACAGTGAAATAAGGATGAGGGTGTCACATTTCACACAGTGCAGCAACAAGAAGAGTAATACCAGTGGGAATTAAAATCTAAAACGGAAACTCGAACAAGAAACATTCTCGAAGAACAGATAAATTTTAACAATTTTTTATTATTACTTTTATTTTTATGTGTATGAGTGTATTGCCTGCATGTGTGAGTGCACCCATGTTGTGCAATGCCACGGAGGTCAGAAGAGGGCTTCAGATTCCCCTGGAACTGGAGTTAAGGACGGTTCGTAGCTGCCATGTGGGTGCTGGGAATCGAACCCAGGTCCTCTGAAAGAGCAGCAGTGCTCTTAGCCGCTGAGCCATCTCTCCAGCCCCAAGAACAGATAAATTTTAATTAAACCTTTAATTTTTAGAATCATTTTATATTTATAGAAAAATTGCATATACATATACACACATTTTGAGAGAGAGAGAGAGAGAGAGAGAGAGAGAGAGAGAAACTCATAAGTTCTTAGCCGGTTTTCTCATAATGCTGTATGTTATGGTACAAACAAAGTTTTGGTGTGTTATCACCAGCTAATCAGGAGACTTTATTAAGTTTTTGCCAGTTCTTCCATGGTTATCTGTTGTGCTTTCTATGATGGGAAATTTTATGATGCTGGGAAATCTTTACTAAAGAAGACATAAAACCCAGACATTATGAAAGATTGAGATTTGACTACATAAACATTAATTTTTTTTTCTATATGGAAACCTCTTTACATGTAGTGAAAAGTCCATAAAATTACCAATGCGTAATTATTTTTATCATCCATTCCACAAATATTGTTGAAGTTTCCTGAGTGAGCCCTGGAGAAAGAACAGTAGAAAAAATAGACAAATCCTGTGTAACTCCGATGTTGCCCCTAAGGAGAAGCAGGGACAACAAACAAAACAGACAGTGAGACATCAAGTCTGTGGGACGGTGATAAGTTCTGGTTATGAAACTAGGACAGGTGACGAGTTGGGAGTTCAGGTGGAGTGGTGGGGACAGGGAGAACGCTTGATGTTCTCAAGCTCTCCATTAGAAAGTGGCATATAAGGAAAAATTCTGAGATCTCCCAGAATTTCTGTCCTGTGTCTGTATGGAGGTGATTCTACAGGATCTAGTTGGGATTTATGTCCATGAAGAGCTGAAGGCAGATAGGTATCATTGCCCTAAGCCTGCAGTCACCTCAGAGTCCCAGAACAGCAACATGGCATAGAACAGACCACCCTTC
Source organism: Nannospalax galili (assembly GCF_000622305.1). Taxonomy (NCBI): domain Eukaryota; kingdom Metazoa; phylum Chordata; class Mammalia; order Rodentia; family Spalacidae; genus Nannospalax; species Nannospalax galili. The sequence continues at coordinate 601,642 of NW_008336854.1, forward strand.
CAATGAGGACAATTATCCATGTTGGGGAGGCTGCAGTGTGGAGCAGAAGTAATCATCTCCTGAGAACCAGAACCACCTTGTAGTACCAGGACCAAGACAAGGGCAGACAGGACCACACTTTGACCAGGACTGCTTAATTATGCATGCATTTTACCCCATGCCCCAGTTCTTCCTCTATTTGAACCTAAAGTTTATGTCAGTACTCCATAATGTACTTGAATGTCAGCCCTGTATCTGTTCCTCTTGCCAACAGGGCCACACTGAATGAATGTCCTCTCTGTTAATTGTCATTGTTTGTCCATTTGATTGGCACATCAGAACAGGTGACTGAGCCTACCTTTAGGAATTGTCCCAGACTTTGGCCTAAAAATACCCATTATCACTGTTCTATAAATGAAATTTGGTATACATATCCTCTATGTTAAGAAGTAACAGTAGAAATTGCAGTTAATAGCACACATTTCCTAGTGTGGGATATTGATAACCAAGAACATACTTCCTGGAGCATGTACTACACTGACATCCAATTTTAATAGCTGCTGTATATAGTATAGACAAAGGATGTATGTAACCAGAGAGAAAACTCTACAAAATGCTAGTTCATGAGGACCTATAGAAAACTAGATTGTTGATTTTTACCAACAAACACAATGTTAATGGAAGAAAAAAAAGAACCTTAGTGATGAGAAGGAAGATGATGCTCACACATGTGGAGATGGGGGTAGTGTTTCCAGGCTCAGAGCTCTGCAGCCCGTGCTCATGTGACTGGAGTAGAGCAGGCAGGGTGGAACAAAGAGGAGAGCGCCATCCCAGCTGAGATGCTGATGTTTGAATATGAAATCTCTACAGGCTCACACGTTGAAGGTTTAGAACACAGTTGGCAGTGCTGCTCTGGGGGGCTGTGGAAACTTAGACAGGGCCTAGATTCAGGAAATCAGTCACTGGGAGAGTGCTCCTGAAGGGCATTTCTCTTTCCTGGTCAATTCCTCCATCTTGTTCCCACGTCCTACCCTCCGTGAGATGAGCTGCTCGGCTCCACCATGCCTTCCAGCCATCATGTCTGCCTCACTTCAGGCCCACAGCAGTGGAACTAGGTGACCGTCCACGGAAATCTCTGAAACCATGAGCCCAAATAAATCGTTTCCCCTTTAAAATAGTTTTCTCTGCTGTTGAGGATAAAATAATGAAAAATCTGACTCTAAGAGTCTAGAAGGTTGATGTCGGGCTTTATTAGTTTAGTTTCAGTTTTATTTTGCTTTGATTTTTACTGAATATATAATAAAATGAAATTTAATATTGCTGATATATAAAGCAGGCACAAACAACAATATTATAAGCAACTGTGAGGAAAAATATTGATTAAACCTGAGACACTTAGTTCTCTTAAAAATAAGGGAAGAGATTTCTCCCTCTTCCTTTTCCTTAGAGCATTTACTTCAGAACACTTGCAATGGGAAGATCCTTTCTCCCTTTTGTGAAATGTATATAAATCTTTTTGAAAACTAGATAGGACTTCTGTCAGGTTTATGTCTCTGGGACGTCTTTCTCAAAGACCTGAAAGCCATCCTTTTGCAATGTAATCATCAAAGAAGATGCAACCCCAGTTTCCACAGACAGCTAGAAGCCTGCTATGTACCTTGCTCAAGTTTAAAACTGTCTCTTCTCATGAAGATATGACAAGTTTGTCTACATTTGAATCCAGCATGCACAGATGAGCGCCACAATTACCAGGTGAATCGGGTGAATTTGGTAGAACAAATGCCGCCTTCCGATTTTTTACTTGAAGGCTAGTTATTGTTCATCCTGAGTGGGTGCACAGAACAGGTTCCGTCTGTTCAGCTACGGTAATTGTTGAGCTGTCTTTCTGTCTTTGCAGTCTTTTAGTCGATTGCCTGTGCTGTGCATCATGTTCCAGTTTAATGTTTATTCAATAGGAAAACTACTTTCTTTTTCTACTACCTTCAAGGAGAGGTTTTCTGGCTGGAAAAATATTTTGTTTCTAATTCTGTTTCTCCAACACAACCCATATAAAGTGGTTGCTACCTAGCAGGTATTATCTGAAGTATTTATCACATAGATGTCCCTCATAGCATGATAAGAAATGTAAATCTAAGCCAAGCATAGTAATGCATGCCTTTAATCCCAGCACTTAGGAGGCAGAGGCAAGCAGATCTCCATAAAATCAAGGCCAATCTGGTCAATGCTCGAGTTCCAGGCCAGCTCTGGCTACAGGGTGACCCTGTCTCAAAAAACCAATAAAAAGAAGGAAGAGGAGGAGGAGGAGGAGGAGGAGAAGGAGAAGAAAGAGGAAAATCAGATTAACTAATTAATGTGAAATGTCCCACAAAGGCCCATGTGTTGAGGGCTTTGGTGCCAAGCTGGTGCTGTCACTTTGGATGAGTTGGAAATTATAGGAGGTCGGGCCTGGCTGGGGGATATAGGTCAGTGGAGGTATATTCTGAGGGGCTCTACCTTGCCCTGGATCCTCCCTGTATTCACTATGAAGTAAAGATGGTCTTCATCACATACTCACCACCAAGTTCTCTCAAGCAAACACACATGAGCAACCATAGACTAAACACTCTGAAGCCATGAGCCAAAATAAATGCTCCCTCTTTTAACTTATTTCTGGCATGTATTCTGCCACATCAACACAAAAGTAACTAATATGCATATATGCATATGATTTTGATGTGTTTATTTTGCCTTTCCAAGCTTATTAATTTTACTTTTTCCTCTCAAAGTATCTATCTGCCTAAGACAACATTCACATTCCTTTTAAAAAGAAAGAGTAAAGGGATGAAAGTGATTGTCTTTCAAAATAGAAATATGAAAGCTAGATGTGATGGCACACACCTTTAATCCCAGTGCTCAGGAGACAGAAGCAGGTGGAGCTCTGTGGTGTTGAGGCCAGACTGGTCTATCTAGCAAGCAAGTTTCAGGCCATCTGGGACTATATGGAGACCCTGTCTCAAAAGTAAATAGATAGATAGATAGATAGATAGATAGATAGATAGATAGATAGACAGATGATAGATAGATAGATTATAGATAGATAGATAGATAGA
>NW_008336854.1:604804-618788 GCF_000622305.1 Nannospalax galili
AAATGAAAGTTTGGTATGCAATGATATTGTCCTGCTAAGTTCTAACTTTCTTTATCTCCTTCCTTATCATAAAGCAACCAAGGTTGGGGAACTTTGTCTATAAAGTTCTTTACTAATCCTGAGGGGCTGTAGCTAACCTTTGGTAAAGGTAAGCAGGAATCAGAGGAAAGGAGACACTATATAGAGAAAGTTAAAGTAAACCTGCCCCCAGGAAGGAACTTTAGGGAAGTTTTGTTGTGACAAAATGCCTGACAAAAGCAACTTAAAGAAGGAAGGACATATTCTGGTCTGCAGTTCCAGGGTTCAGTCCATCATGGCAGGGAAAGCACGGCAGCCGGAGGGTGAGGCAGCTCAGGAGTATGAGCCATCAGGAAACAGAGAGATGAATACTGGGGCTCATCTCCCTTTTTCCTTTTTATTCAGCCCTGGACCCCATCTCATGGAATGGTGAATCCCACAGTTAGGGTGGGTCTTCCCAGATAAATTAACCCAGTCTAGATAATCCCTCATAGGCATGCCCAGAGGCTTGTGCCTTCAAGATTCCAGATTCTACCAAGTTGACAATATTGCCATCACAATGGGGCATAGAGAATAAATAACCAGACGAGTTAGGCATGTTTTCTATTTCAGGCTTTAGCACACAAAAAGGAAAGATATATTATATTATTGGGTGCAATTGTAAAATCAAGAGAGGCATTACTATCTGCCTATTTCAAAATCTAGAGGGAACCTCCCACACTACCTTCCAACCCAACTCAGAGTGTGACCACACAACAAGTTGGTGTATGCTGGAGATAGCATCTTTAACCCATCTTCAAGTGCCAGGTGGTGGTCATTAATTTAATAATCATGAGATTTTCCATGAAGGCCACCATAGTATGTAAAGATGGCCTTGCCACAGAAGCTAGGGAGAAATCCCTTCAGTAGACTCTGGAAGAAAGCAGTCTTCACACAGAGGCTTGCAGCCCATAGGATCTGAAGTAGAGTTGAGGTATGGCTCACTTTCCGTTGCTATGATAAAATACTGACCAAATACAACTTGGAGAAGAAAGGATTTATTTGGCTTACACTTTTAGGTCACAGGGAACTCAAGGCAGGAGCTCAAAAAAGAACAATGAAAGAACACACCTTACTGGCTCACACATCTGCTGGCTCACACTCAGCTGGCTTTCTTATACAGCACAAGCCCACCTACCTAGGGACGGTGCCACCAACTGGGGAGGCCTGGGGCCTCCCACATCCATCATCATCTAGACAATGCTCCACTGGCCAATTTGTTTGAGGAAATTCTTCAGCTGAGTTTCCCTCTTCTCAGATGACTCTAAGTTGTGTCAAATCAACAAGAAAAACTAAACAGGACATCCATGGACACCACTAGTACCAAGCCAAGAGAAAACCATTTGAGTAATTTCCTCTGGAAATTCCAGTCAGTCATAAATGCTAGCAGGGCAAGTGTCTGCCTGACATGCCATCTACAAAACTTGTCTTTGACTCCTCCAGAATCCAAAATTCAATTCTGTAAACCCTGTGTGTATGCCCTTACCCTACAATTCACACTCCTAGAAGATCTTTTCTACAAAAATTCTTGCACATGTGCAAAAAACATTTTACAATAGAATTTTTACAAATCACCAATATTTGGAATAAACATAATGCTTATACAGGGGAAAGTACAAATCAGTATATTATGGAATCATGATGCTATAGAACAATGTTTGAAATTAAAAATATTTAACTCTATATATTTGCACAAAGAATGACCAAAAATTGCTTGATATTAAAAAATCAAGTTGCAAACATTATACACAAAATGACTTAATTATTACATAAAGTTGCATGTTAACTCTTTTTTAATTTTTTAAAATTGTGTGTGTGCATGTGTGTGTATGTGTGCATATGTGTGCGTGTGTTTGTAGGCCAGAAGTCAACATCAGAGGGTCTTCCTCTGTTGCTCTCCATCTAATTTTTTGAGGCAGGGCCTCTCGCTGAACCCAGAGCTCACTGGCTGGCTAACCTCCAAGGATCTTCATCTCCTCACTGAGCCCTGCACTACCATGTTTGACTTTTTATGTTAGTGTTGGGAATCCAAACTGAGTTCTTTATGCTTGCAAAGCAGGGATTTTACTGCTTGAACCATCTCCACACCCTTTATGGACTCAAATGACTGACCCTGTGTGCAGTGTAAAGCAATTTTTATTTCTTGCCTTATTTGTAGATGTATCAGAGCAAAGGTACTCTATTGTAGCAAAAGGCCCAGTGGCATAGTGACTTTAAAAGGAAGGTTATTTCTGACTCATTCCATAGTCCAGGGCAAACAATCTGGGTCAGCAGACTAGTCATGCTCTTCATTAATCAGAAAGCAAAGTTCCTTCCAAGGCAGCATCTCCCACCCACTTGCGCATGGCTGGTGCCTCACAGTTAAAGCTGAGTTACACCCATGTCCCGAAGGGCATGCATGTCTTAAATGCGAGACCTAGAATGGAATGTATTACTGCTGTTCTCATTCCCTCTATAAGAGCATCTTCTCATGCCCACATAGATCAGTGTATGCTGAGTGTAGTTTAACTGGATCCCCAGGTGATAGGATGTGTGAATTGCAGAAGAGCCATAAGCCTCATTAGGGAAAGCCATAAATCCCTTAACTGGCCTTGCTCAAGCCTTATCAACTGGTCACTCTCTAGACTGAGGGAGACTGTTTATGGAGCCAACCTGTCTCCTTTAGTGCCCTAAGATAGTTGTCTTGCTTGCGAAAATACTCTTGGGAGAGAGACTCTCAAAGACACCAGGCCCTGGCACGGAGTTAACTCTTGGAGCTGTGTTCAACAGAGTTCCTATAAAAGTGGAAACTGCCCCTCCCTTCCATGCAGATGCCTTGTTGTGCGGCAAGGCCTCTACCCTTTGCTGTGTCCTCTGAATAAAGAGGACACATTCCCTGCCTGTTGCAGGTCTGGCTCTGGCTCTTCTTTCTAAACTCTAAACTACTTAATTTTTCTGTACTTCTAAATCCAACATCATGGGCTAGCCTCAACTTCACTGCCATGTGAGGGCAGAAGGGTTAGTAGAGGACAATGACTGATGCCACCCCTACCTCATAGCTTTTGTAGGAATAATCTAGAATTCTAAAACATGTTACTAATTCTCCCATCATACTTGTATTTTTAATAGCTCTTCAGTCAGAGCAATGACATTCAACATTTACCTCTGAATTTTACTGGCCATGTCTCTCAGGGTCATTTTGTTTTTCTCTGTCTTTCTCATTCAGAATTCTTCATTTCAATGTATTTCTCGACCAGTTGCAAATACCTTATTGATTTATATTTTTAGGTACAGCACTGTGGTAATTTGCTTTCTGATTTCTTCTGTGTCTGAAATGCTTTTCCACTGCCCTTGCACATGAATTATCTTTGGCAGGTGTATAATCCTGGGGTCACAATGATGCTTGTTGCACTGTTTCATCATCTACACGAACTGAATTCTTCCAAGGCAAAGTTTGACTGGCACCATGAGAACTTTCTGCCCAATATAGATTTCTTCAACTAATCTTAAACTTCAGAAATTTTTTTATTTTTTAAATTTTTGCCTGCACTCATGACTACCTCACGATATGCCTTTACATTTGATCTCTTAAATAAGGTAATCATAATTCCTTTAAATTCATGGTGATAATTTCTATAGCATTATTAACTTCCCTCTTCAAATCCTGGGGTTCACGCCGTCCCCTCTATTGTTGCACATGCACAGTATCATATGCAGAGGAAGAAAATTTTTTTATTTAAAGTGTAAAAAGAACCATTTGAGTATTTCTGTATTATAAAGCATGAATCTGTACTTTTATTATTCTTTTCTTTAACTGAAAGTGCTCCCTTTTCATGGGGACAATATATTTTAAAGTATTTTCAAAAATACAAAATAAAGTTTCTGAAGTTCTCTGTGACTCAACATAGTAAGTTGGTTTCCTGGGGAGGTTTTTGCTCCCATACTTTAACTTCCTTTCTGATGAAGGACCACTGAGGCGTTTTCATCTGTCTGTTGATTTTTCTGTATTTGTTCAGCCTTAAACTGTAAGTGGTTGTTGGTGGCTAGAAGGCAGGGAAAGAATCATGTATTGTCCAGAATTAGGAAAGAAGACGGTTTGAAAAGATTGCCTTGGCCCCTTTGTAAATTCTCTGTGGTCCATACACAAGAAAGAAAAAGCTTTGGGCTTTGCTGTGGTCTGTTTCCACAGATCAGAGCCAGACTGTGATGAGAAGGGAAAGGGAGAGGCCAAGGTAGCATCTCGGGATGGCTATCTGCAGAAGAGTTCATTTTCAAAATCCTCCCTTGAGTTACAAAATATATATGAGCATTGCCCTTTCCTACCTGTCCTAGTTTGTTTCTCTGCTGCTCTAACAAAACACTCTGACCAATACCAAGTTGGAGAGGAAAGGGTTTATTTTTATCTTACACCTCCTGAGTCACATTTCATCAGAGAGCCCAAGGTAGGAACTCAAAGCAAGAACCTGGAGGCAAGAGCTGAAGCACCAGCCATGGAGGAACGCTGCTTACTGGCTTGCTCCCCCTGGCCCCTGCTCAGACTGCTTTCTTTTTTGTTTTCGGTCTTTTTGAAACAGGGTTTCCCTGTAGCCCCAGCTTTCCTGGAACTCACTATGTAGACCAGGTTGGTCTCGAACTCACAGAGATCCACCTGCCTCTGCCTCCCAAGTGCTGGGACTACAGGTGTGCTGAACCACGCTGGGCTTTCAGCCTGATTTCTTATGCAACACAGGCCCACCTGCCCAGGGGTGGCACCACCCACAATGGGAAGGGCCCTCCTGTATCACTCAACAATCAAGAATATGCCCCAGGGAAATGGCCACAGGTCAGTCCAATGGAGGCAATTCCCCGATTGAGGCTCCCTCAACCCAGGTGTGTCAATTTGATGCTAAAGCTATCCAGCACACTACCTGACAGAAGTTCTCCTATTTGGAGTGAGTCCTGGGTAGGGCCATGCAATCTTGGCTCACTCTTACCTGGGATCACCAGGAAAATGCCAAAGGGTGCAGCGAGTTCTCCTTGGTGCCCTCTGCAGAATGACTTCTGTTTGTTTGTTTGTTTGTTTGTTTAATGGAAACATGTATTTTTCTTTTGTGTAATGTATTCTTAAGTTTTTATTGAGCTGTTGTGATTTCATACAACAGTTCTTAATCAAATTTAGACCTCTTCCCCCATCCATGCCTCCCCAACTGCCCCAAAGGACCTCATGTATTCTGCCATATATGTTACATCCTATCCAGTCAAGCATTTTGTACCTAGATGTCCTTCAGGTGTAAATTCATCCACTGGAGTCGAGTCAACCCATTTAGAGATCATATGTAAGGCACAGTCTCCCTTACCCAGTAGCAATCAGTCTCCTCTACACCTAAGGCTCATAGAACATAGTGGAATGAGGGGTAGAGACAAAACTAATGCATCCCTCAACTCTTACAGTAACACTTCCTTATATAACAGAGTGCAATGCACATAGAAGGCTACAACTGGTCAAGTTTTAAAGAACAAGAGACTACAGAGTGCGTATCTTATATTGAACTTCACCTACCCTTGGCTCAGGAACCATTTCGGAAGAGGGAGCAGAAAGATTCTAAGAGCCAGTACTGGTTCGTGCAATGTATTTTTATCTTTAGTGTAAAATATATTGCCCCTGGACAAGGTATGATGCAAGTCCTGTGAGACACTGTGGGTCTCGTGGAGAAAGAACAGTATGTGAGCATCCTTATCTAGCTCTTTCCTTCCAGCTGAAGCACTCCCTCATGGAGGGAGGCTCATTACCACTCTGGAAGTAACTGGAAATTACAAGGCTTAGGAAGTAAACAAAACTCAGGGGTTTAAGAAGTTGCTGAAACGTACAAGGTTATATAAGCAGCAACAGTTGCTGGGGAGGAGAGACTGACAAAGCTGGCCTCGTGCAGGGATGAAGCTCGGTGAGGCATACCCAGGGCTTTTCAGTGATGTGGCTGCCTTTCAGTCATCCATACTCCTGTAAGTAAACCCAGTATGCTCACTGCTTAATTAAGAAGACTTGGGCGAAATCGTTTCTTGAGTATCTGGGATGAATAAACCTTTGTCCATTTCTCCCCAGGAAAAGCCACCCCAACTACTACATGTTGTCTTTCAAGAGGAAGCTAGTAGATATTGACTTCCTCATGGATTAAGAAGAAGTTAGAATTTTGTTTAAATCAAATGAGATACAGCCAGGCAGGTACCACAGGTCCTTATCCCAGAAGAAGGCTTTTGGCATTCTAGCAGGAAAGAGGAATATTCAGGAACACCAAGAATATTCAGGAACAGGATTTATTTAGGTTTGAGCTTGGTCCAGAGGACTCAAGTCCCAAAGTCTGGACTTCGAAGGGAGGAAATTCAAGCATTTTATAGCTTGGGTAGAGGGTTATAGTATTTTTAGTTTGATTGCCTGACAGCAAAAAGTTACTACCTTTTGCAAAATGTGTACAAAGTTCCTAAAAATTTCCTGTTTGAGACAGACAGAAGAGGAAGCCTCTATGGGGGAAGGGGGGACCACAAGACTGGTGGCTCTAGCTAGTTATATCCACATTTTAACCACAAGCCTGTCAGCTGAACTTTGCTCACAGAGAAAAGATTAAAATCCTTGATTTTGTTAATTTTTCTATTACATTCTATATCAGTATGACGTTTTGAATAATTATGACTGATTTAAACATCTGCCAAAATGTTGGCACCCTGTGCTCTGAGAAAATATAAAGATTGGAGCAATGTTTCAAGTTCTTGAAGAGGAGACCAGCCTGACCACTGAGACTCAGCCAGGGCCCTGCTACTCCACCCCCTGGTGGTGTAAGAGCATGTGTCTCTGGGGTGAAGAACATTCAGATAAATGAAAGCTCTCACCTGTAAGCAGAGGATAGAGAGGAGAGAAAATGTTCTTTCCTAAGAAAGATATATGCAAATGCCAAAACTTTAAGATGGGCTCTGAGTTTAACCCTCTGAACTTTCACTGAATTCCAGTCCTAAGTATGGTCCAGTCCTAAGTGGGCAAACATTCATACTCTTGGCAGCTTATCCCCCCTCCCAGCTCATCCCCTCTGCATCAAACATAATGTGAGGGCTGAGGAGATACCTCAGTCAGTAAAGCACTTACCCTGTAAGTGTGAGGACCTAAGTTCCATCCTCAGAACCCCCATACAAAGCCAGGTGCAATGGCATGTGCTTTGTAATCTCAGCAATGGCGAGATAGGAGACAGGATGGTGGATATCTAGTGCTGGCTAACCAGACAGCCTAGCCTTCTTGGCAAGGTTCCAAGTCAATGAGAAACACTGTCACAAATAAAAGGTGGAAGGCTTCCTGAGGAACAAATATCCAAGGATTCCCTCTGGCATCCACAACCACCAGCCTTCACAAACATGAACATACCACATACATGCTAGGTTAGAATTCATGTAGATATGTTACTACTTGTTGACACTGCACTTCCCACAGCATCTAGAAGAACTAAGATCAGCTCCCCAGTCTGGCTTTTCAAGAGCTTGCCCTTGCCTGTACCCAATACAGCATGCAATGTGATGCTTATTCAGGTTTGCCCTCTCTTAGTACTCAAGCAAGCATCAGCTCCTACAGTGATTCCCCAGCTGGTTCTTTCTAGAGCTTGTTACCCTTCCACTGCTTCTTACTGAGCTTCCTCTGGCATACAGAGGGCACTTTTCCTTGTTTTGTAACTCATACAGAATTTTTTTTTTCATGGTTTTTCATGTTCTTTTGACCATGTCCGTGAAATTTAGGATGGGAGCAGGAATTTAAAGCATGGGGTCAGTCCACTCTCTTGAAGCAGGCTTCAGAACATTTATTTTAGATTCTTGTCCAGTGAATCCTGACAGCCCATTTAGAAGGTGTTAAGTGCAGGTGTTTGGCAGTCAGCATTTGTGGTATGGTCACTGGGCCTGATTTACTGGAAAGACTATGAAGTGGAGATGGAAGGAATATAAAAGCCAGTGTTTCACAGAACTGGGACTTAGAAAAGCCAGAGTTCTTGTCTTTGGCACTGTGTCAGGCCATAACTCAAGGTCAATGTCTTCATCTCTGCTTGGCAACCTCATCACCTACAAGCAGGAGAGTGCAGGGTCCAGTTGCTAACAGCATCTCAGGGAAGTAGCTGTGGAAGGGAGAGGAGGGGAAGTCTGTGAATTACTATAGACACCAGTGTCAGGGTAGGCCTCACTTACATGAGACATGGTAGGCATCTGTCAGTGCAGAGGAGCTGATTGTCTACCTGGCACAAAGATGGGCTGGGAAATGACAGCTTGCTCCCTGGAACAAAAGGTGAAAATTTTTAAATGTTTTTTCATCCTCAAAGTTTCACTATGATTAATGTCTCAGTCTGACGGACACTGTATTTTCATTGATCTGTGTATTATTTTTCCATCTTCCTCCTTCCTTCTGACAGACCTTTAATGACATCCAATAGTATGGAAGCACATCTTTGCTATTGATCACATACTTCAACAAACCAAATAAACACTAAAGGGGAAGAATAATTCTGAAATTAAAAATCTTATTCTCCTTCCTAGTTTGAGAGAAAAATACCAAACCACACGTTTTCACAGGGTCAGCTCCTATTGTATTAAGATCTCAGTGAGTTATAAGAGGCTGCACTGGAAATTGAACTCACATTTCTTTCCTGACAATGTAGTGTATTAGACTCTAATCACTCAGGGTAGCCTTGTTATTTACTATTTTCCTGCCATCCACATTCATGTATATTTATGTGGAGTCCAAAAATACCCAGCAGCAGTTATTTCAGATGATTAGCTATGTGCTAATCAGAACCACTAATCAGAAAATATATAATATACTCAAATCCTATTGTGTAAGACAATATCCACCCCGGGTGCAGAAGGAAAAAATACCAACAACCTGTTTTTTAAAAAAGTGCTCTTCAAAGAATCTTCCAATTTTTATAGCAATAAGAAGAAAAAATAAAAACCATTTGCTGCTGTTTTCTGAAGTCTGGAAGTAACAAAAGTGTGAAAAAAGGGTCCTCCACAGGATCTGTTAACCAGAGAGGAGACAGATCAGCCGACTGCTAATTCAGACACATGTTTCCACCATAAATGCTGAGATTCTCAGATCCTTTCTTCTGTCCATGAATTCCAACTTCAAAATGAATCCCAGAAGTGAAAAAGAGCAATTCAATCATTCTAAAGGGTTTTCACCATGGCAGACAGGCGCCTGGATAACCTAAGGATTTTCCTAATAAATCCAACTCAAAAGGAAAAAAAAAAAAATTTGAAAAGAGGAACTATGGAGTTTTATTTGCAAAAGTTTAACCGGTTGGATTTTTTAACCTTCAAAGCAATTCTCTTTGTCCATTTAATGGTGCCTTTTCTTCAGCTGGGTAATTTTTCCTCTGACAGATGGTTGCTGAAAAAATCCTTTTATGAGCTGCACCATCACATCTTCAAAGCTTTCTCCAGGTGTTGACAAATTGTCCCATTTGGCTTTCTTTCTTCTGTGGCTGAAATGAAACATCTGTATCAGAGCTAGTATCCTGCCGCCTACTCAAGCTCCCCAAGGTTCTCCTCCTCTGTCCACACATCCCCACCCTGCCCTCCTGGTACTATAGTTTACAATTTTCATTTTATCTGAATTTCAGTTAGAAAAAAATGAGGGATTGTTTTTGTAAACATAATCTACTCATTTTTTTTTCATTACTGTTACAAAATACCTTACAAAAAGCAATTTAAAGAAAGGAGAGCTCGTTTGGGCTCACGGTTTGAGGGTTCACAGTTGAGGGTGCAGTCCATCATGACGGGGAAGACATGGGGGCAGGAGCTTGAGGCAACTTGTCACATTGCATCCAGAGTCAGGAAGCAGAGAGGGATGAATGTTGCTGCTTAACTGGATTTCCCATGGACCACAGCCCATGGGATGGTGCCACTCACATTGTCTTCCCACCTCGATGAATGTAATCTAAAAACTCCCTTACAGATATGACCAGAAGTTTGTCTCCTAGGTGATTCTGGATCCTGTCAAGGCAGTCAGTATTAACCATCACATAGGTAAATTCAAAGTGAATGCTCTTTTCACACCAAAACCTGTAAGAAGCCCTCCAATGGTATTTTAAAAATATTTTATTTATTATTTTTATTTTGTGTGTATAGAGTGTATTGCCTTCATGTGTGTAAGTGCACCTGTGTCCTGCAGTGCCCGTGGAGGTCAGAAAAAGGTGTTGGATCCCCTGGAACTGGAGTTATGGATGGTTGTTAGCCATCATGTGGGTGCTGGGAATCAAACCCAGGTCCTCTGCAAGAGCAGTCAGTGTTTTTAACCACTGAGCCATCTCTCCTGCCCCTCCAATGGTATTGTTATTCAGAGTACGTGGCTGCTTAGGTAACAGCCCAGCTAGCAACACATTCAGTGTGGTAGAGTGTTCTCTTGGGATGCTACTTGAACAATACTGATTTGTATTTGTTAGGTTTGTGAAAAGACCAGGACCACTAGAAACCACTCAGAGGTGAGAAAAGAAGAAAGTTATTGGGAAGGACGAGCTGCTGGACTGGCTTACTCCCATGGAAGAGAGAGAAAGCCAGTGATTTCTCATTACAGTAGGTTGGGTTTTATAGGACTTTTTCTTTTATGGGGAGAGGGTGAGTCAGTAGCAGGTGCCTTGGTAAGGGCAGTTTCAGTTAGTTTTTTCTCAGTTTTTCGATTGGCTGTGATGGAAAATTGCTGTTCTGATCAGGAGGCATTGTTAAAAGCAAAAGTCAGGTGGTGACTGAGAAACTAGGGTGGTTTAGTTTCTGTTTCCCAGAATGCTGCCCACCAGGTTGTGATTGCCATGTTTCTGGTCAGTAGTGATTTCATCTTGGGCCCAGTTTGACCAAACAGTATTTACTAGGAATTGAGCTATGGAAAAATCACATTTTAAGTGAAAATTTTTGCATGGTCAAACTGGCTGTTTGGAGCTCACTCTGGTAGCTAGCCACTTAGTCAATGGGTTTCCATGCAACTGTTCATGGGTAGAACTGAAATTCTGACCTTCATTGTTTCATAGTAAATACTGGTCATGACACAGAAACACAATCATAAAATCTCAATTTGTAGAAAACATGCTAAGTTGAAAATGAGATAATATAACTATGTATACCAGTATTAGTCACTATGAGATGCTGGAAAAAATGAGGAGGGTAGCTAAATCTCTCTATGGCTCAATCTATAATCCTAAAAATAGTTTCTATAATTTTATTTCTCCTGTTGATCAGGGCTATGTGAAGCCATTAAGGTAAGGTCAGTCATTTTTCAGGTGATTCAGAGAGCAACCTATCCACCTAACATTTGTGAGAAAATGAGAATGGCCTTTATTCCCCAAATATTTTCATTAGTTATGACCCTCTGTTAATGACTTTCATTGTACCTCCAGTGGCTATAAAATCTTTTGAATCATTAATTGTACCTTTATCATTCAAATAAATTTTGAGCATAGTTTTATTAAGGATTTATTTTAAAATAGCATATCTAGTTATCATTTTCCATTGCCATGACACATACTCAAAAAAGCAATGCTAAGGGGATAGACATTAGGAATGTTTATTCTTGTGAAGCAGACTTGGGTTTAATGATGATGTTTTAATATAGGCTTTAGCACAAGGATTAAGAGAAAGGCACTCAGAAGAAGGTAAGACACACCTAAGAACAAGGTATGCCCTTCTCAAAGAAGAGCTTGTCCAGACACACCTACTGTGAATAGGGCCCCTTCAGGAGGAGCTGCTTCACACCCTAGTGTGAATAGGGCCCCTTCAGGGGTTGCTGGAATGTTTTCTTCAGTTGGAACAGAATAAGTAGAAAGATTTAGAACACAAGACCCTGACTATATCAACAAGCTGAGAGAATGGATTGTATAGTTTTATGAAAACAGAAAAAGAAATAGAATATGCACTGGGGAACACACTGATAAGAAGTTTGCCCTATTTGACAGTTTTTTGCTTTGGCCTGATTCTCTATATAAACCAAAGAATTCTATTTGTTTGGTTGCTTAATTTGTTGTTTTTTGTTAGTAAGACCTTCTTCCACAGCCCAAGCCTTCAGACCAAATGTTTTGCATGTCTAATCAAATGAAAATAAAAATGAACATGCACATGGCATCTTCAGGGTGATAACATTATACCTGCAGACAGGTAAAGGTAGGGGAAGAATTTGGCAAAAACAGCCCTATAATAACTGCTGCAAATAATGTGGAAAAAGTGCAGGGATGTGAACCGTGTTTCAAACACTTCAATGTCTGATCTTTCAAAGCAGCCTGGAAAGGTAACAGTGTCATGTGCTCATTACAAAAACTGTCTTCACGCCGGTTGAAGACTGCATGTTTTATGTGCTAGTGTCTTCTAAGAAGTAGCAAAACAAAAGCCTGTTGCAAAGGTTGCTGCTAAATTCAAATTTTTTCCAGCAAGAGGAGTTCCTTAGAATATTCATGAAAAGAAGAAAATTGGGACTAAGCAATTTTTCCTGAATCTGGAGGTGTAACCCAGTGATAAATATGTGCTCAGCATGAATAAGGCCTTTAGATTACAGTCTCCAGCACTAATAAAATAAAATAATTCAGAGCAATTGTGCCTAGTTCTATATTTTTAAATATTTTGTTGGCAAGATTGACTTAAGATACTCCTACCGGACACTATAATACATCCAGACATTATGAGAAAGGAGTCAGAAGCAAATATTGAGTATCTATCTGAATACAGAAAAGCAGAGTAATAATGAGACGTAATTATCTTACTTTGACTGCTCGAGGCTGCAAATACAGGAAGACCAGTTTGTAGTAATTTAAACAAACAAGTTTCCTTTCCTGGAGGAACAAGAAGTCTGAAAGTAGGAGCTGCTTGCTGCTGCTCAAAGGCGCGGTGAGGACTTCATCTCTCTTTTCTGCTCATCTATACTCAGTTCATCAGCTTTCCTCCTACATTATCACTCAGTGATTATAAAATGGCAACTTAAAGTTTTGACATACAAATATTAATGAATGTTAATGAGGAGGAGGAGGAGGAGGAGGAGGAAGAAGAAGAAGAGCAGAAATTGCCCCAGTTATCCTCTTCTGGGAAATATCTTCATCTGAAACTGCTGTAACAAATGCCATAAAGTGGGTGGCTACAACAATAAACTTCTGTTTCTCACGATCCAAGTCTTGGAAGTCAAGATGAAGGAGAGCTCACTTCCTGTCCTATGGACAGCTGTCTTTTCTCCTTCAACTTAGGTGCATACTCACAAAGGAATGACTCAATCTCTCTCTCCCTTTCTTCTTATAAGAACACCAATCATTTGAATTTCACCTCATGACCTCATGTAAGCTTAATTACTTTCCTAAGGTCCCTTTCAAACCTATCACCTTGGGGACTGAGGATGCAACATATAATCTTGGCAGATAGCATAAGCATTTGGCCTATATCAGTCAGGAAGGATAAAGTTAACCTTTAACACGGTGGGATTCATCATCTCAATAGCAGGAACTGTTCATGTGAACCCTTGGTGAAAGGCAGAGAAGTGAATATTTAATGGAGCACATTTCTAGTTCAGCAATGTTAGGGATATACCAATGAGGAAACAGACAAGAGGAAATGGATGCCGGATAATTAGCAATGTGTGCTAGCCTTGCCTAAGTCAACACATTTTTTAAATTATTTATTTAATAACCATATAATTAGAGGAAGCATTTCATTACAATAGCATTGACATACTCAATAACAATTTCCAGAGCTAAGACGCAGCTCCTTCAAAAATGGCTATAAAATTTCTAGGTTCGCTGTTCAATGGTTATACAATATTGAACTCAGTATAAGCCCCATAAGATAAAATTGAATGAGTTTTTAACCCTCAAAAGAGATCTCCATTTCATTCTAAAATATACTGTTTCTTACAGAAAGACTCATTGTTTTTGCTACTAACACTGAGATGTTGGCGCATGCATCTCTAATCTGTATGTATCTGATT
>NW_008336854.1:618870-619639 GCF_000622305.1 Nannospalax galili
TACCCACTTCCCAGGTAGCACCCTCCCATAGCCTCCCTGCCCCCAATAGAACCTTTATACTCTGATATCCCTGCTACTGTCTGCTGTGTTGTCGGCACCCCCAGCCATTTCCTACTACTTGTCCTGCTGGTGAATGTAGTCAGCCTATCTAGAGGTCCTTGTTTTAGGAGGGTCAGCTGTTCTTCATCTAGCAGTAATCCAGTTGTCTGTATTTTTTGGATAAGGTTGGGGTCTGCTGTTCATTTTCCCAGTTCTATGCTGGGTTACTATCTGGGAATCCCTTTGGCCACACTGGTCAACAACTCAAAAGAAGGTATTGCCTGTCTGGCATTGTTGCTTGTTACGTAGCCTTTACCTACACATATGGACACTTATGAAATTATACTGGCCCCTTCAATCTTTGGTTATACTTTCCTTTTGGGTGTTTAAGTCCGTACAGTTGGTCCAGATAAAACTGATTTATTTTTACTCTTAAGGACACTTGAGGATCTGTTCCTCAGGCGTCTTTTGGGCTTGGGAGGAGCCCCTGGCTCCTTTCTTTGACCAGTTCCATCTATGTAAAGATAAGTAAAAGGTCCTGCTCAACCACAGTTGGCTTTGCATGGAAGCATGGAGGAAATGATTCCTTTGTGTTGACCTCCTCTTTGTAGACTGGACACTGGTTCAAGTCCATCTGGTGGGGTATCCTCGACCTCATTGATCAAGAGGACAGGTGACCCACCACCATTACAGGACATTTTGAGAGATGCTCATAGTCCCCTGGAACTAG
>NW_008336854.1:620191-620786 GCF_000622305.1 Nannospalax galili
CTGTTCTACTTTCAGGTTCTTTCTTTTCCTTTACCTTCCTGGTTCCTTTCCATTATCCTGATGCCTGGAGTTATGTCTGGTTGAATACTTATTTATCAGAGTCTGGTTCTAGGATCCACATATGAGGGAGAACATATCTCGATTTTTTTTTCTGAGTCTGTATTACTTCACTGAGTATAAGAGTTTCTATTTCCATCGATTTACCTGCAAATTTCATGATTTCATCTTTCTTTATTGCTGAGTAAAACTCCATTGTATAAATGAACCACATTTTCATTATCTACTCATCAATTGAAGGACACTTAGGTAGCTTCCATCTCTTAGCTATTGTGAAAAGAGCAGCAACAAACATGAATGTACAAGTGTCTCTGCAATAGGATGAGCTTGTTCAACCCATAGGGGTTGAACAAGTTTGCAGCCCTACCAGCAGTGGATGAGTGTTCCCCTTTCCCCATATCCTCTCCAACATTTGGTATCATTTGTTTTCTTGTTCTTTGCTAGTTTGATTGGGGTAAGGTGAAATCTTAAAGTGGTTTTAATTTGAAGTTCCCTAATTATTAGTGATGTTGAACATCTTTTAAGATGTTTCATAGCC
>NW_008336855.1:0-608 GCF_000622305.1 Nannospalax galili
CCCCAACTCCAAAATGAGCTGGATTCCAGCTTCTGGACACCAGCTTCTCCCTGTTTTCTGCCCTGTCTTACTTTACTTATTCAATTATAAAAACTTCTTTTTTTCTTTTGAGAAAATCTCTCCTTACAGAATCCAGTTTGTCCTTGAACTCAAGCTCCTCCTGCCTCCGCCTCTAGAGAGTGCTGTGATTACAGACCTGGTCAGCACAACCTGCTTTCTGTCTTCCTTTTCTCTACACACTTCCTGTTGAAACCTGTCTGGTCTTCCTTCTGATGAGTGGGAGGAGGCAGGGGAAGGCTTCTAAGGCTGTGTCTTCCTCTGTCCTCAGTGGTCTCCCATGCTTGGATGCACTTTCCCAGTTAGACTGGCAATGACCCAGACCTTCTAGGCTCCACACTGGCACCATCCAAAGTCTTAGTTCCACCTTCTGTCCTCTCCATGATCTCAGCTCTCCTTCCCTGGACTCCTGGACCTGCCCTCTAGGCTCCCTGGGTCTCCCTTACCTGGGGGCGATCCTTCATGGCAAGCAGCATATCAAGCCCATCCAGGAAGACTTGTAAGGTTTCTAGATGGGATGTCTTCACCAGTGACCCCAAGGGCAGTGTAGG
>NW_008336855.1:2098-2886 GCF_000622305.1 Nannospalax galili
AAGAGCAATTTCTGCTCTGCAGAGGACCTGGGCTCTGTTCTGAGCACTTACATGTTGGTAATAGCAGCCTTTATCTCCAGCTCTGGGGGATCCTGCACACTTTGAGCCTCCTCCGTCATGACATGCTCGTGGTGCACATGCAGGCAACACACTCATACAGATAAAATAATCAAAAATATTTTTAAAAAAGGAAAAAGAAAAAACCAAAAAAAATTAAGATCAAGCTGGCAAACTGCTCATGGTAGCACACAACTACAATTCTAGTACTCAAGAGGCTGAGGAAGAGGCGTTGGCCTTTTGAAGCCTGTTTGGTCTACACAGGAAGTTTAAACCAGTGAAACATCTTGTTTGGTATGTTGGCAGTGCAACACATGGGGTCTGTTGTTGAACAGAATTGTAGGGGACTATTCTCCCCCAATCATCCGTGTGTCGCGTTTTGGCACCATGAAAGCCACCCATCCCGTGCCAGGGAGTTTCCAGCTTAGTCTAACCTTGATTTCTCCCTCTCCTGTGCTCACATCAAGCAGTGTCTTCAGCAATAGGGTCCTTCTGTCCACTTCCGTTGTACAACCAACATTATTGGCATTGGCCTTTATTGTTTTGGGGACCTCCAGATAAAGGAAATGAAATTCCAGAAGTCTATATCTAAAAACCAGAAAACATTAATTATCTACCAGTTATAAGTAGAGATAAAATACATTAAACGTCTTCTAGGATTTTTAATCACAATTTAAATTAATTCTTTGTTAGAGTCAAGTTTTTATAATATTATAACATTACAGCGGGCA
>NW_008336855.1:4414-5480 GCF_000622305.1 Nannospalax galili
TGTATGTGAGTGCACCCATGTCATGCAATGCCACAGAGGTCAGAAGAGGACTTTGGATTCCACTGGAACTGGAGTTAAGTACAGTTCATAACCATCATGTGGGTGCTGGGAATTGAACATGGGTTTTCTGCAAGAGCAGTCAGTTCTCTTCATGTGGGTGCTGGGAATTGAACCTGGGTTTTCTGCAAGAGCAGTCAGTTCTCTTAACCACTGAACCATCTCTCCAGCCCCATGGATACCTAACAAAGATCTTTAGCAAACATGGATATCCATTATTTTACATGTAGTTCAGTCTTCATAAAAACCTTAAATTTAAGAGTTTACTATTAATACTTTTAAAAGAAATCATATGAATTTTATTTCCTTATGACTATTACACAATTGAAATAAAAATTTTACTCAATGTATATTTATTTAGAATCTATTTTGAAAGGAAATCATTATTAAAATCTATGTATAGAACACTAAATTTTATTCCTTAATGAGATCTCTATCTTATGACTCTAATGAATGCTGTTTTACATGAGCAGTTAGCATTTTAAGGTTTATGAAACACTTCACAGACTCAAAGATACCATTTTATATGTTTAAGATGCTTAGAGTACCCACGTTTAAAAGGCAGTGCGTACTTACCAAGCTCTTTCCTACATTACCAAGATACCATTTATACCTCTGCACATGTGCATTTTCATTGGGAACAACGAAAACAAAGATAATGATTTTGGAACATAACACAAATAAGAAACATACAGACGTGACCACAGTCTGTTACAGACAGTGTGGACTGGAGGACACACAAGCAGTCCATGAGCACAGCTGAGGACACATGTGACATGATAATATACAATCCAGGTGCAACAAGAAAATGTGGAAAGCTTAAATCCCTTCTTGAGAAAAGTATGACATAAAAGATCAAAAAGTGAATTTTGAGACCTGGAAAATGGCTCAGAGGTTAAGAACACCGGTTGCTCCTGCAGACGCCCTGGGTTCACTTCCAGCACCCTCATGGCAGCTAATAACTCCAGTTCCAGGGGATCCAACACCCTCTTCTGACCTCTGTGGGCAT
>NW_008336856.1:0-5534 GCF_000622305.1 Nannospalax galili
AACAGATGGAAAATTTATTTGTTAATGTTATTATGTCTCATAATTATTTAACAAAAAGACAATGCCAAAGTAAAAAGTGTTCAAGGGATACGAGAATGGAGGTAATTTCGAAAATGGACAGAAGAAACAAGTGATGAAGGTGTGTGTAGTTTTATTATGTTATATAAACAGTGAGACAATATACACATAGTCTTAAAATTTCTGTAGTCATAGTATAGTCAACTATTTTAAGGTACAAAATATATCTAGTCAAGGTGTATCTGAGAATACTTGTTTTTTTATGCAAGCTTTATCTACGTAGCGCATGATAATTAAAAGTACCAGACTGATGGAAGTAACCTTATTGGATGTTGAACAGCCATAGTTTGAGACCTATACTAATGTTGTCAGAGCAACTGAAAGGACAGTTTTTGCCCCTTGCCCTCCGAGGTCAACTAAGTTTCAGGGGACAGCGGAACATCTCTCAAAATGTCCTGTAACTGTGGTGAGTCACCTGTCCTCTTGTTCATGGAGGACATGGAGACCCCAGGAGATGGATTTCAACCAGAGTCTAATCTACAAAGAGGAAGGTCAACTCAGAGGAAACATCCCAATCATGCTTCCAAATGAAGCCATGCATAGTTAAGCAACACCTTTGACTTTTCTTTACATAGATGAAACTGGGAAAAGAAAGGAGTCAGGAGCTCCTCCCAAACCCGTGTGAACCCTGAGGAACAGATACTCAAACGACCTTAAGTGTAAAAATAAATTGATTTATTTGGGCCAACTGTATGGCCTTAAACACCCAAAAAGAAAGTATAACCAAAGAGAAAATTCATTAGTATATTTTTCAAGTGTTCAAGGGATTACACTCCCAGATATTAGGTTTCAGTCTGTATAAAAAGTTATTTAGACAATTATTTCTCATTGATGATTTTGTTTCTAACTAGAAAGTGCTGCTCAGATGTAAGACTTCAAATCTTGGTCTCCAATACTGTAGTGCCCACCTGTAGGTAAGGGAGACAACCAGCTATTGTTCTACAATGATGGATAAATTTGTTTTCTCTCCCTGTCTAGAAGCCTTTGAGAGGGAACTGACACTAATTCTAACCACTCTGTCAGCTATCAAAATACCTGAAAGCAAATCCTGAATCCATCACTCTAGAGTCCAGCCTTGGAAGACAAAAGAAAAATGAGGAGGAACCCAATAGAGGGATGTTTTCAGAAGCCCTTGTCAAGAAATTACATTGAACTCTCATGTGAACATTGGAAATTTGCCCTGTTCTGACTTTTTTCTTGTTCCATGTCTAGAACTTACAGTGATAGTTATTCTTGCCTTTACTTCTCCTTCACATCTTCTAGTCACCATTTAAGGATTTTCTTCTTCCTCTAGTGATAAGAGTTATGCAATTTGGGAGTCTTTTAGGTAGACCCACTGAAGGGATAGTTCAAATATCTCACCCTGTGTCCCTGTTCAGCATGGAAGAAGTCAGAGGATCTGTGTCCCAATTCCCTATTGACAATTTGGGTAACGTCTTCAGTGAATGCTGTGGTAAGAATAGGAGGTATAAATTGGTTAGGCAGTTAGGGTGAAAAGACCCCAAAGAAAAGGTGCCAGTTTCTTGGCTAAAGGTCAAAATGTCCTTGGGCCTCTTAGCAACAAAATCTGTTTCAAAGGCCAAAAATGTCCAAAGTATTTTGGAGGTTGTATCCAATCCTCAAAAGGTTTTAGGGATACTTCTTCAGGGGTCGATATTAGACCAACCAAAAGCCCCATAAAAATGTACAAATAAATCAAAGACAATGAAATGGTACGTGAATTTTTCAGAATAAAAGTGATGAGGTGATATGGGAGATGTTGGAGAGGAGAGAGTGGGATTTGTTTGATCAAAACACCTTACATGCATATATGAAATTCTCAGTAAATTATTTATTTGAATTTCAAAAATAACTGAAAAAGACACAGGGCTGGAGAGATAGCTTAGCTGTTAAGAATACTGACTACCCTTGAAGAGGACCTGGGTTCAATTCCCAGCACCCACATGGCAGCTACAAGCCATCCTTTACTCCAGTTCTAGGTGAACATGAAACTCTCTTCTGACTGCTGCATTGCACAACACGGGTGCACTTACTTCCATGCAGGCAACACACTCATACACATAAAAAATAATTAATAAATAAAGACTAGTACCAGGATATTAGGGAACTGACATTACTATTGGGGAAGTGGTGAAAGTGGAAGTGTTCACTTGGGAGGGGAGGAGAGAGGGACATGAAAGGGACCACAGGGTCAGGGGGAGGATGGACATCAGGAGAGGGAGGATGGGGGGAGGTGTGTGTTATTGGGGGGAGGTTGGGGATATTGGGGATGCTGGATAATGGAGGAGGAAGGCCAGATGGGGAGAAAAAAGAGTAGACATGAATGAAACTTTGGGGACTAGGAAACCTAGAAGGAAATGTGATGCCCTGAAAACCCGATGAGAAATGCCCATCCAGTGTCTAAACAGTACATATATATACCTAGGGACTGTTTGGCAAGGAACAGAGTGCTGAACAGAAGAGATTTCCCTTTGAGTGGTTGGTGAGAGTGGTTCAGAAGACTCCCAAAATAACACAGGCTATTGCCAAAGCTCTTGGTCATCTCCCAGAACTAGAAGTCCCTGCTTCTGAACACAGAACATACTTCAGATACAGGACTTGTAGCAATGGCACAGGAACTGACCTGGAGGCCTTCTACCTGAAATTTAGCTATCATAATGCTAGAAGATAATATGCCAACTGTCAAGGGAGAAAAACAATCAATGGTCCAATCCATAACCATAATGACTAGCACAGCAAATCAACTCTACTGATGTAGCAGTGACACTGTTATGGGGGGGGGAACTCAACAGCTATCAAACTGGACTTAAAGCCTTTTCAATGGCTGTGAACTCATGGGTGGCACTGTAAACTCAACCAAATACACATGGCAGGAGAGGACACAGATTCTAGAGAATACCCTATGTCTTTCATATCTCTAGACAATTGGAATCTCTTACCATATGCTAAATATGGATCCTTATATTTACAGACAAGCATACCATACAGCACCCATCAAAGAAGATTCCTTTTGCAAAAGATGGAGGCTACTGAAGAACTCCACAACTTATTAGACACAGAGAATATACACCTGAGAGATGCCAAGAAGTAGGTGACACATCTGCAGTTGAACCTCGACACCTAATGCTCATGGAACATAGTGTAACAAGGGGTACAGAGAAAACTAGTGCACCCCTCAACACCCATCAGTAAAGCTTCCTTATACAATACAGTGCAATGCACAAAATAGACCACAACTGACCAAGTTTTAAAGAATAAGACACTGCAGAATGTATATCCTTGGGTGGGATGCCTATACTGAGCCTCATCCACCCATGGCTCAGGGACCATTGCAGAAGAGAGGGTAGTAAGAATGTAAGAGTCAGGGCTGGTTCATGAACACAGGGAAGGAAAGGCTTTCAGGTTACTGGAAGCTGACACATGTGAACTTGTGACAAGGGTGGCATCAAGCACAGGATTCATGTCAATTCAATTAAAAAAAGGCCCAGACTGGAGGAGGGAAATGGGTGGCAGAATAGTCTGAGACTGAGAATTATTGGAGATTGATGTTGGATTAGGCAGAGTATGCCTTACATATGAACTCTAGATGGGATGAGTAGAATCCACTGGACAAATTTACACTGAAGGACATCTGGGCACAAATGGTTGACTGGGTGATCATAATGTGTATGTCACAACACATGAGGTCTGGTGGTGAGGGGTGAGAAAACATGTATGGGGGAGGGGTCTAAATATGATTAAGAACTATTGCATGAAATTACAAAAGTTCAATAAAGAATCTCTTAAAAGGCCTAGTACCCCGAATTCGATATAAAGGAAAGTAGGGAATACACTGGAATTATACAAACAGGAAAGAATTCGCTAAACAGGAGTATTATCATTAATATTAACAACTGACAAGTGGTAACTCATGAAACTAAAAATCTGTACAGCAAAGGGCACCATCATACAAAGGAGGAGGTCACTTACAGAATGGTAAAATATCTTTACCAGCTATACATCCTGCATGAATTATCTAGAATACACAGAACTCAAAAACTAAACAAACATGCCAATTAAAATGAGGGGCAAGCAACTGAACGGCAAGTTCTGAAATGATAAGAACAAATGGCTGAGAAATATTTTTTAAAAGTATTCCACATATTCTGCATCGTTTCCCCATCTGCTCTTCTTGGGATTTATCCCCTTCTTGCTGCAGCTTTGAGAGAGCATGTGTCTAGCTGGGGTGTGTCAGCCAAATCCCACTGTGCTGTCCCTCACCGTACTTTGGAACCACCCCCAGGCCCATTGCTCCAGATTCATACCTTATTTGCTAGCTAGTAAATACCCATCCATTCTGTTCCCATAAGCTCTCATAGGGCTCTCTTCGGGTGAACACTTGACAAGCTGGTGTCACTTAGTCAAATCCTTCCACAGTGCCCTTCCCCTGATTTGAGACCATCCCCAGTCTGCTACTCCAGGGTTTACATCTTCTCTACTAGGTAGTCAGAATCAGGTAATCCTACTCTAATCGGCCCTCTTTGGGCCTTGGCCCCTTCCTGCTGAAGCTTCCAGAGAGTACTGTACTATTTGGGAGAGTTAGCAAGACCCCATCTTGCTAGGGAGGGATCTTGCTACATGCTACGAGACAAGCCAAAGTCCCTGGGTTTCAGGACTCATACCCTCTCTGCCTAGCTAGTTATCCTGGCTCAGCTGACCTCCATCACCTTGGGTCTAGGTTCCTTCAGCCACATGGAGAGTTCTTGACTGGACAATCTGGTTCATCCAGTCCCTAAAATAAAGAAACAAAAGAAAGAACCTGATGCACAGACCAACTAACTATTCATACACAATCAGAAACCAGTCATGCAACAGGAATGAATAAAGAGAATCAAACTTCAGTTCAACAAAGGCAGCCATGGGTTTCATATCAAACATACAACCAACAAAAGTAATCCATATGCCCAGAACACAATGACAACAACAAAAACAAGTAAGATGAAAAACAAAAATAATATGTCAACAGGAAACACCACCATTCCTACAGAAGCAGTCTGCAATGAGAAATAGCTGGAGGAATCCAGGACACTGAAATTAAATAAAAATATCATTAAAGTGATCAAATAATTCAACAAATTTAAAGAACACACAAGAAGAACCCACGGAACTCAAAGAGGGTAGGAATAAATTCCTTTCTGAAGCTCATGAAAATATGAGTATATGACTGAATGAAATGATCAAAACAATTCAGGATTAGAAAAGTGAATTCAAAAAGTGATCAAATAATTCAACAAATTTAAAGAACACACAAAAAGAAACCATGGAACTCAAAGAGGGTAGAAATAAATTCCTTTCTGAAGCTCATGAAAATATGAGTATATGCCTGAATGAAATGATCAAAACAATTCAGGATTAGAAAAGTGAATTCAGAAAAGACATAGATGAAATTAAGAGTGAATTGATAAACTAAATAAGCC
>NW_008336856.1:5630-9508 GCF_000622305.1 Nannospalax galili
ATAAAACACCAAATTTATGTATCATAGGTAGAGAGGAAGAGTAGAATTTCAGGTTAATAGTATTGACCAGATCTCAAACAGTATTGTAGAAGAGAATTTCCTTAAATTAAGGAAAGACATCCCCATAAACATACAAGAAATACACAGAACACCAAATAGACAAGACCAGACCAAACACTCCCCATGGAATATCATGGTAAAAATACTAAATTACAGAACAAAAGAGAATGTAGAAAACAGCAAGAGAAAAGCAACACGTTAAATAAAAGAAAAAAACCCATCAGAATTACAGCTGACTTTTGAATGCAAATGATAAATGTCAGATGAGTATGGAGCACGTTATTCCAAATGCTAAATGATCATAAATGCCAACCCAGAATGCTTTATTCAGCAAAATTATCTATCATAGTTGAGGGGGAAAGAATAATGTCCCGTGATATAAATAGACTGAAAGAATTCATTTCCACCGAACCAGCCCTACAGAGAATATCCAAAGCAATACAATGGACTAAATAAAGGAATTGCCATATCCAAGAGACTACAGAAAGACAACAAATGAAGGCATAAAGTGCATAAATACAAAGTAAGACAAAATAAATACAAAATAAGAACAAAAATAAAAAGAAAATGACAGTAATCAATCTACATCATTCAATAGTAACTAAATATCACTGGCTTCACTACCCCAGTAAAAAGACACAGGATAAGTGAATAGATTAAGAAACCAAATTCACCTTTTGTTATCTACAGGAAACTCATCTCAAATTCAAGGATAGGCAGCACCTTAAGATGAAAGGATGGAAAAAAATATTCCAAGCAAACAGCATGAATATACAAGAATGAGTAGCAATTCTTATATCTTATAAAATAAAACATTTCTAATATCTCACAAATTAAAATTAACAAAAGAGATAAAGAAGACCACTTCATTCTGATCAAGGGCAAAACTGACCTAGAAGACGTTACAATCATGAACTTATATGCATCTAACTCTGGTGTAACAAATTTCATAAAAACAGTTCTACTGGAGTTAATCTTAAGATTCAGATTAACTCCAACTCAGTAGTAGTAGGTGACTTGACTATCCCATTTTCTCCAATGATGGGTGATCTGAACAAAGAATAAATGGAGAAATATATGAATTAAATGACTTCATATATTAAATAGACCTAAAAATCATCTACAGAATATTCTACCCAGGCACTGAAGAATACACATTCTACTAAGCAACACATTAAAATTTCTCTAAAATTGAGCACATACTGGGGCACAAAATAAACCTCAACAAATACAAAGCAATTTAAATAAATCCATGTATTCTATCAGGCAACAATGCAATAAAGCTTAATGTCAGCAGCAAAAGAAGCTCTAGTAAATACATGAAATCATGGAGATTAACAAACACTCACCTCAATGATGAATGGGTCAAAGAAGAAATAAAAATATTTTTGGAACTACATTAAAATGACAGGACAGGACAACAACACAAAAGTTCTGGGATATTAAAAATGCTTCTAAGAGAGAAATTTATGTCTCTAAGTTACATTAAAGATCAGAAAAAGTACATGTAAATGACTTAAGGGTACAACTCAAGAAACTGGAAAGGCAAGAACAAAACAAACCCAAACCCAAAAGACAAAAAGAAATAAGAAAAATCAGAAAAGAAATTAAAGAAATAGAAACAAAGAAAATAATACAATGAACCAATTAATCTAAAAGATGGTTCTTTGAAAAGATAAACAAGATAGACAGACCATAAGCTCAGTGAACCAAAAGAAGGAAAAAACAAGTCCAAATGTAAAATCAGGGACAAAAGGGGAAACATCACAACAGACACACAAAAAGATCCAGAACATTATAAGGGAATACTTTCAGAAGTTAAACTCTATTAAATTTTGAACCATTTTATTCTTTTTTTTATAGGTTTTACATTTTAGCTTTTTAAGTTTTTTTTTATTTTAAGGAATGGTTTTAATATAATTTTAATTCTGTTATATAATACAGAATTCAGGATACAAACAGTTAAATCATAGGATAAAGTAATTTATGAGGAAACATCTCAAACAATCTTGATTATTTTTAAACCACTGGCATCTTCACATAACCCTCTCCCCAACTGGAGTTCATATACTCTAATCCCTGTTAAGGCCCACTGTGTTGTCAGTGTCCTCAGCCATTCCCCATTGCAAATCCATCTACTGAGCCTAGTCAGCCTATCTAGAGTCCATTGTTTTAGGAAGATCAGCTTTTCTTCATCTATCAACAGTCAGTTGCCAACATTCCTCCAGATAAGATTGGGTCTGCTGTTCATTTTGCCAGTTCTATGCTGGGTTATTGTCTGCTTGAGTTTGCATGGGACTTGTATATGCTGACACCATTGTCATAGAATCATATGAACAGGTTCCTAGGAGCTTGTAGAACTGTTTCTAAATGGTCATGCACCTCCTCCCTGGCTCTTACAATCTTTCTGCTCCCCCTTCCATGATGGTCCCTGACCCATGGGTGGGTGAAGTTTAATAAAGGGGTTCTATTCAGGGACAATCATTCAGCAGACTCTTGATCTGTACACTTTGGCCATTTGTGACCTTTTGTGTTCCTGGCTCTTTGCTGCATGAAGGAGGTTCATTATTGAGAAATGAGAGAAGCACTGGTGTCATCTTCCCTGCTCTATGTTCTATGAGCCTTAGGTGTAGAGGTTGCATTAGAGATGTGTCCTGTAGGCCTGGGAAATTCATAGATAACTTCCATGTGTGACTAGTTGTGGTAGTTGGTAATAATCTCTGGTGCAAAGTGAACTTCTCTGATGAGTTGTGACTAGGATATTGATCTGTAAATATAAAGATATATATTTTGCACATGATAAGAAATCACAATAGTCTAGCAATGTGACAGTCTTGGGGTTTTCTCTAAGATCTATGACCACTCCAGCCATGTGTAGTAGGTTGTGTTTACAATGCCCATTTGAGTGTCTTCCATTTGAGTGGGCTTTTAGTCAAATTAGTTGTTCATTGTTCCCAAGATAAAAGTGTCACTACTGCACCAATGATGTATGCTGTTCTGGCCATTGATGTGGTTATTTGGTCTTGAAGCTCATGTTGGATCACCCATTGATGTTTTCCCTTGGCACCTTCATAGTGCTCTCCAAAACTATGAGATCTAACCTTCGGGGGAAGTGGTTTCAGGTCAGCCACATATCTATTGCTCCAAATCCTATGTCTAAAATATGCTCTGTCTTTGGCAATAAGGTTTTACCTTCAAGTTTTGGAGGCTCTCAAGGGCTGTGGTAAAACCCTCAGTAATTTGGGGAGTCTCTTGGACCACCCTGGCCAACAACTCAAAGGAAGGTATCTCCTCTCTGGCATTGTTTCTTGTTATGTAGCCTTTACACATGGACTCATGTAGAGATAATGTATATATAATTTGTCAGTACATTGTTGGACTTATATGGTTCTCTCTGGTTTCTTAAGACTAGCTAGGTATTATTTATCTCTCCTCTCTATCCCTCTCTCATTGTTTAACCATGACGCCATGGTTTCCCCATTTAAAATGTCCCCATTTTTCCCAATGTTCTCTTGATAATACCCGTCTCCTATGTTCCACCTCCCTTGAGTTCCTTCTTTCCCTTTATCCCCAAGGTTCTGTATACAACCCTCCTTCCCCATCCCATTTAAAAAGCCCTATTTTTTTATCCATTTCTCACTCCTACTGTTCTTGCTCAGGTTTTTTCTTTCCCTTTACCTTCCTGGTTTCTTTTCATTATTCTGGTTCCTGTAGTTATATCTGGATACATACCCACTTATAAGGATTTGGTGCTAGGATCCACATATGAGGGAGAACATATGTCATTTGTTTTTCTGAGTCTGTGTTACTTCACTTAG
>NW_008336856.1:9717-12535 GCF_000622305.1 Nannospalax galili
GTTCTTTGGGCATATGCCAAGGAGTGGTATAACTGGGTCAAATGGTAGGTTCATTTGCAGTTTTTTAGGAGTTCTCCATATTGCTTTCCATAGGGTTTGAACAAGTTTGCAATCCCACCAGCAGTGGATAAGCGTTCCCCTTTCCCCACATCCTCTCCAACATTTGGCATTATTTGTTCTCTTTATGTTAGCTAGTCTGACTGGGATAAGATGAAATATCAAAATGGTTTTAACTTGCATTTCCATAATTACTAACGATTTTTGACACCTTTTAAGATGCTTGTTAGTCAACTGTATATCTTCTTTTGAGAGCACTCTGTTCAGAGACTTAGCCCATGTTTTAACTGGGTTACTTGTTTTCTTCTTTGTTTTTTGAGTTCTTTCTGTATTCTGGATGTTAAGTCTCTGTCAGATGTGTCGCTGGGTTTTCTTCTCATTTTATTGATTGTTTCTATTAGATTTAAAGCCTAAAAGAAGTGGGAAAATTTTTAAATGTGTGGAAACCACCAAAGCTAAACCAGGAAGAGATCAACAGCTTAAACAGACCCATAATGAATGAGGAAATCAAAGCAAAAATATCGAGCCCCCTGACTAAAAGACAACACGAACCCAGATAGAGTCACAGAATTTTACCAGTCCTTAAAAAGAAGATCTACAGCTAATACAATTTAAATTATTTTAAATGATTGAAACAGAAGGAAAACTCTCAAATTCTTTCTATGATAGCACTATTACGCTAGTACCAAATCTAGGAAAATGCACAAAAAGCTATAGGTCCATATCCCTAATGAATATACATGCAAAAATTCTCAACAAAAATACTCGCAAATTGCATCGAAGGGATCTTCCATATTCAATTCCTCTCTCCTACTCCCATCCTGTCCCCTGCCAGCCTTGGGCCCAAGCAGGCTCCTATTGCTCTGCCTCAGATCACCAGACTAGCTTCCTAATCCAGACTAGCTAAACACCCTAACATAGATTTCTAAGTCCCTTCTCAGGTGCCCCCCCATCACCACCATCCCTAGCTTCTGATCAGCTGAACAGACCTGCCCACCTAGGACTAGGATTATGAACTAGAAGATAAGACCCTACTGCTGAAGACAGGACATACTTCATATACAGGACTTGGAACAATGAAGTGGGAACTGACCTTGAAGCCTTCTGCCTGAAGTTTAACTCTTATAACGCTAGATGATAATATGGAAACTATAAGGGGAAAAATCAATCAATGGTCCAGCCCAGCAATAAAGCCTAATAACCATAACAACCTCTACAACTAAGGCCTATGAATATAGCAGAACAAGGAGTAGAGAGAAAACTAATGTATCTTTCGACTCTCATCAGTCCAGATTCCTTATACAACAGAATGTGATATGCAGAGAAGGTCCCTCACCTGACCAATATTAAAGAACAAGAGACTACAGAGTGAGTGTTACTAGGTAGGACTCCTATATTAAACCTTACCCACCCATGTCCATCGTGGAAGAACAGGCAGAAAGATTGTTAAGAGTCAGGACTGGTTCATAAACACAGGGAAGTAGAGGATTTCAGGCTACTGAAAGCTTATACTTGCAAACTTGTGACAATAGCAGAATTGAGGACAGGACCCAGGACAACTCACCCAGACAAGGGCTCAGAATGGAGCAAGAGAAATGGGTGGCATGCCATGTCTCAACTGAGAATTATGGGAGACTGATTACTACTGGGTGAGGGAGGGTAGGCCTTACTTGTGATCTCTAGATAGGCTGCTTAGACTCCAGTGGATAAATTTGCACTGAAGGACATCTGGGTATAAATACTTGACTGGATAAGACTTAGCATGTTTAGTGGAATATATGAAGTCCAGTGGGGGTTGGGAGGGCATGGAAAAGGGAGGAGGGTCTAAATTTGATTAAGAAGTGCTGTAAGAAATGTACAAAAGTTATTAAAAGTTTTTTTTTAAAGAAAAGAAAAAAAAGAAACAAATGAAGAATCCATAAACCCCATGAGTTTTACCCGGGTGTTGTTTCATTTAATTTCTTCCCTTCTTTCTCCACTAATATCAGGAAATCATTAGAGATTTGGACCAACAACATGGAATAATTTTTCTAATCAGGACTTTTGAGCATTGGGGCTCTAAGGCCACATAATAGTCAACCACCAGCCCATCTCTCTAGCCCTACAGTTTGATATCTTCAGTGTAGCTGGCCAGATGTTTCTCTTTCTTCTCTCCATGGGTGTCCTCTACAGGACACCTATGGACACAGTACTGTGTCCTCACATCAGACACAGTACTCTTCAGTCCTGAGGACACTTCCTGAGACATCACTGGGTAGCAGCATGGGAAGGTCTTTGGATCTGTCCTCCTTGGTCCTGACCCAGCAGCCTTCCTGAGACATCACTGGGTAGCACCATGGGAAGGTCTTTGGATCTGTCCTCCTTGGTCCTGACCCAGCAGAGAAGCAGCAAAACTCAGAAAGTACAGAAGAAACTGTCAGTTTGATGTCTAGATGATGTAAGCTATATCATCTATGAGGAATTAGAACTTGGACATTTTTGTTTTACGACAGTCCAGAAATCATATTCCATTCATCTTTCAACATACTCTTTTCAGTTTGATGTCTAGATGATGTAAACTATATCATTTATGAGGAATTAGAACTTGGACATTTTTGTTTTATGACAGTCCAGAAATCATATTCCATTCATCTTTCAACATACTCTTTATACTGTCCCTAAATATGCAGCAAATGTGTCCTTCTAAACTGATTCCTAAGCAGACAAAGTCATGATGGTGATGATAAGGAAGATGAGGAGGATAACAGTCTCCCAAATACAA
>NW_008336856.1:13135-27938 GCF_000622305.1 Nannospalax galili
TTTCTCTCACCTGAATAGCACACACCTTTCCCTATTTCTTTCTCTCTCTCTCTCTCTCTTTTTCAGTTTGTGTCTCTCTATCTCTCTCTTCTTTGTATTCCTGATACTTTACAAAGCAGAACAGTGGGCATACCAGCTGAACGAATTAATGCAATGCACTAGTGATAGCTGCAGATCACAGGCTAAGGCCACAGAAAGAGTTACAGATGGCCACATAGCTCTGTCTTCTTGCTGGTCCTGGAAAGTCCTGCAGCTTTCTACAGCCATCTTTCACATTTGTTTTACCCCACATATTTTCAAACAGAGGTAGTATCTCAATTTGGTCCTTGTTTCAGAATCTGGACATTATTTAAACTTGTGCCTAGGATGTTCCTGTAAACAAGACCTTTGGATTCTTGCATAAGGCTCAATGTCTGGAAAAAATGAATGAGTTCAGTACATCTCATACAGGGTTTCATAATTTAATGTTTAATGCTGTCACCTCCACTTACCTCATCTGTGGCATAAAGCAATTTGTTAGTATCTCTGAAACAGCATTATCATCTGAATGCATTATGGCTTTAGACCACTGTAGTTTGTAGTAACAATAGATACTGATTGTTCCATATGGTTTTAATGCATTTTGTAAAATTATGGTAAACTGAGCTGAGGAGATAGCCTAGTCAGCAGAGTACTTGTCTCAGTGAATTGCATGCCTCACAAGCAGGAGGACCTTAGTTTGATTCCAGAATCCACATTAAAAAGAAGCTGGGCATGGTGTCATTTGTTTGTCATCCAAGCACTGGGAAGGTTGGAATGTGTGGAAGGCACACATTTCTTGCTTGATATCAGCTCAATCTTGAGTTTCAGGCCAGTGTCAGAGTTTCTCAAATATAAAAGAAAGTGGAGAGTGCCTGGGAATGACAGCAGAGCTAGACTGCTGGTTTCCTCATGTGCACACACACTTACAAGTGCACCTGTATACACATGAAAATTAACACATAAACATAAACACACATGTGTAAAAACAAAATTAGGGAAAATTTTGATATTAGTAGCATTGAAAGCTGTAGATTTAATGTTAATAGTATTCCCATATAGTGCCCTTTGATGTGAAGTTTTCTGGTTTCTGGATGAGGACATTTTATTTTTGTCTTTATCTGCTTGCTGTAGTTGTAGTTGTAGACAAATGACTGTTAGTTTTACTTCTGATTTCCAGAGTCTTTGCATTATCTTGTCCTGTAGGAATCAATGAAAAAATATGATCCTATGTAAACACTGAATGGATGTATTCTACTTTGACTTCAGCAAACTTGGTGCTTTCCTGGCTGTAATTTCTTCCATTTTTAGGAATGTTCCACAGAGTTAGAGACAAGACAAAACAGCTCTGTGTGTGTCTATGTCATTTACTTATGGAACCTATGGTTCCATTGAAATGTATAAATTGTTGACAGTCTATGGTAGTTATTTTCATGGTTGTAAAAAGAGATAAAGCAGTAGAAGCATCTGATTAACCTTAGCCTTGGTTGAGACCCAGATCAGACACTACATTGCTCTAAGCTTCATCTACCCTTAAATTAGATTAATTAATAAAGACACTATCATCTTAATGATAGATTTATTTATTTAAAAGGAAACCACAGAAAAAATATTCATTAGTTGTCAAACTTAGATTTCTTTTCACAGATTTATTGGAAATATATGTTAGTCTGCTTTTTTTCTGTTTATAAAAAGTAAAAGAACCATAAAGAGTTGGGGCAGGAAAGCACCAAGCTGCAGGCCAAGATACATTACAGAGTTTCTCATAATTTTGGGGCTGTTGCCATTTGCAGACTGCACAGCACCATAAACTTGCTGTTTTCATAAAAAGGAATGCTTAAGTAAAACATACATCAATCAGGGGCTGAAGAGATGGCTTAGTGGTTATGAACACCGGCTGCTATTGTAGAGGACCCAGGTTCGATTTCTAGTACCCACTTGGTGGCTAATAACATCCATATCACCAATTCCAGGAGAATCTGATGCCTTCTTATGACCTCTACAGGCATTGCTCAACATACGTGCACTTTTGTACAGGCAGGTACTACACTCATACACATAAAATAAAAATAATAAAATATTTTAAAAATACATTTATCAGTGTGTATGGAGCTAGAGACTTTCTTCAACTGTCACCCATATCTTGTCCTGGGTTTAGCCTTTTATGCAGTTTGTGCATGCGTGCATGGCCTGCATATTGGTAAGTGCACCTGTGTTGTGCAATACCCAGGGAGGACAGAAAAGGCCATCGGATCCCCTGGAAGTGGAGTTACAGACATTTGTTAGCTGCCATGTGGGTGCTAGGATTTGAACCTCGGTCTTCTACAAGAACAAGCAGCATTCTTAACAGCTGAGCCACCTCTCCAGCTCCCCAACTCAAATTTTAATTTGTCAAATGTACCAGGTCTATAGCCATCCATGGTCCCTTAGTCAGATTCTGGACCCATAGTGAAACTAGTTTATAAAGGCGAAAACCACAAATACCATAAAAATTTCACCACACATGATATTTTTTCAGGTGATCCTGAGTAGCGTCCGGAAGGCCCAATTTAGCAGATAAGCAAACTTCAGAAGCCAAAACAAGATTTGATTAGTTTTTCTCTTAACTGATGTATAGAGACCTTGACAGAAAGGAACTTTCTGATTACTATTGTTATTTAGACTTCTTGGCTATGCAATAAGCACAGCTGAAGTGTCTGGGAGGTGACCAAGGTCAGCTACTCCAAAGAACGCACTCTTCTAAAGGGAAGCAACTAAGTTCAGACGACCTTGAAGCTGGCCTTTTTTCTAGCTTCTGAGGTTTAAAGTGGCTCTGTACAAAATGAAAAACAATGAAGTTACTTTGGCTATTACAATTTGGGGACTCCACTTGGGGCCATTACAATCTTACATTTTCTATCATCAGCAAGAGTACAAAGAAGAGATAAAGGAAGTTAATTATTCAGGACTTAATTATTTATATGTGATCTCCAATCCCAGGACACTGTGGTCTCTACTGGAGCTGAAAGAAACATTATTCCCCATTATTCCCCATGAAGAATACAATTTTTTGCTGTATTATTACAAAGTAAATGCTACTGGACAAACGGTTGTGGTATTTGATGGCAAATCTCAAGAATAAAAGGACATACATCATAATTACTGAATTTTTATTATGAAAAGAAATGTAGGTTATAAATTATAAAACTGAATATGTATCATGAGAGAAATGTTATCCATCAACACCTTATGCAGCATTATCTTCTTTTTGGCATGGAGATATATATGGATTTTGGAAATATTGTCATAATAAAATTATAAGTCAAGAGATGTATCTCCTTTAGATTATGCTGTGCATTAGGTAAAGCATTTGAAATCAATATATTTATTAACGAGATTTAAGAGTTACTTGCTGACACAAAACACTACCTTTCATGAGGAAAAGGTGTATATTACTTATATGACATGTAGATGACTTTAAGGTAGGTTTAATAACTGTTTATGACTTGCAAAGCAATACTGACATGAAAACTGTTGTCTAGCAATTTTGTCCAAGATAAAACCTTCCTTCCACTTTAGAGGGAAGCTGTGTAAAGAAAAATAATCTACAGAAAGATAGACAACAGGATATCTAAAAGGAGGTAAGGAACAGATGCTCAAAAGGGAGGTAAACAGCCTGATGTTTTTAGGGTGTTCAATCCTGCAAGTAAGCTTCCTAAGCTGAGGAAGTAAACACTTCAATAGATTCTGGAAGTCTGTGAAATTGACTAGTTTCACTAGGCCACTCCATCCCTAAGCTTGTGTAAGCCGGAAGGACTGCTTAGGGACACTCAGGCCAGCCAAGGTTCTGGGAGGATGAAGATCAGCAGAGCTTCCTGGAAGAAGCAAAGATGAACTGAGCTGCCTGGAAGAGGCTGAGATCTGAAAAACACAATGTCTAACCTGGTGAGCTGCCTTATTTCTGTGAAGTGAGCTGTAGGTGTTTTATTTTTTTTCTTGAGTTGGGGTGGGCTTTTGGTGATGCAGCTGTCTTTGAGTATATTCTACTTGTATAAGTAAACCCTCAATCATATTGCTGTAAGTAACACCAATAAGGCTTGTTGATTCACCAAGATGGATTTTCGTGTTATCCTTACCTTGGTTTATTGATGGTCCTGTGTCTGGGGTGAGTAGATGTTTGTTTATGTCTCCACTGAAAAGTGTCACACAATAGAAACATATACAAGAAAATATGTTCAGCACCCACACAGTGGCCAGCAACAGTCCATAACACCAGTTCCAGAGGATGCCTGTTAACTTTGATGGTAACTGTGTAGAAGTATAGAATCACATAGAGTTTCCAAGAAGTGAAACTTTATGTGTAATTAATTGGATCTCTATAAAATTACTATGGCCATATCATTCTGAGTGTGTGTGATATTGACAGACCTCAACAAAATATACTTGATATGTAAATACATCAAATTGGTATCATTATTATTAGTGGTAATAGTAAATAGCTATAGGACATTTTCTAAATGCCAAGAAACACTCTAAGATGGTGGGTATCAAGTTTAATGAAAGAAAGAAATACAAAAACTTTAAAGGTGTTACTTTTATTTTATTGGTTTTTCTGTCTGAAGAGAGACACCAATATTTAAATATTGGCACGGGTGAATATATTGTTATACCAGCTTAAAAATATTTAAACAATCTCAAAAGTTTTTGCTGAAATTTACATACCACAATCATTTACATAATATTTTAGTTTCATTTTTGGTATGATGAAATTGCTCATTGTGTTTATTTTGTCTTTTTTTTTTTCAGAGCTGAGGACCAAACCCAGGGCCTTGTGGTTGTTAGGCAAGCGCTCTACCACTGAGCCAAATCCCCAACCCCGCTCATTGTGTTTATAAGCCACCATGTACATTTGCTTTTTTTCTTTTCAATGAATTAAGTCAGCCGAGGTCAGTGCTTTAACTCAGATGAAATGAGAGCTTCAGTCCCTCTTTCAGGAAGGCTGAAGAAAAGTCAGTTTGGACATCATGGAGACTGAGAGACTGTAACATTGGAGCTAATGATGCTTTCCACTGTGTATTAGTGAGAGGGTTTGTTACTAGAAACAGTACTAAGCACTGTCACCGTTCCATTACAGAATATTAAATCAACAGAGTGACAGGTAAAGCCAGGAAAAATCATACTCAGGACTCCAACAAGAGCAAGGTTTATTTGGGAAGTTGCCTGGGGTGGCTTTCAAACCTCGGGATTGAGGCAAGACCACCAGTTTGCAGGCTGCTGGCTGGAAGATTTTATAGGGGCCTACGGAATGTGGAAGGTGGGAAAAATAATTCAAAATAGTTTTGGCGGGATGCAGGGGTCTATACATTGTGAAACTTATCAGGGGAAGCAGCTTGTGCTGAGAAAGCTCTTGCAGCAGTTGCATCATGGGTGCAGAGGCCTGTTTATCTTCTAAACTTATCTGAGGAAACAGACTATGTTGAAACTGTGCCCTCGTTGGAGCAGCAGATGCTGACTCAATTCCTGTTTTTCAGAGGCCCCATGGCCTGTGTTATGAGGCTTTACTGCACTGGGGTAGGGTCACCTGTAAAACTGGATTCTAACAGACAGTAAGGAGCCATTTTCTCACTATATATTTTTAAGGTTGATAAAAAATAGAACTGAATAAATAAAATTTCAGATCCTTAAATTTACTTTTAATGTTAGTGTACTTGATTCAGAACTGCCTCCAAATTAAATAAAAATCCAAATGAAATTCTTATCATTTAATCTTTTTGATCAACAGCAGTTGAAGTGCTCTCTAACGCTATATTTCCACTCTGACATCATGGAAAATATCCAGTTAATTATCTATGTTTCTCAAAATGTGATGCCTTCCAAAGCCAGTAATAAAAGAAGTAAGGTTAATACTTTCAAATGATAATTAGTATTTGATGAAGCAATAGATGAAATACAGGATGAAAGTAGAGAAGTCCAAGAATGGTAGATGTTGAGAATACAGACAGGAGTGTAACAATATGTTTCCTTTAAGAAATAGCTTGAATTATGTGTCAAATTTTGCAATTTCAGTTATTATATGATCTGCTACAAAGGATTTTATTTCATTGTCTTAGAATACAATAAGGTGTATTTGTCTGCTGCTTAATTTCACTTAGAAATTACCATAAGTTCTTTTCTTAAATAAAGGTGAATCTTTCTCATCCTCATATATTTTTCTGAAATGATTAAACTGTGTTTTACTATGAACATAAATTTATTACCCATAAAGTTCTTGGCCTTGTAAACTTGCTGAATTGCATGATTTTCAGAAAAGGGGCATAGTGCTGAAGCTTTTCTAATAATGGTAAGTATTGTTGAACGTGCATACATCTGAAGTATAAATATTTCAGTTGTTAATTCTCATTGTAAAAATATATATCGTATGTTGTCCATGCTTGTAGACAGAAGATTGAAGCATGATGACTGTTCTTTTGAGAACAGTTTTCACTGCATAATGTGTTTAAGGATAGATGAGCTGTTCAGCAAAACCCAATCTCCAACAAAACAAACAATACAGAAGAAAATAAAACACCACACAGTAACACATTCTGAATATTTAAAAAAAACTGCTTCAAAGACAAACTACAATACACACACATGCAGAGAGAGAGAGAGAGAGAGAGAGAGAGAGAGAGAGAGAGAGAGAGAGAGAGAAATATTGAATGCCCAAGAGAGGAACCCAGTGTTCACAAATGTGAGGCAAGAAAATTGCTACAACCATGACTTCAAGAATATCCAGGTTCATCTAGAGATAGCCTATATAAAAATAGAAAATAAACAATTTTTACATATTGTGTATGTATAAGAATGTATACTAGTGTATATATGTATCATTCTATCTACTTATCTATTGGAGAATTGGTCACTGTACCTACAAAATGATATTATTGATTTTTTCTTTGTTTGTTTTGATCTTCTGTATTTTGAAGGTGTCCTAGGAATAGAGGATCACAAAATCTTACACTTGTCTCAGAATTCTACCTCATGGGATTCTCTGAGGACCCAGAACTTCAGCCCATCCTCTTTGGACTGTTCCTGTCCACGTACATGGTGTTTGTGCTTGGGAACCTGCTCATCATCCTGGCTGTCAGCTCTGATTCCCATCTCCACACCCCCATGTATTTTTTCCTCTCCAACTTGTCCTGGGCTGATACAGGTTTCATCTCCACTACAGTCCCAAATTTCATTGTGAGCATCCAAATCCACAGCAGAGTCATCTCCTATGTGGGATGTCTCATTCAGATGTCTCTTTTTCTCTCTTTTGGATGTATGGATGCCATGCTTCTGACTGTGATGGCCTATGACCGGTTTGTGGCCATCTGCCATCCCTTAAATTATCATGTCATCATGAACCCTCATCTTTGTATCACTTTACTTCTGGTGTCGTTTTTCTTTAGCTTTGTGGAAACCCAGCTACATCTTTTTGTTGCATTACAGATGACCAACTTCAAGGATGCTGAAATTGCTAACTTCTTCTGTGACCCTTCACAGGTCCTTAATCTTTCTTGTTATGACACCTTCACAAAGAGCATAGTTCAATATTTAGTTAGTATTTTATATGGTATGTTTCCCATATCAGGGATCCTTTCTTCTTACTATAAAATTCTGTCCTTCATTCTGAGTTGCCATCCTCAAATGGGAGGTCTAAAGCCTTCTCCACCTGTGGGTCTCACCTCTCAGTGGTTTTCTTATTTTTGGGAACAGGGATTTGCGTATATATTGGATCACTTCTTTCAGATTCTTCCAGAAATAGTGCTGTGTCCTCTACAGCCTGAGGAACAGAGACATTAAAAGTGGCCTGAGAATGTTCTACAACAGAATAATTTAATTTCATGGTGAATGTCATCCATTTCCAATATAATAGCAGGAGCCAGGGAAATAAAAAGGAAGCACAGAGGTAAAAAGAGAGAAAGAGCCTGAGAGAGTGAGAGAATAATAGTAGAAAATATGTTAAGAAATGGGAAATGGGGAAAATGGAGGTATTCTACTGAGAAAGAGGAGGGAAAGACATGGTAGTAAAAGGAAAGAAGAAATTCATGAGAGGTTGAATAATAGGAATATCAGGTAATCAAGGGGACAATGGGGGAAATGAGCATGCTTAAACTGGGGAAGGGGGAGGGAGGTTAGACAGGGAGAGAGAGTGAGAGGGGGGATAAGTAAAGCCTAGGTGATGTGAAAATCCATGGTTGAGTGTATTTACTAAACCCCTTCCTGAAAAATACACATACAATATCTGAACCTGCTTGGACGTGTATGCCTGAAGACTATATAACAACACAGTGCCAGACAGGGTATTCCGTGAGACACAGGCTGTTCCCATGACCCTTAATTAACTCCCAGAACTTGAAGGTAAGACCTTGTTGTTGAAGACAGAAAATACTTCAGACACAGGACTTGGAGCACTGGAGCTGGAACTGACCTGGAAACCACAGCCCTGAAGTCTAAATCTCATAATTCTAGAGGATATTATGCAAGCTGCTAAGGGAGAAAAAAATCAATCAATGGTCCATCCAACCCCAGCTTCAAAGCCTAATAACCACTATAATGACTGACACAACACATGTAGCAGTGCAGTATTGGCACTTTTATCTAGGGGGTAATGAAGAGCTATTTAATTGGACTTAAAGCTTTCTCAATGGGAGGTAATTCATGGGTGGCACTGTAATCATAGCCAAACACACATGGCTGAAGACATCATACATCATAGAGAAAACCCTATCTCTGTCATAACTCTAGACAAATGAGCTTTCTAACTGTGTATTAAATATTGATCCTTATATTTACAGACAAGTATACCATGTACCACTCACCAAAGAAGCTTCTTTTTTTGCAACAGATGAAGGCTATTACAGAGTTCCACAACTGGTCACACACAGAGAATATATGTCTGAGGGATGCCCAGCTTTAAGTGACACATCTACAGTGAAACCTCTATACCTAAAGCTCATGGAACACAGTAGAATAGGGAGTAGAGAGAATACTAATATACACCTCAAATCTCACCAGTGAAGCTTCCTCCTACAAAAAAGTATAATGCACACAGACAGCCACAACTGACTACGTTTCAGAGAACAGGAGACTGCAGAGCGTTTGTCCCTGAATAAGACTCTTACAATTAAACCTTACCCATGGCTCAGGAACCATTGTGGAAGAGGGTACAGAAAAATTGTAAGAGCCAGGTTTGTTGCAGAGAGATAAGGAAACAGAACCTTTCAGGCCAGTGGAAACTTTTCATTTGAACTTGCAGGAATGGTGACAGCATGCACAAGACCTATGTCAACTCAATTAAATGAAATCTTAGCATAGGATGAGGGAAATTGGCAGCTCTCTTCAATCCTAGCCAAAGAACTACTGGTAACTGAGTACTGCTGGGTGAATTAGAGTAGTTCTTCTTTGAGGGAATGATTCTAGGTAGGCTAACTAGTCTCCAATGAATGAACTTGCACAGAGGGTAGATCTGGGAACTAATGCTTGACTTAACATATATGTCAGAATGCATGAAATCCAGTGCGGGGGTAGGGGAGAGTACAGATTGGGGAGGATTCTAAATTTGATTAAGATCTAGTATATGAAATGTACAAAAACAATAAAATATTTAAAAAGAAAAAGTAATACAAATTAATGCACAATTTTATAACAAATTCCTATTTGTTCATATGAATTATTAATGGAAGGTTTTAATTTTTTTAACCTTTATAAAAACTTTTTTGAGAATTTCATACCAGCATATAAGGTGTTTTCATCAAATCCATGCCACTCCCTCCCTTCCAACCCTCCCATATCTCCCCCTCACTTTTTCTTTTTTTTCTTTATCATTTTTATTGGGCGTTTGGATACTCTAACATTCCCCCCTCTGAAGAGGTAATCCTGAAAATCTTTTAAGCACCCAAATACTTTTGATATATTTTGCCTTTGGAACAGAGTGTGCTGCTAAACATGCCAAGGACATTTTGAAATTTAGCCAAGAAACTGGCAACTTTTCTTTGGGGTCTTTTTACCCTAACTGCCTAGTCAATTCCTACCTCCTATTGTTATCACACCATCCTCTGAAGAGGTTTCCCAAATTGCCAATAGGGAATAGGGACACAGACCACTCTGGCTTCTTCCATGCTGAACAGGGATGCAGGGTGAGGCAACTGGAGTACACCTTCAGTGGGTCTATCTAAAAGACTTGCAGATTACATAACTCTTATCTCTAAT
The DNA here is from genome assembly GCF_000622305.1 of Nannospalax galili. Classification (NCBI taxonomy): domain Eukaryota; kingdom Metazoa; phylum Chordata; class Mammalia; order Rodentia; family Spalacidae; genus Nannospalax; species Nannospalax galili. The sequence continues at coordinate 23,369 of NW_008336856.1, forward strand.
GGGAAAAGAAAGTTCTTGGATCTTGAATGGAAAATGTGAAGGAGAAGTAAAGGCAAGAGTAATTAGTGTTACAAGTTCTAGACAGGGAACTAGAAAAATGTCAGAACAGGACAATTTTCAAATCTTCATGTGAGAGTCGATTGGAATTTCTTGACAAGTGCTTTCAAAGGCATCCCTATATTGGGTTCCTCCTCATTTTTCTTTTGTCTTCCAAGGCTGGACTCTAGAGTCATGGATTCAGGATTTGCTTTCAGGCATTTTGATAACAGTTGGAGTGCTTAGCATCAGTGTCAGTTCCCTCTCAAAGGCTTCTAGATAGGAGGAGAAAATGAATTTATCCATCATTTTGAACAATAGCTGGTTGTCTTTCTTAGCTACAGGTGGGCACTACAGTATTGGAGACCAAGATTTGAAGCCTTACATCTGAGCAGCACTTTATGTTAAGGCACAAAATCATCAAAGAGAATTTTCCAAATAACTTTTTATACAGACTTAAGCCTAATGTCTGGGAAGTGCATCCCCTTGAACTCTTGAAGAACTATACTGATGAGTTTATTCTTTGGTTATACTTTCCTTTTGGTTGTTTAAGACCATAGAGTTGGCCTAAATAAATCAATTTATTTTTACACTTAAGGTCATTTGAGGATCTGTTCCCCGGGGGTCACATGGGCTTGTGAGGAGCTCTTGGTTGCTTTCTTTTACCAGTTCCATCTATGTGAAGGTAAGTCAAAGGTCCTGTTTGACCATGTCTGTCTTCACTTGGAAACATGAATGAGATGTTTCCTCTAAGTTGAGACCCTCCTCTTTGGAGACTGGACACTGGTTCAAGTCCATCTCATGAGGTCTCCATGTTCTCCCTAAACAAGAGGACAGGAGGCTCACCACATTTACAGGACATTTTGAGAGATGTTCCATAGTCCCCTGGAACAATGTGGTTTTTGAATCCATATATAGATTAATGATGTTTATTGACTTGCATATATTGAACCATCTCTGCATCTCTGGGATAAGGCCCACTTGATCATGGTGAATGATCTTTTTGATGTGTGTCTATATGTGGTTTGCAAGTATTTTGTTGCAAATTTATGCATCTATGTTCATTAAGGATATGGGACTATAGTTTTCTTTTTTGGTTTTGTCTTTACCTGGTTTTAGAGTGGTGCAAGGTTCATAGAAGAAATTTCAGAGTTCTCCCTCTGTTCCTATCATTTTGAATAATTTAAGTAGTATTGATTGGAAGTCTTCTTTAAGTGTCTGGTAGAATTCAGCTGTAAATGCATCTGGGCCTGGACTTTTTTAATTGGGAGGCTTTGTATTGCTGTTTCAATTTCCTTCTATGTTATGGGTCTGTTTAAACTGTTGATCTCTTCTTGGTTTAACTTTGGAGGTTCCCATGATTTCAGATATCCATCCACTTCTTTTAGATTTTCAGATTTAGTAGCAAATAGGTTTTTAAATCCAGGTTTATAATGACCTGGATCTTTTGGGTGCCTGTTGTGATGTTTCCCCTTTCATCTCTGATTTTGTTGATTTGGATTTTCTCTTTCTTTCTTTTGGTCAACTGGGCTAAGGGTCTATCTTGTTTAGCTTTTCAAAGAACCAGCTCTTAGATTCAACGATTCTTTGTATTGTTTTCTTTGTTTCTATTTCATTTATTTCCGCTCTGATTTTTGTTATTTCTTCTGCTGGGTTTGGCGGTATTTGTTTTCTTTGTTTTTTTGTCCAGAGCCTTGAGTTGCAGTATTAGGTCATTTATTTGGGCTCTTTATAATTTTTTACCGTAGGCACTTTAAACTTCCCTCTTAAGACTGTGAGGTTGTGTTGTGTTGTACTGTCCTTTTCATTGAAATCTGGTCATAAAAGTGCAGGCTCCCTACTCTGTGGGAAAGTGTCTTGGTCAACAACCCTTAGCTCATCTTGTCCTGAACAAATAACTCATCTATCCCTGGCTAAGAGATTAGGCCAGGTTAAAGGTTTACTCTGAGTTAAAAGCTAAAAGTTCACCATGCTTTTAGCTCTAAGAAAGAAAACATTGTGGTCAATAAATGACTGAATGGGCATTGATAACCTTGAGTGAAAGTTTAAGAATTCTTCTGGTGCCAACTAACAGACTAAATGTCCTGTTTCTTTGTACCCTAAATCTTTATATATGACTGCAATATCTCATGTGACTGCTAGTTCCTTGGGATGTAGAAAAACCATTTGAATTTTATAATAAATTGTCCCATTGGGAAGACACATATCCCAGAGTTTATGACTCTGTCACCAATCAGACCCTCTGTCCTGAAGCCAGAAGTTTCCCTGGTAAGCAAAGCAAACCTATGTCCTGACACGAAAGGTGTCTGTTAGGTCCATTTGATATATTGTATCATTTAATTGAGAGGTCTCTCTGTTTATTCTTTGTCTAGTTGACCTGTGTCATGGAGATTGTGGGGTATTGAAGTCCCCTACTATTTCTGAGTTGGCGTTAATCTGTGTCTCAAAGTCCTGCAGTGATATTTTTATGAATTTGGGTGCACCAGAATTTGGTGCATAGATGTTAAGGATTGTAATATCTCCTTGGTTAACTATTTCTTTGATCAGAATGAAGTGACCCTCCTTGTCTCTTCTGATTAGTTTTCCTTTAAGTCTATTTTGTTAGAATTGCAACCTCTGCTTGTTTCTTAGTGCCATTTGCTTGGTATATTCTTTTCCACCCTTTGACCTTAAGGTAGTGCCTGTCCTTGAATGTGGGATGGGTTTCTTGCAAATAGCAAAGAGATGTATTTTGTTTCTTAATCCATTCATTTAGCCTGTGTCCTTTGACTGGGGAGTTCAGTCCACTGATATTTAAGGTTATTATTGAAAGGTGTGTCTTGGTTGCCGTCATTTTGATTGCTTTTTGCATTCTCTGTGTAATTTTGTGTTTCCTAGACTATACCTTTATTTATTTTCTTTAGTTGCCCCTGGGGTATAATTGTTTCTCTCTCAGCTCTCTGTATTGCTTTGGGTATTTTTTGAAGGGCTGGTTTTGTGGATATGTATTTCAGATTGTTTGTGTCATGGAAGATTTTTCTTTCCCCCTCAAGTACAACAGACATTTTTGTTGGGTATATTATTCTGGGATGGCATCTGGAAATACCTTAGCCCAGGCTCTTCTGACTTTAATAGTCTGCTTTGATAAGACAGCTGGAATTCTGATGAACTTTCCTTTTCCTGTGACTTGTTGTTTTTCTTTAACTGCTTTCAGTATTTTCTCTTTGTTCTGTATATTTAGTGTTTTTACTATGATATGTGAGGAGTTTCTTTTCTGATCCTGTCTATTTGGTGTTCTATGTGCTTCCTGTATTTTGATGGACATCTCTTTCTCTAGATTTGAAATTCCTTCTGTGGTTTTACTGATAACATTCTGTGTTTTCTGTGGTGGTCTTCTCCTTCTTCTATGCCCTAATACAAAGATTAGGTCTTTTCATGGTATCCCAGAGCATCCATGATCTGTTCGTATTGTTTTAAAATTTATCATGGACTTTCCAATTTCCCTACCTATCTTCCAGCCCTGATTATCTGTTTTCTACATGATCCACTTTATTGTTGAGACTTTTATCTGAGGATTTTATTTCTTTTGTGAATTCAGTGAGAAGTTTATCCCTATCTTCTTTTAGGTCTTTGATTCGTTTGTTCATGTGTTCTTTAAATTCGTTGAATTCCTTGATCATGTTTATGACTGTTCTTTTAAACTCAATGTCCTGGGTTATTTCTAGGGGGTTCTCCTTGTAGAACTCTTCTGCAGAATGGGTGCAGTGTGGTGGGCACATAGTGTTTTGGCTTTCCATGTTGTTATTGTTTCATTGTGGTTTTGTCATGTGAATTTCTTTTGTTGTTTATGATTCTGATATGATAGAACTCTTCTGCAGAATGGGTGCAGTGTGGTGGGCACATAGTGTTTTGACTTTCCGTGTTGTTCTTGTTTCATTGTGGTTTTGTCATGTGAATTTCTTTTGTTGTTTATGATTCTGATATGAGCCTTAAGTTGAAGTATGCTTCTGTTTGTATTATCCAGGTGCTTAATTCCTTTCCTTATTGGTTATGTAAAGCTGGTGGAGGCAGGATCTGGGTGCCCTCAAGCAGTCCCCTGGGTTCTCAATCCTATGGCAGAGGGAGGCCAGCTGGAGGCCAGAACTGTGCACTCTCTGGTGGTCTGCTGGCAATGTTTTAATTTTTCTTAAATGGAGGCAGGATCTGGGTGCCCTCAAGCAGTCCCCTGGGTTCTCAATCTTATGCCAGAGGGAGGCCAGCTGGAGGCCAGAACTGTGCACTCTCTGGTGGTCTGCTGGCAATGTTTTAATTTTTCTTAAACTTCATAAACAACTGCATTTATTAGGACTGAGGAATGATGGAAAGTTATTTTAAACGAATGCATATTCCTCTATGGAAAGATGGAAAATTTCACTCTGTCTGTATATGTATTTATCTATCTATCTATCATCTATCTATCTATCATCTATCATCACCTATCTATCAATCAATCTATCTATCTATTTATCTATATCTATCTATCTATCTATCTATCATCTATCTATCATCTATCATC
>NW_008336856.1:28210-30413 GCF_000622305.1 Nannospalax galili
AACTTCATATCCTCTTTCTCTCTCTTTCTCTGTTTCTCTCTGTGTGTGTCTTTTTTTGTTTTTTGATACATAATTTCCATCCTTCCTCTTCCTTCCCACTTCTCCAAATCTTCCCATGTTCCTACCCCATTTCATGATCTCTTCTTTCATTATTATTTTTGCATATTTATATATGCAACATACACACATAAACACACACACACACACACACACATTCTGCTGAGTCCATTTAGTGGTGCTGGTGTGTTCATATGTTTCGGGGTTAGGTAACCTGTATAGCTTATCAGGGAGCTTGCCCCTGGAGAAAACCAGTTTTCTCTCCCTCAGCAGCTACTGATGGCCAGGTAGCGCTTCGTCTGGAGGTGGGGCCTTGTGACATTTCCCATCCACAGTGGCTTGTCAGGGGGTGTGGTCTTGTTTAGGCAACCACATTGCTGTGAATTCGTGGGTGCAGCTGCTCTGTCATGTCTAGAACGCATTATCTAGCAGCAGGTGTGTCTGTCCTCTGCCTCTGATGATCTTTCTGCTCCCTCTTCTACAGTGTTCCCTGAATCTTAGGTATAGGGATTACCTTGTAGATATACCAGTTGGGGCTGGTTCCCCACAGTCACTTATTTGCATTTTGAGTAGTTGTTGAATTTTGTAGTAGTCTCCGTGTGTTTCCAAAAAGTTTTCTTGATCACGGCTGAAAGCTACACTAACCTGTGGATTAAAGGCTAAGTGTTTAGAATATAATTAGGCATTATATTGGTGTAGGACTATGGCAGTAGTAGGGTCTCCTCTAGGTCTAAGACCCTCCAGCCATGGGTATCTGTCTATATTTACAGTATCAGTCCTACTGAGCAGGCCTTAAGTCCAAGTAGATAACTATTAGTTACCCCCAAGATAAAAGTTCACTGCGCACCATTAGGGATGTTTTACTGGGCTGGCACTGTGGTTGCAGGCTTTACAGTGGGAAGGACTATCGATTACTTGTCTTCCTTGGCAGCTTGCACACCTCCTTCCAGTACTGTGAGTGGTATTCCACAGGTTGGAGGCTTCTAGGCCAGTTCCCGTTGGATTTCTCCTGCAACCAAAATGTGTGGTGTCTTCAACAATATCTTACCACGTAGTATTGATGGGCAGCCAACATCAATAGGAGTGTTCTGTATTGTTTTAGGGAGTGTGAGAGTGCTTCCTGATCAACAGTTCTTGGGAAGGTATTCGATCTCTGGCACTGGAATTTCCATTTCATAGCCTCATGGCTTCTAGGAGAGGCTTCATCCACCCACCCAAGGACCTACTTTCAAACCTCCCTTTTCCATAGTTTGATTTTTAATTAGCTTACAAAGTAGCTAACTAAAAGGTTTCTTATGGCATTTTCACAAGTTTTGATTGATGCCCCCCATACCTCTTCCTCTCCCCTAAGAGAAGGTCCTTCCCCCTTCTTCTATTAATCCTACCCTCAGTATTTTCCTGTCTACTTTCGTGTTGCACGTGTTGCATGTGTCTCAGTACCATACCTTCCTCCCCGCAGCTGCCCATTTCTCCTATCTGGAGACTATTTCTCCTTTCCTGGCCTCTACACGCATTTTCTCCCACATAACAATACACATATAAGTACTAGGAAGTAGTATATGCATATTAGATATGAAATGGATTTTTCTTTCTGATATATATTATACCTTAATATAATGATGTTTTAAAATTACATTCACATTCCTACATATTTTATTTTTCTTTACAGTTATATACAATTCCATTGTGTATATATACTACATTTGCATTTTATATTCATCACTTGAGGGACATCTAGACTCATTTCATGAATAGAGCAGCAACCAATATTAACATGCAAGTATCTCTGTGGTCAAATATGCAATCCTTTGGGTACCTTCCCAGGAATGGTATAGTTCTAATTTAGTTTTTTTGAAGAATATCTACACTGACTTCCATAGAGCCTGTACTAGTTTGTACTCCCATCAGTAATAAATAATGTTCATTCTTTCTTCCACATTCACAACAAGATTAGGTGCCATTTGTTTTACTTTTTATTGATTTACTTATTTATTTAATTTTATTTTTTTGCTCTTTTTGAGACAGGGTTTCCCTTTGGCTCCAGCTGACTGAAACTCACTCTGTAGACCAGGCTGGCCTCAAACTCACAGAAAATCTGCTGCCTCTGCCTCCCGAGTGCTGGGATTAAAAGCATGCACCACCACAC
>NW_008336856.1:30513-32307 GCF_000622305.1 Nannospalax galili
TCTACCTTGCTTGCTGAGAGGAAGTGAGAAGACAACTTTGGAGAGTGGTGTTTTATCTTAATTTTTATTTTAAAGATGATTCTTCACAAATCAACTTCATAATTCACTATATAGTTATATACTTTGTGTCTGCCCACACAGATATTTCTTCTGATTTTTGGATGTATGTAGTCTGTGCCCCCTGACTGATGGTTTATTTCTGATTTTGTCACCTATTATTCTTTGAATTATTTTATAATGAATAGCCTGATTGATAGTTTCTGAGGTTTTAAATCTGCTCTTCCAAATCTGATTATTTTATAGTTTTCAAATTTCACTGTTGTAGAAAATTCTAATTTTCCTGTGACCTTTCTTAAGACCTCAATCTTTTCTGCACAATTTCTTCAATGACATTGCTAGATATTTTCCTTGTGCCATATTTCTCTACAATTTCTGAATATTTTTAATTTTAAAATCAGAGGAAATATAAAGTTCATCAGAGAAGCATCTCAGGATGCATGAAATTGATTTGAAATGTAATATTAAAAAGCAACAAAATTATCCTATAGATTTATGAATTCTGCCTTTTTATCATATTAATTTTTAATTACCTGGCTTTAATTCCTTGGGATTTTCTTAGTGTAATTGTGACTGCTAGGATTGGGTTGTGGAATTAATTAAAATTTACAATTTATTATGGAAATGAGGGAAGAAGTTGTAGCCAGGGGGTGTTTCATACTGTAGTAGGCAAATAAATTATGGAGGAGGTGAGAATAATCAGAAGGTGTTATAACATGTATGACATTGTTGAATTATAAATTTCATGAATATTTAATTAAAAAATTATAATATGTAAGCTTGCAGAAAATAAAAATTTCAGGAGACAAATGTCTTCAACACTTTCATAATGTTGAGAATATTTGATTGCACATTTTCCCCTAGTAAACATCAAAATAGAAAACAGTTTGAAGTTTTGAAGAGTTTGAGTTTTACCTGGAAATTCTGACATTTGTTTTCTCCCCTTTTTCCTCCATTAATATCAGGAAATTCTTAGAGACTTTGATGCATAACATGGACTAGTTTTTTGAATTAGGAGTTTTGGAAAATATGGGACTCTAAAGCCATATACTAGTTCTATCACCAACCCATCCTACTAGCCCTTCAGTTGGTGTCCCCAGTGTTGCTGGCCCCATTTCTCTCTCTCCTTTCCATGGTTGTCCTCTTCAGAAATTGCTCACCTGACACTAAGTTCTCTTGAGTCCTGAGGCCACTTCCTGAGACATCACTGGGTAGGAGCCTGGGATGATCTTTGGAACTGTCCTCCTTGGAATTGACCCAGAGGAGAAACAGTGTAACTCAGTAAGGACGTGTATCTGGGGTGGGCAATTGGAAGTACTGTTTCCTTATGATGATGAGACACTGACACTTTTATATCCAGATGATATAACCTAGATGATTTTAACTATATAGTTTGTGAGGAATGTGAAGATTTTTTTACTTTACTAAAGTCCCAGAAATCATATTACAATAATCTTTCCATCACACTTCATGTTGTTCATTAAATATCTCCTCACAGCAGCAGCAAATATGTGCTAAACTGGTTCCTAATCAGACAGGATTATGATGGTGATAAGGAAGATGAAGAGATTCACAGTCACCAAAAGAATGGACACTTTTACGAAGCTTCTTAAGTTCTAGGAAGTGTGTTTGTCCTGTGTACTTTGTTTTCTTTCATGTGTTCCATTTTATTTCATGTGTTCCATTTTCCTATAGTTACGAATGCCAACAATTTTTGGCCTTAAATTTGTTAGTATC
>NW_008336856.1:32429-34435 GCF_000622305.1 Nannospalax galili
TGCAGAGCATGTTAATAACTGTATCCTGGCAAGTTGTTTCCTTGACAACCAAGCAAATTTTTTACTTTCTCTCACCTTACTAGCAGCACATCTCTCTCTCTCTCTCTCTCTCTCTCTCTCTCTCTCTCTCCCTTCTCTCTCTCCCCCACTCTCTCTCCATCTCTCTCAGTTTGTGTTTCTCCATCTTTCTCTCCTTCTGCCTCTCTTAGTATTCCTGATTCGTCATAAAGTGAGCAGTATATGTGTCAGCTGAACACCCTGTATGAATGATGGCTGTAGATCACAGGTTATAAGGTCAAAGAGTACACACATTGTTAGATTGGGATTGGCCAGGTTTCAAGAGGATGAAAGAGCAACAAAAACCTACCTCAACAAGATAGATTGTTCTTTGTTTAGAACAATGAAGGGTGACAGTCTGTCTATACAGACTGCACATTTGAGGCATAATGAGTTTAGTCGCTTAAGGGCTAGGAAAGTGGCTGGGGACAGAAAGAGAGAAGAGGGACCAGGTACAAAAAGAGGAAGGGTCAAGGTAGGAAATATCTTATCAGCAGTTTTGTTTTTTGAATCATGAGACTAAAAACAAGAGGGGCTAGGAGATGCTTTCCAGACATTATGGTGTCTCCTCAGACATTGCAGTCTCCAGGCTAGCAATTTCTTAGCTTGGGCCTGGGATAGGGGCTTGGGTTTTCTCAATTTAACCTGGGTCTTTGCAAGCTGAGGCATTTGTTCTTCACACATGTTCACACATCTGTGTCTTATTGCCAGTCCTGGATATTCGTTCAACTTTCCTCAATCCTCCATCATGTTTGTTTATTCCTACATATTTTTAAAAGGTGATCATGTCATATCTTAGTTCAATTCCTAATTCAGAAACTAAACATAATTAAAGCATGTACCTTGGATATTCCTGTAGCCAAGCCGGTTTTAGATTCCTGCGTAAGATCTGATGTCTAGAAAATAATAAATGAGTTCAGTGCTTGTCATACAGGATTTCATAACTCAGTGTTTAATCCCGTCACCTCCACTTACTACATCTATGGTATAGATTAGGTTTTTACTATCTCTGAAAGTCCGCATTGTTATCTGAGTACATTATGAATTTAGACCACTGTTTTTCAGTAACAAAACAGATATTGATTATTTCATGTGGTTTTAGTGTGTGTTGTATGTACAAAATTAGGGGAAACAGTTGAGGAGTTAGCTCAGCCACTAGAGTGTTTGCCTTAGTAGATTTCTTGCCTTTCAAACTTCAGGAACTGAGTTTGATCACCAGAATCCACATTACCACATTAAAAAAAACTAGACATAATGTCATGTGTTTGTAATCCAAGGGAAGGTGGGGAGTTGGGGTCAGGCAGGTCCCTGCTTTTGCAGACTAGCTCACCTACCTTTCTTATTGACTTCCAGGTCAATGTCACACTCTGTGTCAAGAAAAAAGAAGGTTGATAATGCCTGGGAATGACAACTAGGGTTGTTTGTTGCTCTTCAAATGCAAGCACACACTTAAAAGTGTACCTGCACATATATTAACACTCACATATCAGCATACACACATATATACACAGCAATAAAATAAGGGCAGTGAAAACTTCGATAGTAGTAGCATTAGAAATCATAAATTCAGCAATTCTTGTAAAATATCCTTTGATATGAAGTTACTGTTTTCTGATTTCCATATGAAGACATCTTATTTTTTTGTATTTTTTTAAAAAAATTATTTAATAACCACATAATTAGTATAAGCATTTCATTACAACATCTTTGACATACTCAAAACAGTTTCCAGAACAAAGATGCATCTCTTTCAAAATTGGCTATTAATTTTTAGGTTCACAGTGTTGAATTAATATAGTTATACAGTATTGTACTCCAGTATAAACCCTATAAGACATAAAATTGAGGTTTTAACTTTTAAAAAAGATCTCCATTTCTTTTTAAAATACACTCATACACATAAGTTCATTGTTTTTGCTACTAACACTGAGATGTTGGCACATGCATCT
>NW_008336856.1:34988-36886 GCF_000622305.1 Nannospalax galili
TCTATCCTGGCCAACAACTCGACTGAAGGTATCGCCTGTCTGGCTTTGCTGTTTGTCGAGTAACTTTTAGTTATATATATGTATGCTCTTATGATATTATGTTGGCCCCTTTAATCTTTGGTTATACTTCCCTTTTGGGTGTTTAAGGACATACAATTGGACCAGATAAACTGATTTGTTTTTACTCTTGAGGTCATTAGAGGATCTGTTCCTCAGGGGTCCCATGGGTTTGGGAGGAGCCCCTGGCTCCTATCTTTTATCAGTTCCATCTATGTGAAGATAAGTCAAACATCCTTCTCAACTGTGACTGGCTTCACTTGCAAGCATGGAGGAAATATTTCCTCTGTGTTGACCCTCCTATTTGTAGACTAGACACTGGCTCAAATCCATCTGGTGGGCTCTCCTTGGCCTCCTTGACCAAGAAGACAGGTGACTCACCACAGTTGCAGGACATTCTGAGAGGTTTCCCATAGTCTCCTGAAACTTAGTCATCCTTCTCAACTGTGACTGGCTTCACTTGCAAGCATGGAGGAAATATTTCCTCTGTGTTGACCCTCCTATTTGTAGACTAGACACTGGCTCAAATCCATCTGGTGGGCTCTCCTTGGCCTCCTTGACCAAGAAGACAGGTGACTCACCACAGTTGCAGGACATTCTGAGAGGTTTCCCATAGTCTCCTGAAACTTAGTCGATCTTGGAAGGCAAGGAGCAAAAACTGTCCTTTAATTCCCTCTGACCAGATTAGTATAGGCCTCAAAATATCTTTGTTAAACATCCAAGAAGGTTAGTTCCACCAGTCTGGTACTTTTAATTAGTGTGAACTACATAGATACAGTTTGGGCAAAACCAAACATTCTCAGATAAACCTTGACTAGCCACATTTTATGTTCCTTGATCTAGTTGTGTGTATAATTTGTCAGTAGGTTGTTGAACTAATATTGTTCCCTCTGGTTTTCTAAAAACTAGCTAGGCATTATTTATCCTCTCATTTTCTGACTCTTCCATGAGGGTTTTGCCATTTTTCCCATGTCACACATAATAATACCCTTCTCCTCTGGGCCCTCTTCTCTTGAGCTCCTTCTTTCCCTTTGTTCTCAATGTTTCTTGTTTAACCTTTCCTGCCCCCTCCCCTTAAAATAACCTCATTTTTATCTATATCTCCCTTATTAACACCTGTTTCCTATTGATGTTCCCTTTTAGACTCTTTTTTTTCCTTCACCTCCCTGGTTCCTTTTCATTATCCTGGTTCCTGTAGTTATGTCTGGATACATACTCACTTGTAAAGATTTGGTGGTAGGATCCAGATATGAGGGTGAACACACGTTTGATTTCCTGAGTCTCTGTTACTTTGCTTAGTATAACAGTTTCCAGTTCCATCCATTTATCTGCAAATTTCATGATTTCATCTTTCTTTACTGCTGAGTAAAACTCCATTGTGTAAATGAACCACATTTTGATTATCCAGTCGTCAGTTGAGGGACACTGAGGTTGCTTCCATCTCTTAGCTATTGTGAAGAGCAGTAATAAACATGGATATACAAGTGTCTCTGCAATAGGATGAGTTCCTTGGGTATATGTCAAGGAATGTTATAAGTTCATTTGTAGTTTTTAAAGAGTTCTCCACACTGTTTACCATAATGGTTTAACAAGTTTACAATCCCACCAGCAGTGGATGCACCTTCCCCTTTCCCCACATCCTCTCCAACTTTGGTATCATTTGTTTTCTGGATGTTAAGCAGTCTGTGTGAGGTAAGATGAAATCTTAAAGTGGTTTTAATTACCATTTCCCTATTTACTAATGATGTTGAACACGATTTTAGATACTTTTTAGCCATCTTTATTTCTTCTTTTGAGAAATCTCTGTTCCCCTCTTTAGCCTCTCTTTTAATTGTGACTTA
>NW_008336856.1:38259-39320 GCF_000622305.1 Nannospalax galili
TCTTTTCCAATTATTACTCCTTTAATTTCCTTCTCTTGTTTTAGTGCTCTTGCAAGAGTTTAAGGTATAGTGTTGAAGAGAAGTGGAGATAGTGGGCAGCCTTTTCTGGTTCCTGATTTCAATGGGAATGCTTCCAGTTTTCTCTCCATTTAGAATAATGTTGGCTGTGGATTTGTTATATACGGCTTTAATTATTTTGTGGTATGTTTCCTCCAGTCCAATTCTCTCTAGGACTTTGAACACAAATGCATGTTGAATTTTGTCAAAGACCTTCTCTGCACCTATTGAGATGACCATATGGTTCTTGTCTTTGAGCCCATTTATATGATTTATGACTTTTATTGACTTACGTATGTTGAACCATCTCTGCATCTCTGGGATAAAGCCAACTTGATCATGGTGGATGATTTTTTGATGTGTGGCTATATGTGGTTTGCAAGTATTTTGTTGAGAATTTTTCATCTATGTTCATTAAGCATATGGGTCTACAGTTATCTTTTTTTGTTGTATCTTTACCTGGTTTTGTTACTAACGTGATGCTGGCTTCATAGAAGGAATTTGGAAGTACTCCATACATTTCTATATTTTTCAATAAATTAAGTTGTGTTATATATGTTATATATGTTAAATGTCTGGTAGAATTCTCCTGTAAATCCATCTGGTCCTGGGCTTTTTTCAGTAAGGAGGTTTAGTATTGCTGTTTCAGTTTCCTTATGTGTAATGGGTCTGTTTAAGCTGTTGATCTCTTCTTGGTTTAGTTTTGGTGGTTCCCATGCTTTTAGATACCCATCCATTTCTTTTAGGTTTTCAATGTCAGTAGTGTATAGGTTTTTAAAATATTCACTTATAATGTTCTGGATCTTTTTGGTGTCTGTTATGATGTTTCCCCTTTCATCTCTGAATTTCTTGATTTGGAGTTTCTCTTTCTTTTTGTTAACTGGGCTTGGGGTCTGTCAATCTTGTTTATGTTTTCAAAGAGCAAGCTCTTGGATTCATTTATTCTTTTACTGTTTTCTTTGTTTCTACTTCATTAATTTCTCCTCTGATTTCTGTTATTTCTT
>NW_008336857.1:0-7257 GCF_000622305.1 Nannospalax galili
GCTGGCGGGTGTTGCAGGACCAGGGAAGCAGAGGGAGGTGAGGGCGGGGCCCGATCCAGAAGCGGTGCTCCTGGGGCCCAAGGAAGGCACTATGTTGGACTGGGTGAAAAAGATCAGGAAGCAGTATTGGTTCCCCAGGTGTCTGGGGACCCAAGACCAGGAATGGCGCAGGGCCCAGACCAGGAGCAGAGAACAGCGGGGGAGATGGAAGGACGAATGAGGCCAGGGGAGTCAAGGCGCAGAGGGCTCCGCGATGGACCCACCCCAAGAGGCCTGAGGATAGGAGCATTAACTGGCTTTTTAAAAGAAAATTTCAGGGCTGGAAAGATGGTCCAATAGTTAAGACGACTTGCTATTCTTCCAGGGGGCCTGGGTGTGATTTCCAGTACCCACATGGCAGGTAACAACTGTCTGTAACTCCACTCCCAGGTCCGATGCCCTCTTCTGGCCTCCACAGGCTTTGCACGACCGGGGTGCACTTACATACATTCCGGCAAAACACTCATACACATATAATAAAAATAGAATATTTTTAAAAGAAAATTTCAGAGGTCACACATGGTAGCAAATACCTTTAATACCCAGGAGGCAGAATCAGGTGGATCTCTGTGAGTTTGAGACCAGCCTGGTCTGTACAGTAAATTCCAGGCCAACCCGGATACACAGTGAGAGCCTATCTCAAACAACAAGAACATCAACAATTTCAGAAGAGTAAATTTTACTTAAATGACCATGATCTTAACATGCACAGCAACTGTGGAATATACTGGGTTTGTGGGACAGTGGGAAGAGGAACAAGAAGCAACCTACATCACAACTACACAGGGATGAAAGCTTAACTAGGCCAAAGATAATGGGTTATGTCTGGGCTTCTACCAACCTCTGTCAGACCTAAATATAGGTGCTGAGGCACTAACTGTGTTAAACAAATTTATGACCATGAGATGTATAATTTACAGGTGTTTTCTTCTGTTTTATGTTTGTATTTTTACTTTATTTTTTATTGTATTTTTACTTTCTTGATAGTGTCATTAAAACAAATTGGTACACTTCTTGAAAACAAGAAGTGGTGAGAATGGACATTCTTGCTTTGCTTCTGATCTTAGAGTATAAAGCTTTCATTTTGCACTATTGAATAACATGTTAGCTGTGGGTATATTTATATGCAATTTTTATTTCATTAGAGTGTTTTCCTTCTATTCCTGATTGCTGAAGAGTTTCTTTTTTTATCATGAATGGGTGCTGAATTCCATCAAATTTTCTTCTGCATCTATTGAGATGATTATGTGATTTTTTTAAAAAAAATTATAAGCCAGGTATGGTGGCACACACCTTTAGTCCCAGTACTTGGGAGGCAGAGGCAGGCAAATCTGTGAGTTCAAGACCAGCTTGGTCTACATAGTGAGTTCCAGGCCAGCTGGGGCTACAGGGAGACCCTGTCTCAAAAAGACAAAAAAAAAATTTTTTTTAATGTGTATGATTTGCCTATGGACATGTTAAGTTTACCATGTGCATGCAGTTCCCACAGAGGCCAGAAGAGGGCATCAGATCTGTAGATAGTTATGAGTCTCCATGGGGGTACTGGGAAGCAAACCTAGGTCCTCTGCAAGAGCATCCAGTGCTCTTAACCACTCTGATTTTTTTTTTTTTTATCCTTTTTTCTGTTCACATGGTGTAACACATTACCTGATTTTCATATGTTAAAGCACCTTTGCAACCCAGGGGTAAATCCCACCTGGTATATGGTCATGACTTTGGTCTTGGTGATGAGTTCATAGATATGATAGCAAGATCACAGGCAACTTAGCAAAATAGACAAATGGGACTAGCTCAAATTAGACTCTTATGCATAGCAAAGCAAACAATCAACTGATGAAAAAAGACAACCTATGGAACTGGGCGTGGTGGCGCACACCTTTAATTCCAGCACTCGGGAGTCAGAGGCAGGTGGATCCCCGTGAGTTCAAGGCCAACCTGGTCTACATAGTGAGTTCCAGGCCAGCTTGGGCTACTGGGAGACCCCGTCTCAAAAAGACCAAAAAACAAAACAAAACAAAACAACAACAACAACAAAAAAAAAAAAAACCTATGGAATAGGAGAAAATATTTACATATCTAAAAGAGTTAATCTGGGCCTGGAGTGGTTAAAAGTACTTGCTGCTCAGTCTTAAGGATTGGAGTTCAGATCCCAGAAACCACATCAACAGCTCAAAAATGTCTAACCCTAGCTCAAAGGAGTCTGATGCCCTCTTCTGTCCTCCATCAGCACCTGCACATGCACATATACTCACATACACACATGCACACACATATTAAATAAATCTTTTAACTTTTTAAGCTATTTAATCTGAAAAATATATAGGGAATTCATAATAACTCAAGAGTAAAAAAATAATAACCCAAGCTGGGTATGATAGTGCTACCTGCAACCTCAGAACTCAGAAGGCTGAGTCAGAAGGACTACAAGTTTGAGGCCAGCCTGGACTACAGGGGATTACAGTTCTGCCTGTACCATAGAGTATCTGTCTTGGAAAGAAAAAAAGGAAAAAGAAGGGTCAGCAGAATGGCTCAGTGGGTAGGGAAAGAACCAAAACCACCTCCCACCTCTGACCTCCATATGTGCTGTGGTATGCCTGTGCACACACAAGTATGTGTACACGAAGGCATAAATAATCCTAGCACTTGGGAGGCAGTGACAGGCAGATCTCTATGAGTTGGAGGCTAGCCTGGTCTATGTTCCAGACCAGGCAGGGGAACATAGTAAGACTTTGTATCAAAGGAAAAAAGAAAGAAAGAAAGAAAGAAAGAAAGAAAGAAAGAAAGAAAGAAAGAAAGAAAGAAAGAAAGAAAGTGAAAATAGAGGGAAGAAGGAAAAGGGAGGGAGGAAGGAAACAAGAAAAAAATATAGCCCAATTTTTAAAATAGGGTAGGAGCCTGAGTAGATGTTTTTCCAAAGAAAACATACAATGGCCCTATGACTACATGAAAGATGCTGTTTCAGAAATCATTGGGTAAATAAAAACCAAAATCACAATGTGATATCACCTTATATGTGTCAGCATGGCTATCATAAAAAACACAAAACTATTTTCTATGCTAACAAAGCTAAAACCAAACCAAACAAACCCACAAGACTGCCTGTAATTCTAACACTCAGGAGGTAGAAACACGAGGATCAGGGGTTTGAAGCCAGCCTGGGCTGCATAGTGAGTGCCAAGTCAGCCTGGGCTGCATAACAAGACCCTTTTTCAAAAATTCAACCAACTGGGCTGGAGAGATGGTTCAGTGGTTAAGAGCACCAGCTGTTCTTGCAAAGGACCTGGGTTTGGTTCCTAAAACCCACATGTGGCTAAAAACCATCCATAATTCCAGTTCCAGAGGATCCAAAGCCTTCTTCTGGCCTCTGTGGGCATCATACAACACAAGTGCACTTACATATATGCAGGCAAAACACTTATACACATAAGATAAAAAATACAGAAAGTAGAACTACTACATGCTTCAGCAATCCTACTTTTGTGTATTTACCCACAAGAATTTAACTCAGCTTCTCAAAAAGGCATTTCTATGTCCATTGCAGTACATTCACAATAGCCAAAGTGAGGAAACAGTGTTCACTAAGAGGTAAAGAAAATGTGTGTGTGTGTGTGTGTGTGTGTGTATATATATATATATATATATATAATTGTTTTACATATATAGCTTAGTATATATAATGGAATACTAAGCTTTTTAAAAATATTTTATTATTTTTAATTTTCATGTATGAGTGTATTGCCTGCATACATGTAAGTGCACCCATGTTGTGCAGTGTCGGAGGAGGTCAGAAGAGGGTGTCAGATCCCCTGGAACTGGAGTTACAAATGGTTTTTAGCTGTCATGTGGGTGCTGGGAATCAAATCCCAGCCCTCTGCAAGAGCAGCTAGTGCTCTTAACTGTTGAGACATCTCTCCAACCCCATAAGCTTTTTTAAAAGAAGGAAATTTTGTAATCTATAACAACATACGAGGACATTATACTTAAGTTGACTAGCCGGTCACAGCAAAACAAATGTTGCCTGAATCTATTTGCATAGTGTATGTAAAATATTCAAATTCACAGACCCAAAGAATAGAATGGTGTTTGCCAGGGGCTGAGGCAGAGGGAATTCGGGAGTTACTACTCGATGGGCATCAGGTTTGAATTGAGTATAATCTCTGGGGATTTGCTGTATGACATGGTAGCTTGAGTCAGCAATAATATACTGCACTTAAATTTTTGTAAAGAGATTTCACCAGGTGTCCTCCTTGGGCGTCTTCCTGAGCATGTCTTGCGACTTTTGACTTGAAAGGGATCCCTGCACCAGAGATGGATCTTTCTGTGTCTTCTACAGGTGCAAAAATGCCAATGCATCTTCTTCAAGAAGAGCTGATGCACCTGGCCAGTGGTAGCTGTGTGAACACCCAGTGCTGTGTCTGCAAAGAGGCTTTCCACAAGTACAGCTGCTGTGCCTGATGCGGGCACATCCCTGAAGCCATGTGAAAAATAGGGTGGTTTATGTGTACAAACCTGGATTTTTTTTTTCCAGCCTTGACCCATTCTTAGCACCTTTCTATGAAGCATGTAACTGATAATAAAAGTCATTGACTTGATTAACTCAAAAAGAGGGAGGAAATTTCATGGTAAGATTTATCACAGCAATAAAACAATTCAGTAGGGACCTAATGTTGTTGGACCCCCAGTCTGGGGTACCCAACGTTCACGGGAGGCCGCACCCCAATAACTCAGTCCCCAGACCAGGAGATGCAACAAGCAAGAGGATTTATTGAAATGTCTGCACAGACGGGCCTCTGCCTCACTCGGAAAGGAGAAGCCCCGAGCTCAGCTTACAGGCTGTTTATAAAGGCAAAAACCACAAACCACAAGCGGCTACTGAGCCAAAAAGCAGAAGCGGGAGGGGGGATTTT
This sequence comes from Nannospalax galili, assembly GCF_000622305.1. Taxonomy (NCBI): domain Eukaryota; kingdom Metazoa; phylum Chordata; class Mammalia; order Rodentia; family Spalacidae; genus Nannospalax; species Nannospalax galili. The sequence goes on from NW_008336857.1 coordinate 4,947, forward strand.
TTGGGTGATTTCCAGCTTGTGCAAGGTGCATGAAAAGGTCAGCTCTTTCTCAGCAGTTAGAATTATTTTCCATTTTACTTCCTTGTACAATTTTTCTTTTGCCTGGGGCACTTGGTTTGAATCCACATTATTCCCCCCTTTTCTTATGGCAAGATTTTAATCCTAAAATCTTACAGGTCTTCTGTTCTTTTTAGAGCGTGGTATTGTTGGGTAAGGACCAAGGCCTGAGTCACTGATATTCGGTCCCTAATAAACTGTAGCAATCTGTTAAGGATACATGGCCCGAACGTTAAAAGAAGGAGAAGAATAACTAGGGGGCCTATTAGGGTGGACACTAGAGTAGTTAACCAGGGGGTTTTATTAAACCATCCTTCAAACCACCCCTGTTTGGATTCACGGTCTCTTTGTCTTTTGTCTAACCTTTGGCGGAGTTTAGTCATAGAGTCTCTTAACCCCTGAGCTGTCAGCATAGAAACAACATTCTTTGCCTAGAGCCACACAGAACCCCCCTTCCTTGAGGAAAAGCAGATCTAGTCCCCTTCTATTTTGTAATACTACTTCTGAGAGGGAGGTTAGAGATTTTTCTAAGTGGGTAATTGACTGTTCTATAGCTCTAATGTCTTCGTCTACAGCCATCTGTAAGTCTGCATAATATTATGGTCCTTGTATTAGGGCTGCTGTTCCAGTTCCTACTCCCCCAGCCACCCCCACTCCCAGAAGTATTGCTAGGGTCAGGGACACAGGCTCTCTTTTGTACCTGCTTGGTTGTTGTTTTTGTTCAAAGAACTGTTCTACAGAATCTGTGGGGTGATAGAATACTCAGGGCAGGAGCTTAATCATGACACAGTAATCTTGAGAGGTATTAAGGACCATACTACACAGGGAGTCAACCCAGAGTTACATGCCCACCAAGCCCCTTGTGGAGGTAGGAGATAGTAATTCCCTTCCCCTGGGGGTACAGAAACAGTGGAGTTGCAAAGGTGGGCATGAGTTGGAGGTGGGTTTCCTAGGCAGAACCCAGATCCCAAGACTTCCATGAGGGTTAGGGGGTGAGGGGTATCTCTATGACATTGGTTGGCTGAGGTGGTGTTATTGAATGTCCCTTGTGTAGCTATGCCCTCGTAATAAGGGGGTGCTGCTGCTAAACATAGCCAACAGGATTCAGTCAGGTTGGGGTCTGTCTGTCTAATGGCCTTATATGCTCCTTGAATTAGATTGAACAGTCAGTCCCCCGTGGGCAAAACCTTTTGACTCGGGGTGCTGGAGGTCTGTTCTAACAGGATATTTGCGGGGGGAGTGTCAGAAAAAGGGTTGGGGAGGTGCTGTGAGGTGGCTTCAGGTATTAAAGCTGGTGGGGGATTTGGGTAGCTGGGGTTGGGGCCTATAGCTATTGAATAGGAAGAGGTGTCTCTTTTAATAGTAAACAAGAGGCCAGGATCTGTCCCCTCCTTGTATATCCTAATTCCCCAAGAATGTCCCTTGTCCCAATCTGTGGCCTTTTTTCCTGCTGTTGTAAATTCTATCTGAAGGGGGTGGCACCATTTACCTTGACAGTCCTGATTAGGAGCATTTGGGCTCTTATGAGAATAATTTGCTTTTACAGTGATGTAATCCCAGGATGAGGACGGGGACCACCAGGTGTCCCCAGTTGTTTCGCATCCACAGTTTTTACAGTAAAAGTAGTCCCTTTCTCCACATTGGGAGTTGAGCCGCTTATCTTGATGATTACCTGGGCAGACATAGAAGGTTGCAACATGGTCCGTTGTTTTTCATGACACCCTCCCTATGCTAAGTGGGGCCCTCCAAACAGGTGGTAAGCTTCCGGGCCGGGTATTTTATCAGGATCTGTGAAGTCTGGTATGTCCCAGGGTGCCAGTGCTCCTAAGGCTAATTTACACGAATCTGGATAACATAGGGAGATGGGGGCTTCCTTGACTGGGGACAAGCCTACAAACAAGTAGAATCATTAGGTATCTCTGGAGAGTCTTATTTTTAGAGGGTTGGATATCTTGTGTAGATGCCATTTTCCAGTGTCCTCCTGGGTCGGGGCTCTCTTGGCATGGGAAGCGTGGATCCAGGCTGAAATCCCATCTACTTTGAGGGCCATGGGCGTAGTCAGGAGAACTGTGTAGGGTCCTTTCCACTGTGGTTCAAGAGTCTTTACGTTGTGTCTTTTCACATACACCTGGTCTCCGATTTGGTAGGAGTGGGGCGTTCATGGACTCCCAGGCTGGTAGACAGCAGCCAAAGGCCTCCAAACCTGGTTCTGGATGATCTGAAGGGCTTGGAGTCTTGTTTTTAGGCTGGGGGT
>NW_008336857.1:7453-11363 GCF_000622305.1 Nannospalax galili
GTTCTGTTCATTCTTTCTACCTGTCCTGAACTTTGGGGTCTGTAAGCACAATGTAATTTCCAATTAATCCCCAATGCTTTGGCCACTCCCTGACTTACCTGGGAGACGAAGGCAGGGCCATTATCAGATCCAATTACCTTGGGCAGTCCAAATCGAGGGAAGATTTCTTCAATTAGTTTCTTTACCACAGTCTGGGCTGTTTCCTTTTTGGTGGGGAAAGCTTCAACCCACCCTGAAAAAGTGTCTATAAACACTAAAAGATATTTATAACCATATTTTCCTGGAAGGACCTCAGTAAAATCTACTTCCCAGTTAGTCCCTGGTCGTGTCCCTCTTTCTCTCTTACCAGATGGGACCTTTGATCTGGTAGCATTCACCAGGGAACATGAGACACAATCTCCCACTACCTTCTGGACTAGTTGGTTGAGGTCTGGGAAATAATAGATTTGTTCCTCTCTTTCTAGTATTGTCTTTAGTTTCTTGTGTCCTAAGTGCGTCCACTGGTGGAGTTGGGAGATTAACTCAAGGGCCGCCTTTCAGGGCAGTATGATTCGATCCTGATATTCCCACATTTTAGATTCAGGGTCCAAAGTAGCGTTGAGCCTCCAAACGAGTTCCAGATCCTGTTCAGTGTGGGTGAAAAGAGCATCTCCCTCCTTTGTTTGTGCCTCAATTTCAGCCTCAAGGTCCAAATGGGTGTAGAGAATGCAAGTACCTTCTGCTGCCTGACGGGCAGTTTCATCTGCCATCCGATTGCCCTGAGCAGTCAGCCCCTGGTCTCGCTGATGTCCAGGGAAATGGATAATGCTGACCTTTTTAGGCAAGTACAAGGCTTGCAGAAGGGCCACTATTGTTTCCTTGTTTTTAATGTCCTTACCAGCCGAGGTGAGGAGTCCCCGTCTCCGGTAGATTTCCCCATGTATATGGGCTGTGGCAAACGTATAGCGGCTGTCGGTGTAAATGTTGACCTTTTTGCCCTCTGCTAATTTTAGGGCCTGGGTTAGGGCTTCTAATTCAGCCCGTTGGGCTGATGTTCCAGCCGGCAGGGCTTGGGCCCAGATTATCTTCTCCCCATCAACCACCACTGCCCCCGCCTTGCGCTCACCGTCTCGTAGAAAGCTGCTCCCATCCATATACCAAGTGGCATCTGCATTGAGTAGGGGCTGGTTGGTGAGGTCTTCCCTAGTCCCATGCATCTCTGCAAGTATTTGCTGGCAGTCATGGGGAATCTCAGTGCCTTTCTCAGGAGCTGGTAGCAGCGTGGCAGGGTTTAAAGTGACTGGGCTACCAAACTTAATCTTTTCTGGATTTAATAGTAGTGCCTGGTAATGGGTTACCCTGGCATTTGACAGCCATCTGTCTGGGGGCTGTCTAATGATGGACTCCACTGCATGTGGTGTTATAATAGTCAGGGGCTGACCCATAGTGAGTTTGTCTGAGTCTTTTACCAGGGATGCTATTGCCGCCATGATTCTCAAGCATGGGGGCCAGCCAGCAGCCACATTGTCTAGTCTCTTTGAGAGATACGCCACTGGCCTTTTCCAGGGTCCCAAAGTCTGAGTAAGAACTCCTTTTGCCATCCCTTTATTTTCATCTATATATAAGATGAAAGGTTTTGTCAAGTCTGGCAATCCTAGAGCTGGAGCTGTCAGCAGTGCTCTTTTTATTTTGTCAAAAGCTCTCTGGTGTTCTTCTTCCCAGATGAAAGGGGTTCCATTCTTTGTTAGAGGATATAGAGGAGCTGCTATTTCAGCGAAACCCAGTATCCATAATCTACAGAATCCTGTGCTTCCCGAGAACTCTCTGAGTCCTCTGGCTGAGGTTGGTGGGGGGATAGAGGCTACTGTCTGTTTCCTGCTTTCTGCCAGCCAACGTTGCCCTCCCTCCAACCTGTAGCCCAAATAGTTCACCTGCTGTAGGCAGATCTGGGCTTTCTTTGCCGAGGCCCGGTATCCAAGTTCCCCCAGTCTCAGTAGGAGAGCCTCCGTACCTTGCAGACAGCCAGCTTCTGTCTCTGCTGCTAAGAGGAGGTCATCTACATATTGAAGAAGCATAATCTGTGGGTTTCTTACCCAAAAATCAGCCAAATCACAGTGTAGAGCTTCATCAAACAGAGTGGGGGAGTTCTTGAATCCTTGGGGAAGCCGCGTCCAGGTTAGTTGTCCCGATATTCCAGCTTCAGGGTCCTTCCATTCAAAGGCAAAGATGGGCTGGCTAACCGGGCTCAGCCTTAGGCAGAAGAACGCATCCTTCAGGTCAAGTACAGTATACCACCTATGACTAGGAGGTAAAGAACTCAGAAGATTATAGGGATTAGGAACAGTGGGATGGATATCTTCTATCCTCCGATTGACTTCTCTTAAGTCTTGAACTGGTCTATAATCATCTGTCCCTGGCTTTTTCACAGGGAGCAACGGGGTATTCCAAGGGGATTGGCAAGGATGAAGTATGCCCATTTGTAAAAGTCTTCCGGACTCAGTCTTAGGCAGAAGAACGCATCTTTCAGGTCAAGTACAGTATACCACCTGTGACTGGGAGGTAAGGAACTGAGGAGATTGTAGGGATTTGGAACAGTGGGGTGTATATCTTCTATTCTCCGATTGACTTCTCTTAGATCTTGGAATGGTGGATAGTCATTTGTTCCTGGCTTTTTTACAAGGAGCAGCGGGGTGTTCCAGGGGGACTGGCAGGGGCAGAGTATACCTATTTGTAAGAGTCTTTGAATGTGGGGTCTGATTCCCTCTTGGGCCTCTCTGCTCATAGGGTACTGTTTGATTGATACCGGGGTTGCAGATGGTTTTAGAGTGACCACTATTGGAGGCTGGTTGAATGCCAGTCCAGGGCCTCCTGTCTTGGCCCATGCCGAGAGGATTTTACTTAGCCAATCAGATATACCAGGAGTTTCTGCTATCGGTCCCTCATATAACCGATGTTCATCTTCCAGCCGCAGGGTTAATACCTGTAGTGGAGCTCCATCTTTTCCTTTTACAGTAGCTCCCTTTCTAGTGAAGTGGATGTGGGCTCCCAGCTTAGAGAGTAAATCTCTCCCAAGAAGGGGATATGGACAGTCGGGGACCAATAGGAACGGGTGAGAGACCTGTCCTGTGCTGAGGTAATGGGGCGCGGGGTTCTGCGGAGCACCAGCTGCTGGGCGTGGAGCCAGTCTCCCACATGCCGCCAGGGGAGACGTGACGCAGGTGGCGCACGTCTGCCATTTGGGTCCTGGATCTCCGCTCTGCTGGCGGGTCCCACAGTGCGTCACTGTCCGCCTCTTAGGTGCTGAAAATCTCTGCTGCTGGGGCCTTGCCCAGCCGGGTTCCACCCTAATTTCCTCCGTGCACTCTCTCTCTGAATTTGGAGCCTGTCAGCTGCCGGGCCATGAGGAGAGGTATGAGGCGGCTGAAGCTAGGTCTCCGTGAGTCGATGACGGGGGAATACTGCCCCCCGGGGAGACCGGATCGCAGGTGGTAGGACACAGGATTCAGCTTTCTGTGTTACAGCTCTTTATTAAGTGACTCTGCTTGGCTCCAAGTCTCAGTGTCCCAGCTACAGCTCTTGGTGACCCAGCTCTTGGTCATCCCGCTCCCTAGTGATCCAGCTCCTGGTCCAGCTCCAGCTCCCTAGCGATCCAGCTCCTGGTCCAGCTCCCTAGCGATCCAGCTCCAAATATTGAGGGAAAACCAGGACACTTTATACCGTGGAGGTAGTGGTAAAAGCTTTAGCTGATAGGTACTCTGTGAGATACCTTATTTACATATGGTAGTGGACTCCTGCCTCGCTGCTAGACTGCCAGAAAAATCACACAGGAAAGCATGGCATTTCCAGAGCCGGAGGCCATGTTTTCTATGGCGGCTACTTCAAAGGAGAGTCAGGAAGATGCCAGGAAGGTACCCTGCTGAAAAGGAATCAT
>NW_008336857.1:11838-13601 GCF_000622305.1 Nannospalax galili
AGGATTGGTCGGGTTCAGTGGAATCAGGAGAGGGATGAGGTAGTTCTTGGGGTGGAGGTGCTTGTGCAGGGAGGTGGAGGATCAAGGAGGGTTAGGGAGGCTTGGTCCTCGGGGAGGACTGGCTTTTGCTTCTTCTCAGGGGAAGACTGAAGAGGCAGGAGGGAGGAAGTGAGACTCGGGGGAGCAGAGGGTTATGGGGCCCTTGATCAATTTCTCTGGTTCCCCAAGGAGGTAGGAACGGCCATGACCAAGGTGTGGGGTTTCAAGCCAAGTCTTCCCAGGTGACTATGTAGGCCAACTGGTCCGGGTGTCCTTGTGGTCCTGGGTGGAAAATGTATTCCTTAACCTGTAGGATAGTAGCAAGGCCGAAAGTCCCATCCCTTGGCCACCCCTTTTCAAAAGAGGGTCACTCAGAGGAACAGAGACTCTGCCACTTCTTCTTTCAGACTTCCACTGATAAGTTGTGGGCCCATTCCACGACCTCCTTCCAGTATTCTAGGGTTAAGCTTAAGGGGGTAGTTAGTGATTGACCCATGGTGGAGGTCACAGAAGAGAGAGAAAAGAAAAAAACGAAGAGAGAGAGAGAGAGATATGAAGATGCCACTCCAAATAATAGTGACCAGTGAGTGTGCTTGTGGACGAGTACCTATCGTTGCCCAGTTTTTCTTCTGTGGGGGATGTGGATTTATCTGGGATTCGTGTCTGGGACCCCTTTATCCTTTTACAGGAGTCTTTTAGCGGCGAGCGCCCTATGGCTCTTATTTGCTCGACCTGTGCCCGCGGGGCTTTTTCAGTGGCCAGAGAGAGAGATGAAACAGAGAGGAGAAGGAGATACAGAAAAGCCATCTTGTCTCCACCCGTGCAGGCAGTCGGGGTCCGCTAAGAGGGCTAAGAGCCTTTGGCTTACATCAGGGAGTAGCCCTGACCAGAAAACCTCAATTGCCCCTTCTCCTTTAACGGTCCCACGCGAAGACTTAGACCGAGAACAAAAGGAAAGAGAAAGAGGAAGGAAAGGTTTAAAATAGAGAGCGTAGAGAAAAATACAAAACCAGACCTTTTCCTTTTAAGATATTAACATAATCATCAAGTCCTCACTCATCACATTGAATCACATTCGTGTGGACCGGTCCTTCTTTCACTCAGATGCACACTGCACTCATCATTTTAACTTTTAGGATCCCAAGCAGGATCTCTTCGATTAGCTTCTTGGTTACCACATGAGCAGTCTCATGCTTGGTTGGGTAGGCCTCAATCCATCCACAGAAAGTGTCTATGAATACTAGTAAATATTTATATCCAAATTTTCCCTGTTTGATCTCAGTGAAATCAATCTCCTAATACCCGGTCGTGTCCCTCTGCTCCGGGATCCTGGGTTAGCATGGGACGGAGCTGAGTTGGTTAATTGGCAGGCATGACAATGCCTAACAATTTTTTCAATGGCTTGATTTCCTTCCTGAATTTTAACTTTGGCCCTTCTTAGTAAGTCTTGCATCCTTCGGGTGCCCATGTGTGATGCTTGATGTATTTTCTTGAGCAATCTTACGCCTAAGTTCTGAGGTAGGATAACTTTTCCTTCCATTGTCCTCCACCAGCCCTCTAGGCATTGAGTCATAGGGAGAGTTTGTATCCAGGCTAAGTCCTTGGGGCTATAGTGGGGAGTTTTAGGCAGTTCCCTTGCTCCAGGATCAACAAGAATGGGCAAGATCGTGGAGGTCAGGGCTATTTCTTTAGCTGTCCTGTCAGCCAGATTATTTCCCTTCTGG
>NW_008336857.1:14102-41030 GCF_000622305.1 Nannospalax galili
GCTATAGTGGGGAGTTTTAGGCAGTTCCCTTACTCCGGGATCAACAAGAATGGGCAGGATTGTAGAGGTCAGGGCTATTTCTTTAGTTGTCCTGTCAGCCAGATTGTTTCCCTTCTGGATGGGGTTGTTCCCTTTTTGGTGGCCCGGGCAGTGGACTATGGCTAGTTTTGTTGGGCCCCAGAGAGCTTGCAGGAGGTCTAAAATCTCTTGTTTATTTTTAATAGTCTTTCCCTCTGCAGTAAGGAGGCCCCTCTCTTAACAGATGGCCCCATGAATATGGGCAGTGGCAAATGCATATCTGCTATCTGTGTAGACGTTGAGTCTCTTTCCTTTACCCATCTTTAGGGCTTTGGTAAGCGCGATCAGTTCAGCTTTTTGGGCCGATGTACCTATTGGCAGTAGCTTGGCCCAAATGACTCTCAAGGTGGCTGTGACCACTCCCCCAGCATGCCTTTTACCATTTCTGATGAAGCTGCTTCCATCCCTGTACCAGGTTTCTTCGGCGTCAGGCAAGGGAACATCCTTCATATCAGGTCTGATGCAATGCACCTGTGCCAGAATTTCAGTACAGTCGTGGAGTGGGTCCCCGAGATCGGGATCTGGCAACAGCGTGACTGGGTTCAGGGCCGTTGGTACCTGGAAGGTGATCCTTGGTGGATTTAGGAGCAGAGCCTAATAATGAGTTAATTGGGCATTGCTCAACCATCAATCAGGGGGTTGCTTGAGCACCCCCTCAAGGGCATGAGGGATTGCCACAAGCAGGTCCTGTCCCAGGGTTAACTTGTTAGCATCCTTAACCAGCAGGGCCACTGCTGCTATAATTCTCAGTCAGGGGGGCCATCCAGCTGATACAGGGTCTAATTTCTTTGCTAGGTATTCAATAGGTCTCTTCCAGGGGCCTACTCTCTGGGTGAGGACCCCTTTCACAATACCTTTATGTTCATCCACATATAGACAGAAAGGTTTACTTATGTCTGGTAGTCCTAGGGCAGGGGCCTCTAAGAGCTTGCGTTTTAGGGTTTAAAAGGCCTCTTGCCTTTCCTGGGTCCAGTTGAAGTCCTGTCCTTCTTTGGTAGCCTCATATAGGGGTTTTGCAATTTTGGTGGATTTCGGCGAACCCCAAAATCCAGAGGCGGCAGAACCCCGTGGTACCCAGGAATTCCCTCACCTGTTTTCTGGAGGTCGGTGCAGGTATCTTTAGCACAGTCTCTTTGCGGGCCTTAGTCAACCACTGCTGCCCCTCCTTGAGGATGTACCCTAGGTCAGTCACTTCTTGCAGACATATCTGAGCTTTTTTTGCTGAGGCCCGGTATCCCAAGTCCCCAAGTATGTGGAGTAAGTCCTCTGTCCCCTCCAGCAGGACTCCTGGCCTAGTGCCATGATCAATAAGTCATCTACATATTGTAACAGGCTTATGTTGGGGTGTTGGGCTCTGTACTCACCCAGATCTTCATGCGGGGCCTCATCGAATATAGTTGGAGAATTCTTAAACCCTTGAGGCAGTCGTGTCCAGGTCAGCTGGCCACTGATTCCTGCCTCTGGATCATGCCATTCGAAGGCAAAGTAGGGCTGACTGCTGGGGGCTAGTAGCAGGCTGAAGAAGGCGTCCTTGAGATCCAGAACTGTATACCATTGCCGATCTAGTGGCAGGGTACTGAGTAGCGTATAAGGGTTGGGGACAGTGGGATGAATGTCAATGACTCTCTTGTTCACATCCCTCAAATCTTGTACCGGTCTATAGTCCCCAAATTGGGGCTTTTTGACAGGCAGGAGTGGGGTGTTCCAGGCAGACTGGGTCATTCTCAGCACCCCCAGTTCCATTAATCTTCTGATATGTGGAGTAATTCCACGTTTTGCCTCTAGGGGTATAGGATACTGGCGCACTTTAACAGGGTCTGCCCCTGCTTTGAGTTCAACATATACGGGAGGCCCTGTGTCCTGCCAGACCCATACCCCTGTTTCTGCCCAGGCTTGGGGAAATTTTTGGAGCCAATCTGATATATCAGGGTTTGGTTGGATCGGCTCCTGATGGAGTCTATATTCCTCAGTCAGGTCGTTGGTGACTAGAACCTGAACCGGTGCCCTGTTGTGAAGCAGGGTGGCTCCTTTAGCTGTGAAGTGGATCTGTGCCCTCATTTTTGACAATAAATCTCTGCCCAGAAGTGGGTAGGGACATTCTGGGATTACTAGAAATGAGTGGGATACCTGGCCCTTCCCTAAATCTACTGTTCTTCAGGTAGTCCATGAATAAGGCTTTGCTCCTGTTGCCCCCTGTACCCATGTAGTTCTGGAGGACACTGGCCCTCTTGGCTCCAATAAAACCGAATTCTGGGCACTAGTATCCACCATAAACTCAATTGGTTTCCCCTCTATTTTCAGGGTTACCCTGGGCTCAGGGAGGGGACCTGAGCCCCGTATCCCCTAGTCACTGTCTTCACCCGCAATTAGAGCTGGTAATACCTTAGCTGATTGCTTATTCTTCTTGGGGCAGTCCTTCACCCAGTGCCCTTCCTCCTTGCAGTATGCACACTGGTTTTTTCCTACCTTATTTTGTGGTCTGGATCCCACCGATGAGCTCCCTCTGTACTGGGGGTTGGTTGTCAATAATATCTCTCTGAGGTCCTTCATGTGGTGGGCCTATTGTCTCTCCAGGACCCTGGTCAGGCTTCCTGTCTTTTTTCTTTTCTTTCCTCTCTTTGTTCTGCTGTCTCCCTTCTATTATAAACCTTTTCTGCCACTGCTATTAAGTCCCTAAGGTTCTTTTCTCCTAGTCTATCTAAAGACTGTAACTTTCTCTTGATGTCAGGGGCTGCCTGGTTAACAAAAGCAAACATCACAGTTTGAGCTGATTCCTCCACTTCTGGGTCATATGGAGTGAACCGCTGGAAGGCATCTTGCAACCTCTCTAAGTATGAGGCTGGGCCCTCTTTGGGCCCCTGTCTGACATCATAGACCTTAGACATATTGGCGGGTTTTCAAGCCACCATTTTGAGACCCACTTACAGAGTCTGGCGGTAGACCAGGAGCCTCTCCTTACCTTCTTCCATGTTGTAGTCCCATTTGGGATGGCTAGGGGGAAAGCTGGCATTAATGATGCCTGGGTCTGTGGTAGGGTCCCTGGTGGAGCCTGGAACCAATTTCCAGGCTGCCTCCAGGATCCTATTTCACTCCTCAGTCGTGAACAGTACACTCAGGAGCTGGTGGCAATCGTCCCAGGTGGGCTGGTGAGTGAAGAGAACAGTTTCCAATAAGTTAATCAAGTCCCTGGGGTTTTCAGAGAAAGGCACATTCTGTGAGCACCAATTGTAAAGATCACTGGTGGCAAAGGGCCAGTAATGAAAGGGCTGATTGCCCTCTCCATCTGGGGGCCCCGCCCACTGGAGGGGAAGGCCAATGGTGTCAGGCTGGGGGGCTGCCCCCCTCCAGCTCTGTGTGGCCTGCGCAGGTCCCTGTGGAGGCGATGGTGGCTCCTCAGGGTTAGGAGGCAGGGCCTGTACGTGACGCTGTTGTTGGGGTGCCCATCTGAGAGGAGTAGGGTGGGGGAAAGATGTCGTTCTCCTCTGTGCATCCCTGGAGAATGGGCTTCTCTTCCACCTTTGGTCTGAGGGGGAGGACCTGCAGAGGTGGAGGGGGAGCAGTTGGATTAATTGGGGCAAGGAAGGACTTGACCCAGGTAGGGGGACCATCGGGTCATTTGATGAGGCCTCGCCAGGTCACAATGTACGGGATCTGGTCCTGGTTTCCAGTCAGTGGGTGGAAGATGTGGTCCTCTACTCTGGAAATCAAACTCAGGTTAAAAGCCCCTTCAGGGGGCCATCCAACATTGAAGGAGGGCCAATCAACCGAACATAAAGTTGTCCATTTCTTTTTCTTTACATCTACACTATTGTTATGGGCAATCGTCTTAACATCCCCCCAGTGGACTAGTGTAAGATCTAGAGGGGAAGATGGGGTGTTGCCCATAGTATTTATCAGTCCCGTCCGTTTCGTCAACAAAGAAATTAGAACAAACATCACAAGACACAAGAATGACATAGACAAACAGAGGGCCCAGAATAAACTACTGTGGCTTTCAGATGGTCTGGACTCTCGGCCGTGTGAGTTCCCCAGCTCGATTATGCCAAAGACCATACAGATAGGATGCGCGTGTCCCAACAGGGTCATGAGGTCCTCTGAGGTTTCAGATGGACTAGTGTCCTGGTGGGGTGTCCGATGAGGAACACCCACCCTGACGAGGATGGGGACGTCTCTCGAATCCTCCAGGTAGCTTTGCTAGCATTTTAGCAACAAAGAAAAACTGAGATCAGATGGCCGCGACCAAAGTGAAAGCATAGAGAAGACAGGCACACACACACAGTTTTACAAAAACTTAAACCTTTTGGGGTCAGTTCCTCTCGGGGGTCTCTGGGCGGATCCTGGGAGAGCTCCCAAATGTTGTACCTCATCCACTGGACCCCAAAAAGACCACCGAGGACCCAACACACCAAAATGCAAAAGCAAAGGTTTATGGTTTATTCGGGCTTAAGCTCGGGCTCTCAGACCTCACCAACTCAACGGATCCGTGCTGAGAGCCCATAGTAAGGGAGAGTGGAGCCTTTTATAGGTTTTAGACAAAGAGAGGAGGGGGATACCGAAGATACATTTTGGTTGGCTCAAGGAGCCCGCGCGCGCCAATGCAGCCCTGGAAGTTTCTTATTGGTAGGTGCTATTCTCAGGGCTGTGGAATGTGCTGACTGTTATCTGTGGGACCAGGAGTCTCCGTTTTTACCTTATAGGGCAGTTTTCATTCCTGGGCTTGCTTAATCTATAGTTTCCTGGAAGGGGGGGGGGATAGCAGACAGGGGTCAGGGCATGCCAGGGCATGTCTAGGCATGTCTAAAGCAGCAGCCAAGAATTTTACAGAACCTAAAAGAGCAATTAGTGGGGGTCTGGAGGGATTGGGGGGTAGCAAGTGAATGAAGAGGGTCTCAGGGTCCTACATGGATAGTTCTTCTCTATTAAAATGTGTAAATTCTTTGACTTTTATTTCACTTTCTATAATACTTGCCATAAAAATACACACACATCATCTCACAAATACATATCATCTCATAAATGCAATATAACTGATGTGTAAAATTAGGGAAATTTTCAATAAAAAACTTTATGTATGGATACAATTTCTGCTTAGAGGGTATGATCAACTTATCAGTTGATATGCACATATGGCTACAGTATCACTATGTAGTGTTATATAAAGAAATGAATAATATGCCGGGCGTGGTGTCGCACACCTTTAATCCCAGCACTTGGGAGGCAGAGGCAGGTGGACCTCTGTGAGTTTAAGGCCAGCCTGGTCTACATAGTGAGTTCCAGGACATCTGGAAAGAAGAAGAAGAAGAAATGAGTAGCAATAAAAGAGTGCTTTTACTTCGAAGAAATGTGTAAATTCTGAATTTTTCAAGTTTTTTCATAATGAAAACAAAGCATTTGCGAGATGGCTCAGTGGACAAAGTGCTTTCTTGCCTTGTGTATTAGTCACTTTTCTGTTGCTGTGATAGAAACACTGACCCAAGCAATTTATAGAAGGAAGAGTTTATTTGAGCTTACAGTTTCAGGGGAATTACATCCGTCATGGCAGGGAGGCATGGTGGCTGGAGGTGGCTGGAGCAGCAGCAGCAGAAGCTAAGCTTTTACATCATCACGCAGACACAGGAAGCAAGAGACCTACCAGAGATCTGGCAAGGCTTAAGAACTCTCTAAGCCCACCCCCAGTGACGTGCTTCCTCCAGGATAGCCACACCTTCTAAAACCTCCCAAAACAGCGCCATTATCTGGGGACAAAATGTCCAAACACTTGGAGCCTATGCAGGACATTTTCATTCAAACCACCACACCTTGCAAGCATGAGGACCCTGAATTCAATCTCCAGGCACCTGCCTATAACCCCAGGTGGAATGCTGACTCGGGAGGAGGACATCTCAACATCAGCCTCTGGCCTCCACATGCACCAAATGGGCAAGTGCTCTCACACACATGCATGTGCACGCACACACATGCAACATATACAATTTCAAAAAGGCACAAGTGACTGATAGTTTTATTGGCAAACACAGAGGCTGTGTGGGAGGTGCTCTCACACACATGCATGTGCACGCACACACATGCAACATATACAATTTCAAAAAGGCACAAGTGACTGATAGTTTTATTGGCAAACACAGAGGCTGTGTGGGAGGTGACTTCAGATGACAGATGTAGTTGCTTACAGGTACAAGATTCAATTGCTGCATCTAAATCTTAATGCAGACTGTCTACATGTAGAGCTTTAGTCGCAGGCCTGGAGCAGCTGTGAAATGGAAGGTGCCACTCCATTGTAGTCCTTGGATGTCAGTGTATTCGCCTTCACCTTCCACCCTTCAACAGTGAGAAACGGGTGACTCATTAATCAATATTAATAATCTACAGTCCAGATAAGAGATTATCTAGTCTAGTATATTATACACTATATTTAAAGCATTTTCTTTCCACTTTCAATTTTGATGAAAACAGAGCATTCTGCTGTGATATGTCTATTTATTTATTTATTTATTTATTTATTTATTTATTTTTTATGTGTATGAGTGTTTTGATTGCATGAGTGTTTTGATTACAGAGACCAGAAGAGGGTATTAGATACCCTGGAACTGGAGATACATATCAATATACTTTTTTAAAAAATCAGGCTTTTTTTTTTTTTTTTTTTTTTTTTTTTTTTTTTTTATTTTGCTCTTTTTGAGACAAGGTCACCCTGTAGCCACACTTGGCCTGGATTTGCTAATGGAGACCAGGCTGGCCTAGAACTCACAGAGATCCACCTGCCTCTACTGGGATTAAAGGTGTGCACCACCACGCAAGTCAGAATTATTCTTGGCTTAAATTTGCTTAATAATTGCAACAAGTTTTCCACCTCCAAGATAACTGAAAATCATTCTAGAGTAACAGAAAGTAAAGAGGGTAAATGAAAGATCTAATGGGTCATTTCCAAAAATGAGATTCCCTTTTGGCAGATTATGGCAGGATAGCTTCACCTCTTACATTCTCCAGTCGCTAAAATAACTCAGCCATTTGTAGAGACTAAATGCATTACAAAGAATATTTAACATTAACTAAATGTGATATTTAAGCAAGCCTGACTGAAAAGAATCCTTTAAGACTGTATTATTTTTAAATTTTAAGATTACCTATTTTCATTGAAATTTCCAGTGTACTTTGCCCCAGTTGGGAATGTGTAAGTCCCCAATCCATGAAACTTATTATCCTTAAACTGTCCTTCGTACACTGCTCCCGAAAAATGCTCAAGTCTTCCAAAGCCATTCATCTGTAACAAAGGAAACAAGCTTAGAAAAAAACCTTCACAGTTTCCCCAGAACCTCTGAGAATATATAATTCAAGTCAATCAGTAGCTCATTTATTATCGCCATCAACTTTGTACTCTGTTTCCATGAAAACAGAATTCATATCACTGTCCCTCCTCTGTGTCTTGAAGCCCACTAAGTCAAATGTTCTGAATCTGAGGCACTCGAACATATGGAAAACCGAGATGATGATAATTAGGGTCCTCAAGATAGCCTGAATGTAGAAGAAACCTTGAGCAGCCAGTGTAGTTGTTCAGGAAACTCTACACAGTGGTTGCTAAGAATGTGAATTTGGCTAAGGAGATGGCTCATTTTGTAAAGTGCCTGCCTCACAAGAATGAGGATCTGAGTTCAGATCTCAGCACCAGTTAAATATTGGGTGTAGAGCTGGCAAAATGGTTCAAGCTTGCTGTCAAGCCTGTCAACATGAGTTTGTTCCAAGGACCCATACGGTAGAAGAGATGCAACTCCAGCAAGTTGTCCTCTGACCACCACACGTATGCTGTGGCACGTGCACATCCACCGTTAATAAACAAATGTGATAAATTTTTAAGTGTAAATGTGTGTTTGAGTAGATTTGGGTACACATTCTTGCTTTGTCACTTACCATCTGGACAAGAAACCTGAAGCTGATTTACCTCTTCTATAAAATGGGAGTATGAATGGTACCTAGCTCATGAGGTTATCAAAAAGATTAAATGAAAAAGCTATTAATGGATATAGCGTTTGAATGGGAGCTGAGATGATTAGCATTCTTCATGAACTTAAGATTATGAGTAGAGAAACAAATGTCTAATTATTTGTTTTTATCCATATGGCTTTGGGGGAGGGTTATTGTTGATTTTATTGTTTTTATTGTTGTTGTTTGAAACAAGGTGTCCTTGAAGCTCCAGCTGCCTGGAACTTGTTAAGTAGACCAGGTTGGCCCAGATCTGCCTTCCTCCTGAGTGCTGGAATTAAAGGTGTGCACCACCATGCCCAGCCCTTTTTGCATTTTGTTTCATGTGTTTTTGAGATTGGTCTTGCTAAGTAAGATAGCCTAGAACTTGAGACCTTCCTCCTCCACCTTCTAAATACTGTGATTACATCTGTGAGTCACTGTTTTTATTATATGTGTTTTATTGTTATTATTAATGAAGTACTTAGAATCATTTAACCCAGGGGGTTCTTTAACCACCATCAATATTAAAAACAATAATAGCACCTTGTCATCTTTCCAGCTTCCTGTGTAGACAGTCCCATCAGGAGTGGTGTGAATACCTGTTCCATTTCTCTCATAGACTCCAGATGACGTTCTTGTGCAGTCACCATCTAAATAAGGAAAAAAACCTAGAGATTTTAACTGGGAACACTGACTAAACAATATAGTGTTTATGTCTCAGTCTATTCACAACTGTACCCCTAGATGTAGGTTTTGGTTTATGTTCTTTCTTTTCTAGTTTCTTAGGACTGAAACCAATGAGACTAAAAATGAGGAGATTCATGGACTAAGAACATCTACAACCACTGAGACTTACGGGCCAGAAAGAGTGGCAGAGTCCATAGGTTTCTAAGGCATATTCTCAAGACATAACACTAAAATTTTGATTTTAAACTTGCTTCTTCCATTAGGATTTCTATGTAATTTTATTTAAGTGAGATAATATACCAATAATGGTTTATAAAATGTGATGGTCTCATATTTTAAAATCTAAACTATTTAACTTCCTGTATAAAAAATTAAAATGCATGCTTACCATACTTGTCTCCGTTGGGAAATATAAACCTTATCTTATATACTTCTGAAGATGCTTTAAAAGATTGAAGAAAATCAATGTCAGTGTAAATGTTTTAATGTCATACGACCTATAATAATAAATGTGCTTTCAGCACTATCCAAATGCACTCTCTTCACAGTCACAAGCATATCATGATTACTTGGCACGTCCATTGTCTGGGATAGAGTCCTGAGGAAATAAATAATTTTGCCTAGATGATCTATTTTTATTTACTTGTCTAACAACTTTATTAGTATCTAATTTACATAAAGTTTACCTTTGAAAATTATAACTCACAAAAAACAAGCAAACAAACAAACAAACAAAAAACAAGCTGGGTGTGGTGGCCCACACCTTTGAACCCAGCACGCAGGAGGCAGAGGCAGGTGGATTTCTGTGAATTCAAGGTCCGCCTGGTCTCCATAGCGAATCTAGACCAGCTGTAGCTACAGGGAGACCCTATCTCAAAAACAGACAAAAAAAATTAAGTAAATAAATAAAATTCTAACTCAAGGGCTAGTAAGACGACTCAGTAGGTAGACACTTGCTGCCAAGCCTGATGACATGAATTTGATCCCTGAGCCCCATATGGTGGATTTAGCGAACTGTCCTCTGACTTCCACATGCATGCCATGGCATGTGTTCCCAACTTCCCACAAATAAATAAATAAATGTAATTTTAAAATTGTTAAACATTTGTAACTAAACAATTTTACTTTATTTACAGTTATGCAATTGTCATAACTCTAATTTCAGAATACTTTAATCACCCAAAAGAAACCTTGTACCCATCAGTAGTGACTTACTATTCTGTTCAAGACTCTACATCCCTGTGCCTGTGATAACCATGAATCTACTTTCTGTCTTAATGGATTTGCTCATCTGGGACATTTCTTGTAAATGAAATCATACGCTATGTGGTCCTTTATGCCCAGCTTCTGTCACTTAACAGATTTTCAGGGTTCACCAGAGTTGTATAACGCATCAGTGCTTCAATCCTCTTTATTACCAAATATATTATACAGAGAGAGCACCTTTCGTTTATCTATTCATCTGGTGATAGACATTTAGCTTGCTTCCAGTTTGGAGCCTTTATTAATGAGGATGTGTAGGACATGTTTCACTCTTGTGTAACATGTATGATCTACTGACTGTCCCACAGAGGGCATTAAGTGTAGAAGGCAGAGGAGTCTAAGCAGAAGGATATGTGATAAAAGCCGGGTGGCCAGGAAGCAAGAAGACCACAGGGCTGAAGGAGGTCTTTGTCTCAGAGTGCTGGGCCACTTAGAGAACTAAACCATGAGAAATTAACTTCTTCCCAAGACTGAGGAAATATGTAGAAGGTAAGTAACTGCTAGGACAGTAAGATCTACTAGAATGTTACTCAAATTGTGGCCGAGGCATCAAAACCACCTGACATGTTTCTAAGTTCCCAGCCTGTATCTCAAATCTACTCAATCAAAATCTCTTGGGGGCTGGGCAAGGAAACTGGTAGTTCTAACTTTAAAATTAAATGCCACCTGAGAAAGGCTGGAGGGTTATCTCTTTTTTAAAAAAATTAGTTTGGGGTCTTTTTAAGATAGGGTCTCCCTGTTGCCCCAGCTGGCCTGGATCTCACTATGTAGACCAGGCTGGTCTCAAACTCACAGAGATCCACCTGCCTCTGCCTTTGCCTCCAAAGTGCTGAGATTAAAGGCGTGTGCCACCATGCCCAGAATAAATAGCTGCAGGTTTGACTTCTGCACCCCAGACCATTATGTGTATGAGTGCTTACCTGCACCCAAGTGTACAATGCCAGGTGCTGGTGGGGAGGGGGGTTCTCCTGGAACTGGAGTTAAGGAGGTTGTTAGCTGCCATGTGGATACTGGGAACTGAACCGAGGTTCTCTGCAAGGGCAGCCAGAGCTCTTAACTGCTGAGCCTCTCTGGCCCCAAGGAAGAGTCTCTCTGAAGAAACAGTTACTAACACAACAGATTGGAGACTTTAAAATGATGTCAACATCTTCACAGAGACAGGGAAGATATGGCATCCTTGAAATAGGAATAGACAGTTCTGAGCCAATGAGTAATCCATAAAATTCATAATGGTGAAATGAAATAAAAAGGTTGGATGGTGGAGTTTAACTGAAGCAAATTAGTAAGCTAGAGGATAAAGCTGAAAATGGTTTCAGAAAGTCTCACAAAGAAAAATTTTAGGATAATGGAAAATGGATTCTAATTGTTAATGCCAGTTTAATAAGAATTCCAAACCAGCTGGGCATGGTGATACACACCTTTAGTTCCAGCAGTCCCAGATGCAGAAGCAGGAGGATGTCTGTGAATTTGAGGCCAGCCTGGTCTACATAGGGAGTTCCATGCCAGCTGGAACTGTCTCAAAAAGAGCCCCTCCCAAAAAAGAATTCCAAACCAGACGTGGGGGCACATATCTTTAATCCCAGAGGCAAGCAGATTCCTGTGAGTTCAAGGCCAATCTGGTCTATATAATGAGTTCTAGGCCAGATGGGGATAGAAAGAGAGATCCTTTTTGAGAGACCCTGTCTCAAAAAGATCCCCCCGCCAAATTCCAGAGAGATGGAATAAGGGAATAAGGGAAGAAAAACAATATTTGAATAAATAGCCAAAATTTTCTCAAAATCAAAGAAAGTGTTTACAATTCAAAATACTAAGGAAAATCCCAAACCAGGACAGTTACAGCTAAATTTCACAACATAGAGTTGTAAATGCCAGTTAAGTTAGCTTTAAGGGGGAGTATGGCAAAGAAAAATCAAATTACCTACCCCCCCAAAGAAGAATGAGAATTATTCTGGCATCAGCAACAGTCAATATTAAAAAACAAAACAGGTTAGTATGATGGCTCAGTGGGTAAAGGTACCTGCTGCCAAGCCTGATGACCTGAGTTCAATCCCCCGGACTGATATGGTGGGAAGAGACTCAACTACCAAATGTGTACCATGTCTCACACACACATATACATACACACACACACCCCACAAAACAAAAATAAGCCACATTTTTTATTTTGAGAATGTAGGATTAAATGTTAAATAGCATTATTTTAAATTGTTAGAAATGCCATCTTTATCATCATCATCATCATTATTTTGTCTTTTTGAGACAGGGTCTCCCTGTAGCCCCAGCTGTCCTGGAACTCACTATGTAGACCAGGCTGGCCTTGAACTCACAGAGATCCGCCTGCCTCTGCCTCCCAAGTGCTGGGATTAAAGGCATGTGCCACCATGCCCAGTTTAAATAAATCTTTTTTTTTTTTTTTGTCTTTTTGAGACAGGGTCTCCTTGTAGCCTCAGCTGTCCTGGAACTCACTATGTAGAACAGGCTGGCCTCGAACTCACAAAGATCCACCTGCCTCTGCCTCCCAAGTACTGGGATTAAAGGCGTGCGCTACCACACCTGGTCATCTTTATTATTTTTTGAGTGGGAGTCTCATGTATCCCAGTATGGCATTGTAACCTTGAACTCATTATGTAGTACACTAGTTATGCTAGTATTGTTATGTGGTAACAATAAATAAACCACACTTTGTGAAAGTAATGTTAAGTCCTATTATTTTATTTGTTTTGTCTTTTTATTAATTTTTTGAAAACGTCATACAATGTAATTAGGTCATATTCACCCCGCAACCCTCTCAGATCTACTTCCTCTTCCCTAGTCACCCAACTTTGCATCCTCATTTTTTTCAAGCCCACCTGAGTCCAATTTGTCTTGCCCATATACTCTTGGGTGTGTGGCCATCTACTGGATTATTAAATAATTAACTTACAAATTATAAAAATTACTATGTTTGAGTGTGTTTGTGTGTGTGTGTGTGCACGCATATGTGCCATAGTGCACATGTGGAGGTCAGAGGACAAGTGTGGAAATTGATTCTTTCCTTCTACCATATGGATTCTGGGAATGAAGTTGGGTTGTCAAGCTTGGTAGCAAGCACATTTACCTGCTGCACTATTATTTTTATATTATTATTTGAGACAGGGTCTTTAGTATCTCACACTGGCCTTGAACTCATTCTATATCTGAGTATGACCTTGAATTTCTGATCTTTCCTCCACATGCTGAGTGCTGGCACTACAGGGACTGCTATCTTGCCAGTGTATATATTGCTGGGAGTAGAACCCCTGGCTTCCTGCATGCTACCAACTGAATTACATTCCCAGCCCAGGAATTTATAAAGAATAGTGTGGTGGCCTGCCTGCTGTACATAGTGAGTTCCAGGCCAGCCAGGGCTATATAGTGAACCACTTCCTTAAAAAAAAAAAAACCCAGTAACTTTGAAAAGAATCTATGGGGACTGGAGAGATAGCTCAGTGATTAAAAGCACTTGCTACTCTTCCAGAGGACCCAAGTTCAGTTTCCAGCACTCATAAGACAGCTCACAATTACCTCTAGTTCCAGGTCCATGGGATCTTACTTCCTCTTCTGGCCTCCATGGGCACCTGCACATGTGTGGCATATAGTCACACAGACACACAGACACACATACATACACACATACATACATTAAAAAAACATATTTGCCAGGTGTGGTGGTGCACACCTTTAATCCCAGCACTCAGGAGGCAGAGGCAGGCAGATCTCTGTGAATTCAAGGCCAGCCTGGTCTACATAGTGAGTTCCAGGTCAGCTGGGGCTACAGGGAGACCCTGACTCAAAAAGACCAAAATAATAAAATAATAATAATAATAATAATAATAATAGTAATAATTAGCCTGGCATGGTGGCACACACCTTTAATCCCAGCATTTGGGAGGCAGAGACAAGCAGATCTCTGTGAGATCAAGGCCAGCTTAGTCTACATAGTGAGTTCCAGGCCAGCTGGGGCTACAAGGAGACCCTGTCTCAAAAACACAAAAAACAAACAAAAAACCCAAAAATAGAGTCTACAACTAAAATTCTGATATCAATATGAGAAAGAGAAAGCTGTTGTTGGAATTCTGACATTTGGAGTTAAATATTGATACCAATTATGCTGTTTTAGAGAAATACAAACTTAAATTTAGGTTTATAGATTTTAGGGGTTTTCCTATAATTTCTAAGGTTTGTTGGTGGATAGAAGGTGAAGTCTGGAAGTATAAGGAGATTGATGTCTTTGGGGATGAAGAGATGGCTCAGCGGTTAAGAGCACTGGCTGTTCTTGCAGAAGACTTGGGTTCAAATCACAGCACCCACATGGCAGCTAACAACCATCCGTAACTCCAGTTCCAGGGGATCCAATGTCCTCTTCTGTCCTCCACAGGCACTGCACGACATGGGTGCTCTTACATACATGTAGGCAATATACTCATACATATAAAATAAAACTAAATAAATCAAAAGATTTATTTATGATTGGTATTCAAAATTTGAAGTTCAGAACGGACAGGGACACAAAGCCTGTTTTGTAAATGTTTAATGATGCTAGTGAGATTACCAAATCTGCTTGCAGTGCTCCCAGGAGCCATGCCATCCATGGAACACAAATTTTCTTGGCTGAGAGACTACAATTCATTCTGGAGGAACTAGAAAAGAGACTATCGTAGCTCATGCTCTGGTATTAAGCCACCTAGGTTTGAATTCAGACTCTATCCTTTTCCTTAGTCTTGGGCAAATTACTTATGCCTCAATTTCCTCATCCTTTTCATAAAATAATATTTTATTATTTTTATTTTATGTATATGAGAATATTGCCTGCATGCAAGAACACCTGTGTTGGACAATGCCTGAGGAGATTAGAAGAGGGCATGAGATCCCCTGAAACTGGAGTTACAGACAGTTGTTAGCTGCCATATGGGTGCTGGGAACTGAACCAAGGTCCTCTGCAAGAGCAGTCAGTGCTCTTAACCACTGAGCCATCTCTCCAGCCCCTCCTCTTCCTTAAATAAATGAGTAAATCTATATAAACCACACAGGCAAGTGTCTAACTCTGTAGGTACTAGCTATTATCCTGTAACCCCATGTCAGGTATGGTTTCTCTCCCAAAGTCATTCTTATTTCTCCTCACCCCCAGACTCCCCTAGGCCCAGGACTCAGGGCTCTATTAAAACAATGCTTCTGTGTCCAGTATCCTACCATACTCACCTCAGCCAAATCAGGGATCATGGATTAGTGAAATCTCTTTTCTCACCCTACCATCCAACTCAGGGTTGAGTTCTAACAGGAACTGCCTAAGTAGCACAACACTTGAGAAGCAATCGTCATGTGCCCACTAAGCAGGACACTAAATATAGCCAGTCAGACAAGAAACTGAACTGTTTTCGGTTGCCCTTAGAAGTTTCCACATTCAATGAATCCAATGGTTGTAGAGTTTTGCTTTAGAAGACTTTTTAAAATTTCATTCCTATATATCTATAGTGTATCTATACATATATAGGTATCTATCATCTATCTATCCATCCATCATCTATCTATCTATCTATCTATCTATCTATCTATCTATCTATCTATCTATCTATGGTTTTCAGCTAATCTCCATGAAGACAGTGAATACTTAGAACTGTGCCACTAATGAAAGGCAATCCTGTCTAAGAGAATCCATTTCTTTACAGAGCTGCATCATACAGCCTTTGGACCCTCTGCTTGAAAAGTAGAATCGAGTCTCAAATAATGTCTTTAGAATTGTATCATTTAGTATTATAGATGTAGAATAGTACTATATCATACCTCTGTGAATGTAAAATATCTTGTACCTGTTTTATGATACATAGTAGTGGCAGTGCTTTATCAGATATTTTTAAATTTTTATTTACTTTAATTTTGTGTATGGATGTTTTATATGTATGAAAGTGTATCACATGTGTACTTGATGCCATTGGAGGCTAGCAGGCATGAGATTCTCCAACAACTGGAGTTGGAATTGGGTGTTAATTGTATGTGGAAGCTGCAAACCAAATCTGGGTCTTCTGGAAGAGCAGTAAGTGCTCTTTACTGCTGAGCCATCTCTCCAGCCTCTCAGAGATGTTTTTAATGTTACTTAGAATCTTTTCTTTCCATATGATGATTGCAAAGTTAAAGGGGAAAAAAGGTGCCTGGTATGACAACACTAATAGAACTGTGCTGTTTTCTGGGGGTTTGTGTTTTAACTTAATTTGCTTTAATCTTTATTTTATGTGTATGAGTGTTTTACCTGCATGTTTGTAAGTGTACCATGTGCATGCAATGCCTATGGAGGCCAGAAGAGGGCATCGCATCCCCTAGGACTGGAATTACTGACAGTTGTTAGCTGCCCTGTGGGTGCTGGTGACCAAACCCTGGGCCTCTGAAAGAGCAGCCAGTGCTCTTAACCACTAACATCTCTCCAGTCCCTTTACTTTTTAAAATGGAAGTCCAAAAGCCGTTGTTGCTATTGATGCACAACATACTGCTATTATTGGCTTTTATATAAATTTATAAATATATTTATATAAAAGACAGATCTAATTTGAATATTTGGAAATTAGGTGTCCTATCAACTTTGGAAAAGGTATCTCAGTTTACCACGTTGTTGAGTTGGCACTGTACAGAAACTAACAGCAATATAGGTCTAGAAACATAATTTTTTTTCTATTTGTACCGAGATAAGCACTGCATTAAATATGTAAGATCTTATCTACATGTGATCACAGAAACCAATAAAGTACTCTCTACATAAAGTAAAAAAAGACGTTTCCACATTCGAAACTCTGGAATTTTGGAGCTAGAGGAACCTCAGGGATTGGCATAAAGGAAACAAGCCGAGAGTGGCATAGAGAAGTAGCCAAGGACTAGGGGGCGACCCCAGACCTCCTGGTCCCCAGACCCCCGGCTCTGGGCGGCCTGCCCACCCGTGTGTGGACGCTGCGAAGCCACCGCCGGTCCCGGGACTGAGCCCACGTCCACCCCTTGGGGGTCGCAGAGAAAGCGCACTCACTGGATGGAGAAGTGAAGGACAGACTGTAGCGACTCTGCGATGCCCCCTGGCTCGCCAGCTTTGTGGCCTTGAGGGAACCCAGGATGAGACAGAACGCGGCTCGGTTGCTAGGGCGACCGGGCCACCTCTTACCCGGAAGCGAACATGCGACGGGCCAATCAGAAGGCGCCTAGGCGGGGCGGTGGCAGCCGGGGTGAGGTCCGAGAGGGAGGCCGAGCCCTGCGGGGATCCAGACCCGGGTGCCACCTCCCGAAGGCCGCGAGGAGCGACGCCGAAGCCAGGTACGGCACGACGTGATGGAGTGCCGGGCCGCGGAGCGGGTACCAGGCCTGGCTGCCGCCCCCTACTCCGGAGGGGCCACGTCCGAGGACCCTCCTGCCGGATGTTTTCTGCCCACCCCCACCCCCGGCCCGGGGTCGGTGGATCAGGACCAGGGCATCCCAGGGACCCTAGGACCTGCAGCCTAGGTCGTCCACGTCTGGGCTCCGTGCAGGGTTGGATTGGAGGGGTGCGAGCGGCGTTTCCTGCCTGTGTCTCCATTGCGACCTGAGGGGCGATTTGGGGAGGAGGGTTGGAGACGGTGAAGAAAGGTACCGTTCATGTCTGGGCGTCTGAATGGGGCTGCGTGATGTACAGTGGTTTACCTGGGAGGCGAGTGGGGTGGGTTCTGTTTTCATCACCCCAGCTTGGTAAGGCTGTACGTGGAAGCCAAACTTGGGTGTGAAACAAAGGGTCCTCTTAGAGCCAAACTTAGGTCCCAGAGTCCATGGTGAGGAAAGATGAAATCTTCCCAGACTAGATGGAGAATAGTGGAATTTATCCCCGTAGATTGTACAACCTAATTTGTATTTCCTGGAATGCATTTGGGAAGCGTCTTGAATGCCTCTCTAGCCAGCCAGTCTTCGTTCACATTTTTGTGTGAAAATCTCAGATCAAGTTAGAAAAGCAGCCTTTTCTGGGTTAGTGTGAGACACTATTTTAAGTCAGTAGTTTCTGCTGTTTCTCAGTGCATTTATTGAACAGGGCTGGGTGGTTTTTTAGAAGAGATGTTTGATTTATCTTTTCATTTTTTCCTTAATTTTAAAAGTGATAGGCAGTCACTGATGCACAATGTTACGAATTCTGTTTGTGCCGTTGTTTTGATCGCCTGTTAAGCGTTTAATGACATTCCCTTTTTATGAGGTTTTAAATGTGTATAAGTACTGCTGTTTTAGAGTTTTGACTTTTTGTCAGAGGAAAATTGATATAATTGAGTTTTACAGCTTAGGTTGAGGCCTGGAGAGATGGCTCAGCAGTTAAGAGCACTGACTGCTCTTGCAGAGGACCTGGGTTCAGTTTCCAGCACCCATATGGCAGCTAATAACCTTAAATAACTCCATTTCCTGGGGATCTGATACCCTCTTCTGGCCTCCACACGCATTGCATGCACAGGTGCGCTAAAATGCATGCAGGCAAAACACTCATACACGTTAAATAAAAATTCATTAAAACTTAGAGTACTAATTATGTTTTTTATTTTCTATATTTATGATGTTTTGACATTTGGGGGTTCTGCCCACCAAGGAGAAACTGACTTTCCAGGGTTAATGAACCATTCACCTATGAACCTGTCTTTCATATGACAACTAATCAATCATGAGTCCAAGTCCCAAACCACTTCCTTTAATGATCACATTCCAGCTAATACTGTCCTTAACCTAAATCAGAAGTCAGGTGCCAGAGTGGGAGGATGGAGGAGGAAAGAAATAAGGTAATCAATTACCAAAAAAAGTTGTTTATGTTGCAGCCTTGACTTAAATCCTACACACAGCATACCACCAAGGCCTGTTAAGTATAAATTTCCTGCACTTTCAACCTATAAACCAATCCAGAAGCAACAGTAACTTCTTAGGAGCTACCATTCTATCCCAAAGTCTCCCACCACCCCCTCACTTGTACATAATCCTGCCCCTCATATCCACAACCAATGGAGTTTCAGTGTAAACAACTTATACCTGCTTTCCTGTTTTTCCTGAGCAGCTATTGTAGTTTCCTAGCTGAGGCACTGGCTTTTCCTCACATACACACACACACACACACACACACACACACACACACACAAACCAACTTTTTATTTGTCAAATTAGCTGCTAAAGTAATTAAAAGTCACTTCAAGCTTTTAATCTAGACTATCGTATTTATATGAAAACAGACTATCTGGGCCTGCGTAGCCTTCTCTGCTTTCTGGCCTTTCCTCCTTACATCTAGCCCAGCACATTGTTCTGGACTTGAAGCTTTTGCATCTGTCATTGCTACTATTCCAGATGTTCTTTTCACAAATACTTCATGGCTCATACTGACAGTTTGTTCAAGTATGTGGTTTTTGAGAGGCATTCCAACAACTACTCTATAATAACCTTGAGTTTTTATAGCATTGCTATAGTTTGGATATTATTTGTCCCCTCTAATTTGTATGCCAGTATTAGAACATGGAGCCTTTAAGGGTGATTAGGTAATTAAAAGGGATTAATACCCCCAGGGAGAGAGAGCATTCTCACAAGACATTATAAAGCAAGGTGGTCCCTTCTGTTTTGTCTCCCATAAGCCTCCTGCTCTTCTGTCTGCTAAGACCCAGTACCAACCTCTGATCAGCATCTGCTCAGATGTAGTTTGCTTTTGTACTTCCTAGCCTTCAGAGTTGTAAGCCAAAATTAACCTTTATTCTTTATAAATCACTCAGTCTTAAATATTCTGTTGTAGTTACAGAGGACAGGCTAAGACAGTACCTAATTGATTATATATCTATTTGTTTATTATTGATCTTACCCTCTAAAAGGTAAGTTTCATAATGGAGGAATTTTGTCTTGGCTGTTATAGCCCGAGGATCTGGCACATAAATGCTTGGTAAGTATTTGTAGAATAGTGAAAATGAAAATGGTGAATATTCTCACATAAGTTATTCATTCAACCTTCAGTGATTCATACCCCAATACATGTTTAATTTCTGCTATCTGCCAGATATTACATGTGTCCATGTTCCAGGGGATTGGGTGCCCTCTTCTGATCTCCGTGGGCATTGCACAACGTGGGTGCACTTACATACATGCAGGCAATACACTCCTACACATAAAATAAAAATAAGCCGGGTATGGTGGCACATGCCTTTAATCCCAGCCCTTGGGAGGCAGAGGCAGGTAGATTTCTGTGAGTTCAAGACCAGCTTGGTCTATATAGTGAATTCCAGGCCAGCTGGGGTTACAGGGAGACCCTGTCTCAATAATAATAATAAGAAGAATAAATATTTTTCAAATAATAAAATAAAAATAAATAATTTAAAAAGACTTCTTTTTCCTTGTTGTTCCTCTAATTGTTCTGCCATTATTGAAAGTGGGTGCTACTGTTATTGAATCATCTATTTCTGAAACATGTTGCTTTATGAATTTTGGTGCTATTACTAGGTACATGTATGTTTATAATTGTTATATCTTCCTACTGTATTGACTTTTTCATTATAAACCATCCCTCTTTATCTGAAGTAACATATTTTTTTCTCTGAAGTTTATTTTGTCTCATATTTGTATAGCCACCTTTCCTCTGGTTTCTAATTGCATGACTCATCATTTTTCATCTTTTTATTCGTATCTTTGGATTTATGATCTCTCTCTTTAAAAACATGGAGCCTGACAACCTTGTCTCATGAGTGAATTGTTTAATCACTCACAGTTGTTATTATTGAGATAGTGGTAGTCACATGTATCACCACATTCTAGTTTTGGTTATTTGTGTGCCTCAAGTTTATTTGTCCTTTTGTTCCTAGTTTATTCTGTACTGCTTTCTTTTGAATTTGACCTCTGAGTATTTCCTAGTGTTTTATGATGAGTGCTCTAGTCTATCGTGTACATCTTAATTTATCAGAATCAGTTTCAGATTTGAATTAGTGTGATAGTAGCAATATAAAGAATTGTTCCTGATTCTCTCTCATATGTGTTGCCTGTGTACCTAATGAGCATATGTAAATTTTAATTTTGAATATCAAATCATATGATATACTAATTTTCTCAACTAGAGTTTTTAATGTCTTATCCTAGACCTAACCAAATCATAGTCCTGACTGGGCCTTTGTGTATTTTGAGCTTTCCCCCATGTGTTTCTGATACACAATCTTGGTTGAGAAATCTGTATCAGAGAAACTCCTAAACATTAATCCTAAGGGGCATGTATTTTTGTTTGTAAAGCATTATAGCCAATCTTGCCCTTTTTAGATCTGTATTTTTCTTTGCTTCTTCAAAGTAGGCATTATCCATAACTTTGACCAACAAAAAACTATTATACTTGTGTGGTTCTATAGCATCTAGATTAATTTTTTTGCCTTTCAGGTGAAAATGAGTTCTTCAGTGAGAAGAAAAGGCAAACCAGGCAAAGGAGGTGGGAAAGGATCTTCTAGAGGAGGAAGAGGAGGCAGAAGTCACTCTAATAAACCCCATGGAGGTGGAGGTGGCAGTGGTGGTGGTGGTGGCAGTGGTGGCAGCAATCGAAAGGCGTCAAGTAGAATTTGGGATGATGGAGATGACTTTTGTGTCTTCACTGAATCAAGGCGCTCATCCAGGTCATTATATTGATTTTGTTAATTATTGTGAATATGTGTGTATGTGCATGCCACAGTGTACATATGGAGGTCAGAGGAGTCATTTCTTTCCCTCTACCATGTTGGTCCCAGGGATTGAACTCAGGTCATCAGACTTGGCAGCAGGCACCTTTACCCATTGAGCCATCTTCCTAGCCTACCATTATATTTCTAGAATGTTCCGATATGGAAATAGTTTCAATCCCTAATATGTGGGGCAGCAAATGGCCAAGAAGTTGCAGGGGGAGGAAGGCTAAGTAATTCTGGTTCAATTAGTTGTTTTTATCTACTACAATCTTTTTTTTTTTTTAATATATAGGTTGAATTCCTAACTTAACTACCATTCAGATTTGAATTAGTGTGATAGTAGCAATATAAAGAATTGTTCCTGGACAGGTTCACTGTCCTGGATATAATATGACTGTTGAGTTCAAGTGTTTCTAGGAAAGTAAATACTAGAAAAGATAAACATGATTAAAAAGTTGAAAAGTATAGGCACAATAGCTAGCATAGGTTAATGTTAAAATGAACAGGCCAATACAACTGGACTCTTTCTAGTTAATGAGTCACATATTGTCCAGCTATATCAGCTATCACCTGATAGTATTCCATGTGGTGATTGGAACAGGTGTTCTAGTTATTTTTTTGTCTTTGTGTTGTTGTTGTTTATGTTTTTGTTTTTTTGAGACAATATAGGCCACACTGTGCTCAAACTCACAGAGATTTACCTGCTTCTTCTTGAGTGCTGGGATTAAAAGAGTTTGTCATTATGCCTTACTTCATATCCAACTTTTTTTTTTCTTTTTTTGTTTTTTTGAGACAGGGTCTCCCTATAGCCTCAGGTGGTCTGGAACTCACTATGTGGACCAGACTGGCCTTGATCTCACAGAGACCCACCTGCTTCTACCTCCTGAGTACTGGGATTAAAGGCATGCACTACCACACATGGCTATATCAACTTTTAATTAATGTGTAGACAGTGGGAATTCTAGTAAGTCTAAAGAGTGCCTAAAAGTAAATGCAACTAGTACGGGTTATGCCATTGTAAATATAAAATCCTCCTAGTCTCTCAGATTGCACTGATTTGTGCATGTGATTCTTAGAGATGGACAGATTTCATTAGAGCCATGTATAAACACACATATTTATAGGAATAACATCTAAATATTAGTTAGAAACAAATATAAGTGAATGCTATGTTTAACTGCATCTTAAAACATGCATATTTTGGGAGCTGGAGACATGGCTCAGCAGTTAAGAGCATTGGCTGTTCTTGCAGAGGACCTAAGTTCAGTTCCCAGCACCCACATGGTAGGTAGCATCTGTCCATAACTCCAGTTCTAAGGGATTCTAACACTTTATTCTGACCTCTGAGGGCATTGCATGATACAGGTGCACTTACATATATGTAGGCAATATACTCGTACATATAAAGTAAAAATAATAAATAAATTTTCTACCGGGCATGGTGGCATGTGCCTTTAATCCAAGCCCTTGGGAGACAGAGGCAGGTGGATCTTTGTAAGACTGAGGTCACTCTGGTTCACATTGGACTTCCAGGTAGGCTGTGACTAAGGGAGGCCCTGTCAAAAAAATAATCAACAGAAAAAAAAAAGAAAGAAATTAAAATAAATTTTTTTAAACATGCATACTTTTAAAAAATATTTTATTATTTTTATTTTATGTGTATGCGTGTATTGCCTGCATGTAGGTAAGTGCACCCATGTCGTGTAATGCCTGTGGAGGACAGAAGAGGCTGTCAGATCCCCTGGAACTGGAGTTACGGACAGTTGTTAGCTGCCATGTGGGTGCTGGGATTTGAACTCAGGTCTTCTGCAAGAACAGTCAGTGTTCTTAACCGCTGAGCCATCTCTCCAGCCCCAAACATGCATACTTTTAACTGAATTCAACCGTATGCACTCAGAGAAGAAAGAAACAGATAGTATTTAAGTAGCATAAACTAGATATTAAATGAATTGCTGCACCAAGTTAGTGATTGTAGGATCTAAATATATATTCATCATACATGACTGCTAAAGTAACTGAATCATCAGGTATTCAACCAGAGAATCTACATGCTTTTCCATTCTCAAATAAAAAGATTTTTGAGATAAAAGGGTAATAAATATGTAAGATATCAGGTAGTAAGTAAGGATGAAGTGGAGATAAAATACCAGAATAAAGTTACTATCGTATGTGGAAGTCCTTTCTAAAATGGTAGCATTTGAACAGGACAAGAAGAAAATATGAGTAAGCCGTGAACCCATCTAAGAGAAAACTGTCTGCCATTAAGGCAGACAGGATAAAGCAAGTGCACAGTTCCTAAGTCAGGACCTTGACAAGGCTTAGGAAACAGCAAAGAAGCCATGTGGCAGGAGTGAGTGGGCAAGGTCATGTAGAGCAGAGACGCTAGACCCTAGATGACCTTGTGGACCATTATAAGGACTTTGGCTTTTGCTTTTAATAAAGTGGGAAAGCGCTGGAAGGTTTGAAGTGAGAATGCATGACATTTTCAGTCACTCTAGCTGCAGTTGCTACTCTTCAGTATAACTAAGAAAATGGTGCCTCTTCCTTTGGGCACTTATAGCCCCCTGCCAGGATAAAGGGAGATAAGTGAGAGGACAACTCAGTCGAGGAGCTGAATGAGATCAGGGTGTAGTGTCCAAGTGGAAGTGTGGACTTTTAAGTCGCACATGGCGGCTCACACCTGTTACCCAGCACTTGAGAGGCTGAGGCAGACCAGAGAATCAGGAGTTCAAGTGATCTTTGGCTACATAGTGAGTTGATCCCAACCTATGGTACATGAAACCTTGTCTTTAAAAAAAAAAAAAAGAAAAAAATTTCAAGGATGGTTCATCCTTAGAGATAAGAAGGAAGGCAAAGTAGAGAGATACGTAAAAAGGGATGGGTGAGATAGGAGCCTGTGACCCCTCCCAAACTAATCACAAGAAAATGACCAGATAAATTCCAATTGTGAGAATTTGTATGAAGAAGCTAGCCTGAAGTCTTCAAAAATATCAATATAAGGGCCGGAGAGATGACACAGTGCCTAAGAGCACTTCCTGCTGGTCCAGAGGACCCAAGTTTGGTTCCTAGCACCTGCACCTCCAACTCTAGGGAATTCACTGCTGCTGGCCTTTGTAGGCACTTGCACTCACATGCACATATCCACACAGAGACACACATAAACATAATTTCAAATAATAAAAAAAATGTTAGAATAGTCTGGAAACTTCTCAACATTGAAGGAGTTTGGAAAAAATCCTAACTAGGGGCTAGAGATATCCAGTAAATATTGTAGAAACGGATTCTCTCTTTTTATTTAGTGTCATCTGCTATCAGTTTGTGAATTTTTAGAAACTCTGAGGCGATTATAAAAGTTTTGATCATGAACATAAAATCTTCTTTTTCTTTTTTTTAGTCTTTTTGAGACAGGGTCTCCCTGGAACCCCAGCTGGCCTGGAACTTGCTATATAGACCAGGCTGGCCTTGAACTCACAGAGATCTGCTCACCTCTGCCTTCCAAGCTCTGAGGCCAACAGCATGTGCCACCATGCCCAGCACGAACATATAATTTTAATCTTCTGTATTTTGCAGGCCCAGCAGCAGCAATGCAAGCAAAGGAGAGGTGCGCCCTAAATGGAAGCCCAAGGCCAAAGTGCCCCTTCAGACTCTGCATATGACCTCGGAGAATCAAGAGAAAGTCAAAGCTCTTCTGAGAGACCTACAAGAGCAAGATGCAGATGCTGGATCTGAGTAAAGTATTTTATTTGGGTATATTTTTATACTAAGGAATACATATTGACAGTGTGAAGGCCCTGTGCATCTTTGGATTACTGTATCAATTCAGATCCAGTTGTAGCTGTATAATTAGTGAAAGTGAGCCAAGAGAAATATGAGAATAATCATTCAGCCACAGTTTTTGATTGGGCTTGTTTTACATCACCTCTGAGCAACAACATGGATTGCTTTATCTTTCTTTTTCTCCATGTCAGTGTTAATATGGGTAGAGGAAGTGCTTTAATAATAATATTCCAACTAAATCCTTGTATGAAGAAGTAGAAGTTTTGTTCTAGGAGCAGATATTAAGGCAGGAGCTTGTAAATGTAGCCCAGGCTAGCCTTAAATTCACTTTAATCTTCCTGCCTCAGCCATCCAAGTGCTGGGCTTGTTAACTTATGCAACCTGAAGTTATAAGATTATCTTTTTCATGACACCTGCCTAAATGAAACAGTTTATTCTTTTTTTTTTTTTTTTTTTTGGGTTTTTTTGAGACAGGGTCTTCCTGTAGCCCCAGTTGGCCTGGATTCACTATGGAGCCCCGGCGGGCCTCGAACTCACAGAGATCCACCTGCCTCTGCCTCCCGAGTGCTGGGACTAAAGGCATGCGCCACCACACCTGGCTCACAGTTTTTATTCTTAAATCTTGGTCTCTTCCCCTATATATCTCCATTGTATTTTAGCTCTTCTGTTTTACAACCTCATTTGAAGAGGTTAATTCTTTCTATTCGCTAGAATTAGTAAGTAGTTTGCATAGCATGTACAAAGCCCTAGGTTTCATCCTCAGTAATACAATCAGTCAGTCAGTCAGTCAGTCAATCCCCTCAGTAGAATTAATGAGTTACCAATCATGAATAGATCAATTTCTGTCCTCTACAAGTCTTTTATTTGTGTCATACCTAAGAAAGGGGATTATATAATAATGGAAAAAGAAAAAGTTAGGGACAATATTCATGAATAAGAAGAGAGTAGGTGGTCCAAGTTTCTCTAAGTAAGAGCATAAGCTCAGATTATCTGGGGTAAAATCTCTAGTTCTTAGGGCTGGTGAGATGGCTCAGTACTTAAGAGCACTGACTGCTCTTGCAGAGGACCTGCACCCACATGGGAGCTAAAAACTGTCTATAACTCCAGTTCCAGGAGATCTGAAGCCCTCTTCTGACCTCCTCAGGCATTGCATGACACAGGTGCACCTACCTACATGCAGGGAATACATTCATACATATAAAATAAAATAATAAAAATAGTAAATAAAGTATTTTTTAAAATCTCTGATTCCCCTTACTATGTAACCTTAGTAGTATCTGGAAGGGTAATTGGGAAGATAAAAAGAATTAGTCCAAAATTATACATACCAGTTCAAGAAATATATGTCTAGGTAAGGTTTATTTGAGAACAATTGGTCTTTGCCCAAGATTTATCTACATGACACACAGTAATTCAAAGTACCAGACTGGTGGAACTACCTTCTTGGATGTTTAACAGACATACTTTGAGGCCTATACTAATTTTGTCAGAGGGACACACAGGACAGTTT
>NW_008336857.1:41326-42061 GCF_000622305.1 Nannospalax galili
CTCTTCCCAAGCCCATGTGACCCCTGAGGAACAGATCCTCAAACAGCCTTAAGAGTAAAAATAAATTGGT
The DNA here is from genome assembly GCF_000622305.1 of Nannospalax galili. Lineage (NCBI taxonomy): Eukaryota > Metazoa > Chordata > Mammalia > Rodentia > Spalacidae > Nannospalax > Nannospalax galili. The sequence continues at coordinate 41,397 of NW_008336857.1, forward strand.
TTACCTGGGACAACTTTATGGCCTTAAACACCCAAAAGGATAGTATAACCAAAGATTAAAGGGGCCAATGTAATTTTTTAAGGGTCCATATGTATAGCTAAAGGCTATATAACAAGCAACAATGCCAGATAGGCGATACCTTCTTTTGAGTTGTTGGCCACGGTGGCCAAAGGGTCTTCCAGATAATAACCCAGCATAGACCTGGGAAAATGAACAGCAGACCCCAATCTTGTCTAAAGGAATATTGACAACTGATTGCTGCTAGATGAGGAACAGCTGACCTTCCTAAAACAAAGACCTCTATATAGGCTGATTAGATTCACCAGAAAGACAAGTAGTAGGGAATGTCTGGGGGTGCTGACAACACAGCACACAGTAGCAGGGATAACAGAGTATAAGGGCTCTAGTGCAGGGAGGGAGGCTATGGGAGGGTGCCATCTGGGAAGTGGGTGTATAGTTGAATAAGATGATTTGGGATGTTCTGTGTGATATACACACACACACACACACACAAAATCAACAAATTTTTAAAAAATATATTATATTTGAGGAGGAAGCATGGAAATTTACGTCATGTTAATTAGTAGAGGTGTTAAACATTACCATTGAAATCTGCCGGATGACTTTATATACATACTCAGGTGCCAAGGATCTGAGTGCAACCA
>NW_008336857.1:42203-42565 GCF_000622305.1 Nannospalax galili
GCTCTGGAATGTGTTACTGAATATGTTAAAGCTGTAATGAAGTGCTTCTTACTAATCATGTAGTTATTAAAAAATAAAAAAAAATTGCTTCATGTTAAATAGTAGAGGGGATAAACATTACCAGTGAAATCTACCTCATGACTTTATATCCATACTCAGGTACTAAGGATCCGAGTGTAACCGACTGTGACTAGTAATAATCAGATGCATAGAGATTAAAGACACGTGCAAATATGTGTTAGTAGCATTAAAAATGTAGGAGATAGCATATCTTAAAATGAAATGGAGATCTTTTTTAAAGGGTAAAAACTCATTAATTTATGTCTTATAGGGTTTATACTGAGTACAATATTGTATAACTG
>NW_008336857.1:42609-54333 GCF_000622305.1 Nannospalax galili
GTATCCTTGCTCTGGAATGTGTTACTGAATATGTTAAAGCTGTAATGAAACGCTTCTTCTAATCATGTGGTTATTAAATTTTTAAAAATTTAAGAAAAAAGAATTAGTCCATATAAATCACTTCACTTAGGACCTGGTTGCTTATATGAATACCTAATAAGCATAATTACTAAGATAGAAATTAACAGTTCAATAAAAGAGTAAATCAGCAACTGAAGAGTAGTGAGAATCCTCTGTTCTTAGCTCCTTGGATGGAATTCTTAGACCCTTGCATACTTTTTCTCTGAAATAAGTAGAATTTAACATCTAATCCATGAAAATGTTCTGTTCACAAGGAGAGGCATTTCTGGGGAGGAGGAAGATGATGAACCTGATTGTGCTGATAGTGAGCAGTACTGGCCAGCTGGACAAGAACCTGCCCTTGTTCCCGACTCTGACCCTTGGGAGTATACTGGCTCAGGCACAGTGGAGCCTCCTATTCCAGAATTTACAGTCTCACCATTTGCAGTGCAAAAGCTTTCCAGGTAGTTACTTTTATTTGTTATGGGAGCCAGGGGAAGAATTCAAGGCAACCAAGTCATATCATAAACCCAGTTACCCTTCCTTGAGGGTTGTCCTGTTATGAGAGTTCCAGCAGAGCCTGAAATGCCTATTATTCTGTCTTTTAAGATGGCGGGATCAGCATCATCAGATACAGTTTTTCAAAACACAGACCATGGCTGTATATAGTTATAACTTCATATGTGTGTATTTAAGTGAATTTTACTTCAATGGTGTGATAAGACTTTTTATGCAGCATTTTTGTCACATTTTGCCATTGGCAGGTATGGTTTCGACACTGAACGCTGTCAGTTGGCCTTGAGGATTTGTGATGGGGATTTGGGGGCAGCACTAGAGCATCTTCTCCGCCAGTGTTTTTCAGAGGCATTTGGAGAGAGGATGAGGATGTCCGAGGCAGCTGGCCGGATAAGCTTACCTGAGTGTGTAGAACAGAGACAGGAAGAGGCGCTTGCTCTCAAGTCCATCTGTGGAGAAAAATTTATAGAAAGAATTCAGAACAGAGTCTGGACCATTGGATTGGAATTGGAGTACTTGACAAATAAATTCTGCAAATCCAAGCAAAAGGAAAGTACCAAAACTGTACAGGACACTTCACCTGAAACCTGCAAATTTTACCTCAAAGGAAATTGTAAATTTGGATCGAGATGTAAATTCAAACATGAAGTGCCCCCAAATCAAATTGTTGGAAGAGCAGAAAGAATTGTAGATGAATCTCATCTGAATGTTGATGATGATGCATCTTTTTTATATGAGCTTGAAATTCGATTTTCCAAAGACCACAAATACCCCTATCAAGCTCCTCTTGTGGCATTTTATTCCACCAATGAGAATCTACCTCTGGCTTGTCGTTTACATATTTCTGAGTTCCTTTATGGCAAAGCCTTGACATTTGCAAAAACTTCAGAACCTGTTGTTTATTCTTTGATAACCCTTTTAGAGGAAGAGTCGGAAATTGTCAAGTTACTCTCAAACACCCATCACAAGTACAGCGTCCCTCCTGTGAGCTGCCTTCCAGGCCCCTCTGGCACGAGGCTGAGTAATCCTGCCTGCCGCAAACCAGGGATTCCAAATAATGCTTTTTTTCATAATCAAATTCCAGAAGGTAGGTAAAGTGTTGATCTTAGGAACAGGAGGGGATCAGATGTTCAGAATGAGGATTCTTAAAAACTTAGGAGGCTGGACTAGTATTTCCCAGTTATCTGGAGCAAGTCTTTCAGTCCCATGAACCAAAAAGACAAGAATCCCTGAACGGCCAGTGTGCCTGCCTTCATTCTGAATCCCAGCTTTGTCACTGTGGTTGAGCTCATGAAACTGAAAGTCTGGGTGATGTATAAGCTTATTTTAACTATAGAATCTGAGGTCAGAGAGGCCTTAAAGCACTTTCTCAAAGACTCCATTTAATATGGTTTCATAGGTTTGCTTCTTTTATATATTATCCACTCCCTCCTGTTTTTAGTATTCTAGGCCAGCAAAATTGATCAAAATAGGGCTGTCTTTAGGAATCTTTAAATAGAATGCACTGTCAGCTTCTGGCTTTTTCCGGATTCAAATTTGCCATACAGATTCTCACACCACAAACAAACTCCTCCTCAACTTTCACCAAAGAACTTATTCTTGTTTATTGTTATTTTTCTTTCAGGGAGAATGAAACTTGTTTTTTCCTAAGAGTTTCCTGGAAATACAGCTAACGGCAGAGTTTGCCTAGCGTGCATGAAGTCCTGGGTTTAACTTCCAGCAGTGCAGTGCAGGGTCGGGGTATAGGGAAGTGTGGGGGTGGAAACGACAGAAAGTTTCCTGGTAAATGTCAGTAAGCAGAGAGCAGTGAGCCTGAGATTTGGGTGTTGGGCAGCTCGCTAGTGCACTTGCTAGCCCCTGACTCACCCCTGAATATCAGCACAGCAGCATCTAGTACATGCTATTCACATGTGGCTCTTGGGAAATGGCAAATTATATGTCATGAATGTGTATGGGGCGGGGTGTATGTGTGTGGTGGGCAGGTACTTTATTCTGAGTTATACCCCTACACTGACTTTTTAAATAACAGCTTTACTGAGATGTATGCTATAAAATTTACCACTATAAAGGTTATAATCCAGTGGTTTTTATTACATAAGAGTTGTACAGTCATGACCACTATCTAATTATAGAATATTGTCCTCTGCCCCCAAAATAAACCCTGTACCCATTAGCAATCCCCTATTCTCAGTCCCTGACAACCACTATTTTGTAGTCTATGTTTACAAATTTGTTTTATACATTTCATTGAATTGAAATATGTATGTGACTTTTGGAGGCTTGGTTCTTAACGGTTTCAAAGTTCATGCGTGTCATAGTATGTATTAGTCCATTCATGTCTTAGTATGTATTCATTCCTTTTGTTGAGTAATTTGCCATTGCATAGCTATACCACATTCTGTTGACCCTTCTATCATTTGCTAGCTATTTGGTTGTTTTATATCATTGATTTTGGGGACACTTGGGAGTAGCTGAGACAGTGTTAATTCCTTGGATGTTAATGCTTTGTCTTTAATTTTATTTATTTAAATTCAAATAAAGCTTATTTGAAGAAGCATTTTAAGAGTAGAAGTAGGATAGAAATGAATGACCTGCTTTATGCAAGTTTCAGGGTTTTTTCTCCATCTTGGGATTTTTGTGGCTGTCACTGTTAGTGACTTTCTCATTTTGCTGAAGAAAGGGTAAGTTGAAAATGTTTCTTTCTGCTCCCTTCAAGTTGAAAACTTATCAGAACCTGAGGAAGATGCAGATGAGGATGAAGGTCCTACACCAGTTATAGTGGAGAATGAGAGCCATGTGAACCTCAAGAAAAAGATTTACAAAAGATATGACTGGCAGGCAAAGTCAGCACATGCTGAAAACAGTAAGATCTGCAAGCAGTTCCGAATAAAACAGGTATGGTATAGCCAGGGCTAACATCACCCCCTGCTGTCTGGATGAAGGATTCGGTGTTCAGAGGCTTTGACTGCCCTCCCTCTCAGCTTTTTGGTTCTCTCTGAAAGGTTAAAATTGCTTCTCCTCTCTTTTCCCTCCCTTCTTTTTTTCCTTCCTTCCTTCCTTCCTTCCTTCCTTCCTTCCTTTTTTCTTTTCTTTTTTGTATGACTTTTGGGGAAAGGATCTTGCTCTATAGCCACAGGTATATACCATCACTCCCTGCCTGAGTTTGTAGACTTTTCTCCAATTTGCTGAGTGCAGCATTTGATAAGTGGTTTGGGGAAACTCCTCAACTGGGACATATCAAGTGCGTATGCATACCAGGTGTTCTCAGAGCTTTTTGCCTTTGTTATAATGATAGATAATTTAGTATTTGAAAGGCATCTTTTTTAAAATTTCATTTTATGTGTATATATGTGTACATGCATGTGAGTACACTCATTGGATCCTCTGGAACTGGAGTTACAGACGGTTGTTAGTCACCTTGGTGCTGGGATTCAAACCCAGGTCTTCTACAAGAACAGCCAGTGCTCTTAACCATCTCTCCAGCCCCTTTGAAAGGCATCTTAATACTGTGATTTACATTAGAAAATATGTGTCTAAGAGGAGAAGGAAGGACTCATACCCCCTTTCATAGGCTCAAGGGGTAAGTCATGTGCTTAAGGTCACATAGATAGCAAGTGGCAACATGGGTTCAAGCTATGTCTGTCTCAGAAGTCTGTGTTTTTACCTTGTTGACAAGATTATTTTAAAATAAACCATAAGAAAATTTTGAGGGCACAGTTATATATAATATAAGGCAAAGGTGAGTTATTTAATGAATCTGTGGATTAACTTAAATGATGTCTAAGGACCCTTCTAGTATTAAAGTTTGGTGATTCTTATTTTTTAGTGTAGTATTATCAAGTATATACTGTAATACCAAGATATCATCAAAATGTATAAAATCATACCATGAAGATGATAGGGACCAAAAAATTATGTACTCAATTTGATTAGCATGACATATGTATGGTTAAATTATATACAGGAACTTGGACATTAGTATAAATTAGATTGTTCAAAAGTACAGCCATACATATTTTAAAATTTTTTATTTTTAATTTACATATAACTTCATATTTACATGCAAGTATAACACTTTAATGTGTATGTGATACAATTAGTCCTTGGCATATCTGTCATCTTAGACATTTATCAATTCTATCAATTTTTTTAAAAAACCCTTTCTCCTAGTTATTTTGATATATGCAAAAAATTTTTTTGCAACAGAGTCGCTAACCTAAGCTGGCGTGGTACCTGCTATGTAGCAGAGAATGCACTTGAACAAACCTGCTCCTCTTGCCTCAGTTTCCTGAGTGCTGGGATTACAGGCATGTGCCACCACCATGAGTACTCTACCATGCTATAGAACTTTAGAAGTTATTCTTCCTGTCCAACTTCAGCCCTGTGCCACTGACCATCAGCATTCCATCTCCTCTTCCCCCATAATTTTTTTTTTTTTTTTTTTTTTTTTTTTTTTTTTTTTTTTTAATTCCCTGGAGCCTCAGTTGTCCTGGAACTATGTGGACCAGGCTGGCCTTGAACTCACAGAAATTCGCCTGCCTCTGCCCCCCGAGTGCTGGGATTAAAGACATGCGCCACCACGCCCAGCTTCCCCCAACATACTTGCAGTGTTTATAGAGTACTGGCCATTAATTGTGAAACTGATTTACATAGTTATGGTGCATGGCCAGAAAGAACCCTTTGGCAAGTGCTCTTATTATGGGGAAAATATGATGTGGTTTAGAGCTTAGTTATCTGCTATAGTAGCTCCTAACCAGCTTTCGTATTTACATTTGACTCATTAAAATAAGTTGAGTTCCTCAGAAGCAGTTTTCATATTTCAAGGATGCCTAGTAGCTAAATGTGACCAGAAGTTTCCATATTGGACAGGGCACATATGGATCGTTACTTTTTATTGAAGTGTTGATATAAAGATTTTTATTTTATTTTATTTTATTTTTGGTCTTTTGAGACAAGGTCTCCCTGTAGTTCCAGATGGCCTGGAACTCATTATATAGACCAGGCTGGCCTTGAACTCACAGAGATCCTCCTGCCTCTGCCTGTCAGTGAATGCTGGGATTAAACGCATGCCTGGCGTCCCAAGAAGAATCTGTATATCAGCTGAACATGGTAGCTAGTGCACATCTTTAATCCCAGCACTCGCTTGGGAGGCAGAAGCAGGCAGAGCTCTGTGACATCGAGGTCAGCCTGGTCTACATAGTGAGTGCTAGGTCAACTGGGGCTACAGGGAGATTCTTCTTGGGAAGAACTGGGTAGATACTAAGTAAGAGGGGTTTATTTCGCTTATAAGATCTTTCAGTTTATTTAGTTACAGAAACATTGTAGGATTCCACAGCTCACTGTGTGGATTCAGGAGCCAGACCTCTGACTATAAAGTCATCTGCATCCAATCCTGACAAATCTCACCTATTGGGAGAGCAAATTGCTAAGGAAAGAGCAGAAAGGATGTATCTTACTATGGAATTCTGAATTCTGAGTTTTGTGAAAGATAACTAAAAGTAACTCAACTGCTGCCTTATCCTTGATTTTATTAGGCTTCCAGACAGTTCCACTCAATTCTGCAAGAAAGACAATCATTACCTGCTTGGGAAGAAAGAGAAAACATTCTTAAATTGTTGAGCAAGCACCAAGTGGTTGTCATAAGTGGTATGACTGGGTAAGAAAATAATTTACTTCAAATATATACAGATAGGACAGGCACATTGGTTACCACAACCAGTTCTGCTTTAAAAAAGCCTGTAGCAGAGCCAGGCATGGTGGCACTCACCTTTAATACTAGCACTTGGGAGGCAGAGGCGGGCAGATCTGTGTGAGTTCACAGCCAGCCTGATGTACATAGTTCCAGACCAACTGGGGCTACAGGGAGCCCCTGTCTCTGTCTCAAAAAAAAAAAAAAAAAAAAAAGCCGATAGCTGGTGATGTTTGTATGTTTTTATCTGAATATTAAGTGACGACCCGTGTAAGTGCTTGTGCCCCTTCTGTAGCCTCAGAGCCAAATTTTAAAAAGTTTAAGGAAAGCTCAGAAATTCGTCTAGGAACTTGTAGATGTGTACCTCTGCCTCGGAACTTTTTAAAAAAGGTTTATTTCGACTGCATGTGGTGATGTATGCCTTTAATCATTGCACTCAGGACACAGAGGCAGGCAGCTCTCTGTGAGAGCAAGGCTAACCTAGACTGTAATAACAAGTTCCAGGCCAGCTGGGGCTACAGGGAGACCTTGTCTCAAAAAAACAACCAAATTAAGTAATTAATTAAAAATAAAAAGATTTATTTATATGTTTGCTCCTGTGTGAATTTATGTGCACCATGTGTATGCAATGCCCACAGTGGCCAGATCCCCTGGAACTGAAGTTAAGGTTGTGAGCCAGCTCTTCAGCCCCCTTTGAGACTCTCTTCAGACTAGCCTTGAACTTAAAGAGATCTGTCCGCCTCTGCCTCTGGAGTGCTAGGATTAAAGGTGTGCACCACCACACCAGGCTAGCTTTTAAGAAGGCACATTTTTTTAATTGAAAGGATAGTTCTATTATAGAGCAGACATCTTGAAAGCTGTTTATCTTCCAAATGTATTTTAATTTCTTTAACTAACACTTCTTTCTTTTTCTCGTGTTTCATGTTCTCCATGATAAGCAATCCTGCTTAGCAGGGGCCAACTGGCAGGCGTACTTTAGTTCTCTATTCAGGAGTACACAATGAATAATGACATTTTTGCTCAGGCTTACTATGATGGTACTGATTTTGTATCTTCTAAGTTTCTTACAGGTTTTAGTTTCAGTTCATTTATAGCCAAATCAATCCACATCAAATGGAAATATAGAAAATAAATGAGGGGAGGAGGGGGAGAGGAGGGAAGGAGAGAGGAAGGAGGAAGGGAGGGAGGGAATGAGTATAGAGACAGGATCAGAGATAGTTGTCTATATACTTGTCCAGAGGCCACAGGGGGACACCAGATGTCTTGCCCTGTCACTCTTCACCTTTTCCCTTGAGAGAAGGTCTCTTTCTGAACCTAGAGCTAGGCTGAAGGCCAGTAAGTCCCTGTGATCCTCTGTCTCTGCCCCCCCACAGCACTGTTAACAGTACCTTGTACAGCCATGCCCAGCTCTTTGCACAGGTGCTAGGGATTTAAACTCAGGCACTCATGCTTATACAGCAAGCGCTTTTACCCACTGAGCCATCTCCCCAAACCCCTAAAATACTTGAATCATAAACTAACACTCTTGTCATTAGGATTCATATGTAGAGTTCACATTGCTAAAGATATTTGCAGATCTTAATCTTGAGTCTTTACAGTAGTCCCTACTTTGTAAGTTATAATAAACTTTCACTCGATTGCCCTGTTAGTCTGAGTGCAAATCCCTGGCACTTATTAGGCTGGGGTACTGAGTCAGTGGGCAGTTTTAGAAGGTAGTGGAAGCTGAGCAGCCTGTACTCTAACTAGCTTTAGCGTCCCTCATTGTCTGTGATTGCTTTGTTAACTAGCCCTTGAAAACTTCATTTTAGGACTCCTTTGTTTTGACATACAGATGTGGGAAAACCACACAGATTCCACAGTTTATTTTGGATGATTCTCTGAACGGGCCACCCCAGAAGGTGGCAAACATCATTTGTACTCAACCCCGACGAATCTCTGCAATCTCTGTTGCTGAACGTGTTGCTAAAGAAAGAGCAGAGAGGGTGGGTCTGACTGTGGGGTACCAGATCCGGCTGGAAAGTGTCAAGGTGTGTATCCTTTGCTTATTTCCTAGGAATAGGAACAATTTGGGGGACCTGGAGATTCATAGGCATTGGGGGATATATACTTACGGTTTATTTTATTAACGACCACCTTTGGTAGGACTGAAGTCCCTTTAGAAATATTTTGGTATAAGAACTCTTATGTGTTTGGGCTGGAGAGATGACTCTCCACTGGCTGCTCTTGCAGGAGACCTGGGTTCAAATCCCAGCACCTATGCAATGGCTAACAACCATCTGTAACTGCAGATGACCAACTTGGGCACTGTACGATACTGGTGCACTTACATACATACAGGCAATGCACTCATACACAAACATAAAAATAATAAAGTTTTAAAAAAGAACTCTTATGTGTTTGCACCAAATTTGCTTTCTATAGGCTTTTTGTACTTTATCAATAGATATGATCTTGCTATTAAACCTGAGGCAAATATACAATTGATTTAATCACCCACTTTGTTTTTTGTTTTTTGTTTGTTTATTTGAGAAGTGTACAGCACTGGCTGGCCTGGAACTCACTATATCGACCAGGCGTGCCTCAAACTCACACAGATCCGCCTGCCTCTACCTCCTGAGTGCAGGGATTAAAGGTATGTGCCACCACACCTAGCTATTTGAGTGCTTGAGTGCTTTTATGAGGCTCTTAAACTTAAAAATTTTAATGTAAAGTAGAAGAGGTTTTATTATTGACCTTAGCAAGAAGCTATATAGTTGTTATTATCTCATATTAAATGGACCTGATGGTATTTGCAATAGTCTCTACCCATACCTATTCAGTTTGGTTTTCCAATAATTGTTTTTTCAAAAATCTCATTAATGCCCATGTTACCCTTTTATGTGTAAGTCCTCAGCCACCAGACTGTTATACTGCACCACAGGCGTAGTCCTGAGAAGGCTAGAAGGAGATGCAACTTTACAAGGAGTCACCCACATCATTGTGGACGAAGTTCATGAAAGGACAGAAGAAAGGTAAAAGGAAAGTTTTCCCAGCGATCACCCTCTCCTGTAAAATGAAGGCATGGCTGAAGGAAGGTGACTGTGCTTCCTGTTGAGTTGGTAATGATAATTTACTATAAAGAAGGCAGGCTAAGCTAGTAGAGAGGAGTTCCTTTCCTTTCTTTTTGGTCTTTTTGAGACAAGGTCTCCCTACATGTAGCCCCAGCTGGCCTGGCACTCACTATGTAGACCAGGCTGGTCTCCATCTCACAGAGATTCACCTGCCTCTGCCTCCAAGTGTTGGGACTAGAGGCATATGCCACCACACTGGAGTTGCTTTCTTGATCTCCAAGGCCTATAACGCTCACAGTGATAAGAGCACATGTTCACACTAGGAGAGCCATCCTATTGATTAGAAGGGATACTTGACACTCTCCTGGACAAGTTGTCCTCTGACTTACACACACACACACATACACACACACACACACACACACACACACACACTACAAATGTAAAACATGGAGCTGGAGAGATGGCTCAGTGGCTAAGAGCAGTTAGTTATGGTCCTTCTCCAAAGGACCATAGTTTGGTTCTCAGCACTCACATGGCAGCTAACAGCTGTCTGTAACTTCAGTTTTAGGGAAATTCGACATTTTCTTCTGGCATTTCTTCCGACAGGGTGGTACTGCACACACATGGTGCACTCACATATGTACAGGCAAAACATTCATACACATAAAAAATAAATTTTTAAAACGTTTTTGAATGTAAAAACATACAAACAAGTATAAAAAAACCTTTAAGAGCCAGGTGTGGTGGTGCATGCCTTTAATCCCAGCACTCAGGAGGCAGAGGCAGGCAGATTCTGTGAGTTCAAGGCCAGCCTGATCTACATAGTGAGTTAGTGAGTTCCAGGCCAGCTGGGGCTGCAGAGAGACCCTGTCTCAAAAAGACAAAGAAAAAAAAAAATAATAATGCCAGGACTGGAGAGATGGCTCAGCATTTAAGAGCATTAATTGCTCTTGCAGAGGACCCAGGTTCAATTCCCAGCACCCACGTGGCAGCTAACAACTGTCTGTAATTCCAGTTCCAGGGAATCCCATGCCTTCTGACCACCGAGGCCACTGCATGACACGGGTGCGCTTACACATATAGAGGCAATACACTCATACACATAAAATAATAATAAATAAATTTTTTTATATTTGAAGGCAGTAACAAATCTTCATTGACTATATGTGTATGCATTGATACCCAGATCATGCCCTAAAAACTGCAACATCCATAGGGAAGCCAAGAGTGATGGTGTACGAGTTTAACCCCAGCACTCAGAGGCAGAGGCAGGCAGATACCTATGTGTTCCAGGCCAGCTGGGGATACAAGTAGACCCTGTCTGAAAAAACGAAGCAAAAATCAGCAGAGAAAAAGATCCCAGGAGAAATGGTTGTTTCCAAAAAGTAGTTATTATAAATGCCTTGAAAAGAAAGGATCTAAAGTAAACTTAGTAGGCTGATAGAAGCTAAAATGCCTAACTACAAAACAAAGAAAAAAATGTGCAAAAGCAAACAAACTTGAAGACCCAGATAGTAAAATGTTTTTAAGAACTAAACAAAGAAAATAGATAACCAGCAGACTATTTGTTACTTTGTTAGAAATGCTTTTGTTTTCAGATGGGTTTTTGCCATATAAAAATGATGCATTTATTTTGTACGTTAATGAATATTCATTGAGCACTTAGTGTGCCCTGGGCATTGTTTCAGACACAGGTAGTGAATAAAAAACCTAAAATCCTTGTCCTTGAAAGTTTTTGTTCTAATCGTTGGAATAGCCCAACAGTAAGCAAAGTAGATGAGTATTTTATTAAGTGCCAAGAAGAAAAAGTAAACCTGGGGAAAGGCAATATGAAATGCATGGGGGGATGATGACAGCATTTGCTTGAAATTTCAAAAAGGGGCCATCCATATGGATGGCTGGTAGAAACCCATTCAGACAGAATACTGACATGCACAGGCCTGGAGCTGCTACATGCCTCAAGGACAGCAAGAACAGAATGCTAAGGCAGGGGCCAGTGGGAAATGAGGGTGGGGGTGCAGACCCTGTCATGGAGAGCCTTGATATTAAGGATTCATGAGAAATTGCTAAAGGATTTTGAGCAGAATGGCACACTCTGACGTTTGAACAGAGTTCGACTATGATGGTGATAGATTATAAGAAGATAAGGACGGGTGTAGGGAGACCAATTAGAGAATTGCTTAGAGCTGTGCTATTCTGCAGCATGCAGTTATTTCACAATTCACTGAGGGGTTTTTTTCTTTAATACTTTATTTATTATTTTTATTTTATGTGTATGAGCATATTGCCTGCATGTATGTGAGTGCACCGTGTCGTGCAATGCCACGGAGGTCAGAGGAGGGCTTCGGATTCCACTGGAACTGGAGTTAAGGACGGTTTGTAGCTGCCATGTGGGTGCTGGAAATT
>NW_008336857.1:54350-72705 GCF_000622305.1 Nannospalax galili
TCAAACCCGGGTCCTCTGCAAGAGCAGTCAGTGCTCTTAACCGCTGACCCATCTCTCTAGCCCCTCACTGAGGGTTTTATTATTGGTTTTCACTAACAATAGGCTTACAGATTTTTTATGTCATCCTCTAGGCCTCTGACTTACCCATTTTCTTCTGCTGTATGCTGTTGTATAGACTGGATATTGTAGTTTACTGTTTCCTGGTTGATGGACATTTAGATAGTTACTGATCTTTTTCTGTTACAAGCAATGCTATAATGAAAATCTTTCTATGTGCCTTTTGTGTACCTCTAGATATCAAGAAATAGAATGATCAAATTTAATGATAAATCCTCTTTGTATTTTGATTGATATTCCACTAAATTTAGTTGTTTTGAGAGAAAAATGATGTTTTTGTAATTGTGAAGTACTCCCAACCAGGAACCTAGCATATCACCTAAGTCTTACATATGCCTTGCTCCAAATGCATCAAAAGTTACCGATTTTCATATATTGAGTTTGTTTGATTCTTGGTGGTTTGATTTTCTCTAGTGACTTCTTACTGCTAGTTTTGAAGGACATTGTGCAGCAGAGACCAACTCTTCAAGTCATCCTAATGAGTGCAACCTTAGATGCTGAGCTGTTCTCAGAATATTTCAATTCCTGCCCAGTTATTACCATACCAGGTAATTAAAATACATCATTAAATTGTATCATTCTAATATACAAATATGACAATTTTAAAATTCACTTGAAACATAAATTAATAGATATTATGCCTTTCTAGAACAGAAGTGATTGGTTTACAATCACTGTGTAATGCAATTGATCAGTAGGTAATATATCCACTTGCCAGATTTGAATTTTGTATGAGATTTGGTTCTTAGGATTTCTGGCAGTCCACTGTGTTGAACATCAAATGTGTTTCAAGGAAAACTGTGTCATAAGGAGGGAAGATATGCCTATTTATTGCATATTCAGTCATTCCTAGATTATGTTAAATTCCAGATATTGGTTCATTCTGAGAAGAAGAAGTTCAGTAGTCTTTTCTTTGGGTGCTTTCACAGCCTCATCGTGGGACAACCACCACTCTAGGCTTGGGCCTATCCTGCAGTTGATTGATTACCAAAGGAACAGTTTGGAAACACTGACTGAAAAGTGATAGCACTGTGTTCAGATTAGGAGGATGATGGCAATAGATGTAAAGAAGAAAGTATATGCTTGACCTGGAACACAAGTGTTGAGCACTTAAATCATAGGGAATAGAAAGAAGTAGAAAAGGTGGGTTAAAAAAAAAAAGTCCAGGGGGCTAGAACATTGGCTCACCCATTAAAAGTGCATACTACCCTTGTAGAGGACCCAAATTCAGTTTGCAGCACACATGTTGGGCAATTCACAACCGCCTGTAACTCCAATTCCAGCAGATCTGATGCCTCTGACCTCTGCAGGGACCTGTACCCCCATGCATATACCCACACAGAGACACACATATACACATAACATTTTGGTTTTTTGAGACAGGGTCTCCCTGTAGCCCCAGCAGACCTGGAACTTGCTATGTAAACCAGACTGGCCTTGAACTCACCGAGATCCACCTGCCTCTGCCTCCCAAGTGCTGGGATTAAAGGTGTGCGCAACGACGCCCGGCTCACATGTAATTTTTTAAAGTCCCATCAAGAAATTATCATTTTGGGGTCTGGAGAGATGGCTCATCAGTTAAGAACACTGGATGTTCTTGCAGAAGACCCAGGTTCAAATCCCAGCATCCATATGGCAGCTAACAATTATCTGTAACTCCAGTTCTAGGGGATCTGACAGCCTCTTCTGTCCTCTGCGGGCATTGCATGACACCGGTGCACTCACCTACACACCTACATGCAGGCAATACATGCATACACATAAAATTAAAATAATAAATTTTTTTTAAATTATTTCTTTTCCTATATGTATGCATCTATTCTCTCTACTAACTAGAAGTTACTCCTTCCAGTTTGTCATCAAAACTTTTTTTTTTTTTTGGTCTTTTTGAGACAGGGTCTCCCTGTAGCCCCAGCTGTCCTGGAACTCACTGTGTAGACCAGGCTGGCCTTGAACTCACAGAGATCCACCTGCCTCTGCCTCCCAAGTGCTGGGATTAAATGTGTGCGCCACTATGCCTGGCTTGTCATCAAAACTTTTTAAGAATACTTTTGTTTTGTTTTGTTGAGACAGGCTAGCCTCAGTCTCCACAGACATCCACCTGCCTCTGCCTCCCAGTTGCTGCAATTAAAGGTGTGCTCCACTGTGCCAAGCAAAAGTACTTTTAAGAACACAGAACAAATGGTACTTTATTATGCCAATATTGTAGTTTTTAATAAATCCTTATTTTTATTTTATGTGTATAAGTGTTTTGCCTGCATGCATGTAAGTGTACCATATGTGTGTGTGATGCCTGCGAAGGCCAGAAGACATGGGATCCTCTGGAAATGAACTTAAGATGCACACTAGCTGCCAAGTGGGTGCTGGGAATTGAACCCAAATCCTCTGCAAGAACAGCCAGTGCTTTTTTTTTTTTTTCAGTATTTTTACTTGTTTATTTTTTTTTATAGAACTTTATTCAACAAAGTATATATTTGCTCCATACTGGTTTGGTATCAGACTGTATTAATAAATGCATTTTTAAAAATTTAAAAAAGGGAGAGATGGCTCAGCAGTTAAGAGCACTGACTGCTCTTGCAGAGAACCCGAGTTCAATTCCCAGCACCCACATGTCAGCTACAAACCATCCTTAACTCCAGTTCCAGGGGAATCTGAAGCCTTCTTCTGACCTCTGCGGCATTGCATGACAGAGGTGCACTCATATACATGCAGACAATATACTCATACACATAAAAATAATATTAAGTAAAACAAACAAAAGGCAACTGTATAGACATTTAAGTGACATAACCATAACATGATGTGATAGATAAGGGAATAAATACATGGTGCCTCGAGAACGCAGGTGAGGAGCAAATTAACTCTGCCTGTGGGATAAGAGGGCACTGCAGGAGGAAATGAGAAGCAGGAGTAAAGCCAGTTTTCAGGCCATGCACACGGAACAGGTAGGGAAAGGCAGAAAGGAGGAGAGGTGAAATTACACACCAGGCAGTGGCAAGAGGTCTGGAGGCACGAAAGTACAGAGCTTTTTTCAGCAGGAACTGAGAGGTGTCCTAGAAACAGCTGGAAGGAGGAGCTGGTGGGTCCCACCATGTGGAGGCAGGATCCGGGGGCTCTCAGGCAGTCCCCTGTGTTTCTCAGGCCCTCTGCCAGAGGGAGGCCAGAACTTGGCACTCTCTGAGTGTCTGCTGAGATGATCAGAGCCGCTACACTGATGGAGGTTGGAACGCAGCCAGTGCTTTTAACCACTGAGCCATCTCTCCAGCCTCCCAAGTACTGTTTTAAGATATATAGTGTATTTTTTAAAGATATATAGTGCACACAGACATACAAGACACACACACACACACAATTTCAAGCTAGCTTTATGAGAGTTCTGAGGCGTCTCTATTTTCTGGTTTCTCTAGGTCGTACGTTTCCTGTTGATCAGTTTTTTTTGGAAGATGCAATTGCTGTGACAAGGTAAGGAAAATGTTAATGTTCAGCAAAAATGTTTGAAAATACAGCGATTTCATATCTTCAGTGTGTCAGGATAGAAACCTTTCTTTTTTAATCATCTTTAGTCATCCTTTAACTTTTCCACCTGAGCATTTTGCTTTTCCTTTCAGCAAGCAAATTCCTAGTGTTGATTAAGTCCTCTGTTTACTGACTATAACTGAGAAGTAGCTTAACCTCTCTGCATCTCAGTTTCCTCGTGTGTAAAATGTGTGTATCCATATTAGCTCCTTTACTGGATCATGAGGACTGATTGAGGAATTAATCATTGAAAGTGCTCTGAGCTATGCCTGAAATGGTAACATGTTGTAAATGTTCGCTTTTATTATCCTTCTCTCGGAAGTTTGCAATATAGGCTGAGTATTAAGATATCTGTTGGGGGCCTGAGAAATAGCTCAGCTGGTAAAGGCACTTGCTGCCAAGCTTGATGACTTGAGTTTGATCCCTGAGCCCACATGACGGAAAGAGAGAATCAACTCCCACAAGTTGTCTCCAGACCTTCACATATGTGCTATAACTTGCACGTGACACATGCATCCATATGCTCACAATAAAAAAACATGTTTTCAAGATGTCTATATGGTTCCAGAACTGGGTAAAAAATGGTAGTGTCCATTGTATACAGATTTCTCTCCTACTTTTTGGCTATGGGAACTGCACAAGATTTGGTCCTTGTAGTATTAGTCAGTTTTCTATTGCTGTGATAGAAAAACTGACCAAAGCAATTTATAGAAGGGTTTATTTGAGCTTAGTGTTCCAGTGCAATTACAGTCTGTCATGGCAGGGAGGCATGGTGGCTTGGAGGTGGCTGGAGCAGGAGCAGCAGAAACGAAGTTCTCACATCATCACGGAGGCACAGGAAGCAAAAAGAGCAACTGGAGATCCTGCAAGACTGAAGAACTCTAAGCCCACCCCCAGTGATGTGCTTCCTCCAGGATAACCATACCTTCTAAAACCTCCCAAAACAGCGCCACCATCTGGGGACAAAATGTCCAAACACTTGGAGCCTATGGGGGATGTTTTCATTCAAACCATCGTATTCCACCCTCTGGCCCCCATAGGCTCATGATCATATAAAATGCAAAATGCATTTAGTCCAACCTTAAAAGTCCCCATAGTCATTATCAGTTTCAATACTATTCAAAAGTCCAGTCTCTTCTGAGACTCAGGTAAATATCTTAACTGTAAGCCCCTGTAAAATCAAAAGACAAATTACATACTCCCAACATACAGTGGAACTGAATACACATTACCATTCCAAAAGGGAGGACTGGAGGCATAGTAAGGAAATACCAGTCGAAAACCAGTAGGGCAAACACAATCCAGGAGCTTGACGTCCAACTTCTGGGACTTTACTTCCAAAGGGCTTAGACGGCTCAGCCTCTCTATGTTTGCTGTGTGCAACACACATCTCTCTCTTGGGCTGGTACCACTCCCAGTATGCAGGTCTTCTTGGCAGATGCCTCACAGCTTGGGCATCACGAACGTCTTTTCAGTGTCTCCATTGCCAACCAGGCTTCACCTTCACAGCTTCACGCAGTGGCCTATTAGGGCCATCTCTATGCTGCCTGGTCTGTGAGGCTCTCTGAAACCACGGGGGAAGAATTGATGACCCCTTCACTCTTCGATTTTCATGCCTCTAAAGCCAGCATCAGGTGAACGACACTGCCAAGTTTGACTGCAAGTTTGGGGTGGACTCCAGCCTGCTTTGTCCATTTTCGAAGGTTTTCTCTTCAGTAGTCCCTGCAGCATTTTGCTTTCACAAGTTCAAGGCTTAACTGGGTGTGGTATTGCCCTGATGGCATTCTCTCCTTTGTTTAAGTCCGAATCTCTAGGGCCCCCCTTAATCACTTTAATCTCCTTATCAATAGAATCCTCTCCATCACATGCCAGGGCTCCAACATTAATCTTCATAGTGCTCTTTTTCAATCCATCCTGTACATTTTGTGTTTCTTTCTGCCCCATTTGCTCTTTTTCACTGTAAATCTGTATAATATTCACCATTAATAGCCACACCACCATTTCTGCATTAGGCTGTCTTGAAATTTCTTCCACCAGAGAAATTAGTCCCTTACTTTTCACCTTAGCCTCAGGCAAGCTTTTTGGTCTAAGGCAGACTCCATCCAGACTCTTTCCCAAAATATCCCAAGTGCTACATAAGTCCTTATTTCCCTCTGAAACTACATTGTTCTCAGCACTACTTTCTTCCAGGTGCCTACTAGAATGGCCTGTTAAGCTCTGCTTACAGCAGTCAACTGCTTTTCTAGCCCAACCTTCCAAAGTCTTGCACATTTCTTCAAAATCCCACATGGTCAGGTTCTTCACAGCCAACAGCCCACTCTCTGGTACCAGTTACTGTATTAGTCACTTTTCTGTTGCTGTGATAGAAGCAGTGACCAAAGCAATTTGTAGAAGGGAGAGTTTATTTGAGCTTACGGTTCCAGTGGAATTACAGTCCATCATGGCAGGGAGGCGTGGTGGCGGGAGGTGGCTGGATCAGGAGCAGCAGAAGCTAAGCTCTCATATCACACAGGCACAGGAAGCAAAAAGCAACTAGAGATCCTGCAAGGCTTAAGAACTCTCTAAACCCACCCCCAGTGACATGCTTCCTCCAGGATAGCCACACCTTCTAAAACCTCCCAAAACAGCGCCATCATCCCGGAACAAAATGTCCAAATACTTGGAGCCTATGGGGGACATTTTCATTCAAACCGTCACATTTGCCACGTTTCTTCTCACTATTGAACTCCCTGTTGGTTGTCTCAGACTCACAGGATTTCATGTCACTTCTGTTACAAAAATTTTAGATTGGTATCTTTATTACTAACTACTAAACTCTAGGATTAATACCCCTGATGTCTGCCACCTTAAACAGAGTTCAGAAGTTTTCTCTTTCCTGCTCTTTCTGTCCCTAAAAAGGTCTGTCTAGTCCATGTTTATTTGATGGTATAATGTTCTTAAGCTGGAAACCCCAAACCTGAGGCTACCAAGATTCAGTGTGTGCCAAGCATGCGTAAGGAGCTTGCTGCTTTTCTCTAGGTCTTGGCCTCCTCCCACTGAATGAGTTTCTAGGGATGTGATCTTTCAGAACTTTGTCTCTCTTTATTTTGTTACTTTTTTTTTCTTTTTCTTTTTTTTTTTTTTTTTTTTTTCGTCTTTTTGAGACAGGGTCTCCCTATAGTCCTAGCTGACCTGAACTCACTGTGTAGACCAGGCTGGCCTTGAATTCACAGAGATCTGCCTGCCTCTGCTGGGACTAAAGGCATGCACCACCACACCCAGCTTTTGTTACTTTTTCTAATGCACTGCCTCCAGCATTATCTTTAAACATAGAATAAGCCAGGTATGGTGGCACATGCCTTTAATACCAGCACTCAGGAGGCAGAGGCATGTGGATCTCTGTGAGTTCGAGGCCAGCCTGGTCTACATAGTGAGTTCCAGGCCAGCTGGGGCTATAGGGAGACCCTGTTTCAAAAAGACCAAAAAATAAAAATAAAGAAAGAATGAGTTATGCCCCACCTCATCTTCAGAGCTTTCATGGACTCCCTGTTCCCCACACTCTGCAGATGTTCCAGGCCCACATCAGGTGGCCTCAGCCTGCATTCAACCTCCCTTCCTACTCTCTATCCCTTCCTATTTGAGCTTTAACAACATGGATTGCTTGCTTACTTCTCAGATCATCATACGGTTGCATCTTTATGCTTTATTCCTTTCTCCATCTTTCTTTTTTCTAATTTGTTTTATTTATGTGCATGTGTGTGTGTGAATGTATGCCACATGTGTAGGGGTGCCTGCAGAGGCTAGAACAAGGCTTGAGAGCCCCTGGAGCTTGCGTTACACATGGTTCTGAGATGTCCGATGTGGGTGCTGAGAACTGAACTCTAGTCCTCTGGAAAAGCAGTACTTGTTCTTAACTACTGAGCCACCTGTCTAGTGCTCCCCCCCCACACCATCCCACTACCCTGTCTCAGCCGCTTTCTTACCCAGTCATTCTTTTTAATTTTATGTGTATGAGTATTTTACCTGCATGTATATAAGTGTACCCATGTCGTGCAATGCCTGCAGAGGTCAGAAGAGGGCATTGGAGCCCCTGGAACTGGAGTTAGGGATGGTTGTTAGTCACCATGTGGGTGCTGGGAACCAAACCCAAGTACTCTGCAAGAGCAGTCGGTGTTCTTAATGCTGAGCCATCTCTCCAATCCCCCAGTCATTCTTTAATCACCACCTTGAATGCCATCTTGATGAAATTTCCTTCTACTATAAATTCATCACTTTTTCTTAGAGGTCCTATGGTACTTTTTTTTTTTTTTTTTTCCTTTCTTTCGGTCTTTTTGAGACAGGACCTCTCTGTAGCCCCCAACTTTCCTGGAACTCACTATGTAGACCAGGCTGGCCTTCAACTCACAGAGAGCCGCCCACCTCTGCCTCCTGAGTGCTGGGATCAAAGGTGTGTGCCACCATGACTGGTCAATCCTAGGGTACTTTTGTTATTATAGACTTCTCATGGTATTTCCTCCATCTGTCTTGCAGAATTATGAGTTGTTTTGGTCTATTCTTACTAGTTTGAAAGTTTCTTGACTCTTCATTCCCACATCCCACCAACTTTGCCCCTGCATAAAATTGACATTTGGTAAATGTTAGCAAATGAATGTTGAATATAAAAAAAGCATATGGAATTTGTTAAAGGGAAGGGGCTGGAGAAAGCCAAAAATTATAGAATCCTGGAGTTTTAGAACTTTTTTTTAAACCATGGTACACTTTCTGAAATACAGTCTTGTAGGAAACCATGAAGAATCAAGAACTAGGGCCAGTGAGGTGGCTTAGGTTAGGTGCCCATTGGCCAAGCCTGATGGCCTGATGACCTGAATTCAAAACTCAGGACCTACATGGTAGAAGATTCTCTTAAGTTGTTCTCTGGCCTCCACAAAGAGGACTGTGACACACAGCCTCCCCCAATGAATGAATGAATGAATGAATGAATGAATGAATGAATGAATGAATATGAATTTTAAATTTCTGCACACAGCCTCCCCCAATGAATGAATGAATGAATGAATGAATGAATGAATATGAATTTTAAATTTCTTTTAAAGAGAATTAAAAGGGGAATTACCTGAATAACCAAGGTAGATGGAAAAGACAAACCCCATTTGTTCCCTGTACTAACCCTTACTTTTGCAGGGCCTCTGAGAAATCTTTAGACCTCTGGGAAAAATAGTTTTAAATCAGTTCTATAAATCAGTTCTGCCAAATGATGAGAAAATAATGCCTTTGAGATTGATTCAGAGGAGCTTTATGGCACGATGGTTTAGTGGCAAACATAGAACTCAAAGCCAGAGCTTTGGGGTTCAGTTCTAGTCATTTTCCTCTTTACCATGATGTCTACTAGAACTGTCACTAACAGGTTCTAAAGTCTAGTGCAAGCTTCGAAATGTTTTGAAGGTGGTCTTTTAGACATGGTTAGCCAAGAACTGGGACTTGAGGTCTAAATTTTGTGGCAACAAGGTGGAATTAGCTGCCTTAGAATTATAGCTGGGACTTTAGGGAGTAGATAAGTGTTTCAAAGAAGAAATTAAAATGGGGAGGCGTGACACACTGCAGCTCAGGTGTTTTCTGAATGTCTATGCCTTTTGTACTGGGTAGAACTTTTCAAAATTCTTATCTGATCTCCTAGACAGAGCCAAAGGCATTCATTCATTCCCTTCATTCTGGTTGAAATGTGGTCCCAACCAGAAAAAGGACAAAGCCAGCAGAATCCTGGGCTGCTGGGCAGATAACATGTGAGTTGGGCAGAAACAAAGGAACATTCTACTGATAGAGAATATAAAATAGGTGAATAGTTTTGTTCCTCACCAACAGGGCTACATCCACAGACACCTCTTTGTTTCCCTCAGATATGTGTTACAGGATGGGAGCCCATATATGCGCTCTATGAAACAGATTGCAAAGGAAAAGCTTAAAGCAAGACGCAACAGAACTGCATTTGAAGAAGTGGAGGAAGATCTGAGGCTGTCCCTTCATGTCCAGGACCAGGATTCTGTCAAAGATGCTGTGCCAGATCAACAGTTAGATTTTAAGCAGCTCCTGGCCCGATATAAAGGTAATGTACTCACTCTAGAAAGTTGTAACTATGCCCAAATTTTCTAGTTTTTTTTCTACTATGATCCAGAAGAAAAATAGGAGCTTTATTTTATAGTTATATTGCCTTTGATTCACTAGAACAACCTTAAATTTTAAAAAAACATCATTTCTAATACATATTTACGTTATACCATTACTATAATACTTGCCAGTGGGGTTTTTTTTTTTTTTTTCTGATTATAAGTCTTTGATAGAAGAAAAAGGAAAACTGACTCACCCTACAGAAGCAATAACAGAGGTTAGAGGCACTTAGAGAAAATAAACGTCCTTTTTTGGAAGGACTAAGGAACAGGGAAAGGAGTCTAAGGGAAAGAAAGCAAGAAGGGCAGCTGGAAGCCGGGCATGGCGGTGCATCCCTGTAGTCACAGCATGCAGGAGGCAGAGGCACATGAGTTTTAGTATGACTTTGATGCCAGTCTGATCTACGTAGCAACTTCAAGACCAACCAGGGCTGCATAGTGAGACCCTGTTGGCAGCTAGGACCTGTTTGTACTGTCTCAGCTTTAAGGATGGAGACAAAGTAATAACCTTGGATTTTGTATGTGTTCATCCCAGATTATGTGCATAGCAGACCACACAGGAGCAAGCAGTGGCTAGATGGAGTACAGCATGGGAAGAAGGAACACCTAACAACATAATCAGAATGCTTTGAAAAGAGAATTCTTAAAAGATGTTATTTTATTTATTTTGATTTTTTTGAGATAGGGGCCTCACTATGTTGCACCGGCTGGCCTTGAACTCCTGGGCTCAACAGATCCTCCTGCTTTAGCCTCAAGAAGCTGGGTCTACAGGCATATGCTACCTCACTCAGCTAAAATATTTTAGTTTTAGAATCCATGTATAATAAAATCCATGTATAAATGCTAAAATCAGTGAGTAAAGTTGTAGGATACTTAGATGGTCTAAGTATCTGAGTATCTTAGATACTCAGATATCTCTCCACAAGTGACTTAACAACAAGGAGAATTAATAATAATTACACGGTGTAGAATCTTAACTAAATGATTGAGTTAGCCACTAACAATGGGGCAAACCAAAATTACATGCTTCCTTACTTGTGCATTGAGAATTCAATATTGTTTTATAATATTTCAGTAAAAAATGCATAACTTAACTTGACCAAGGGCAGATATCAGATCAAACCAAATAGAGGAACACTCTACAAAAAAATCTTTTAAAATGTCAAGAATAAGCCAGATCTGTAGTGATGCAGGCCTTTAATCCTAGCACTCCAGAGGCAGAGGTAGGTAAATCTCTGTGAGATGAAGGCCAATCTGATCTACATAGTGAATTCTAGGCCAGCTAGAACTACACAGAGACCCTGTCTCAAAAAAAGAAAAAAATATCAAGATTAGGCTGTGGAGATGGCTCAGTGCTTGCTACATAAGCATGAGGATCCAAGTTCAGATCTCCAGAACTCACACAAAATCTGGGCAAGTCAGTGAGTGCCTGAAACCTCAGCACTGATGAGTGTAGACAGGAGGATCTCAGGGTCTCGATAGCCTATCAGTCTAGCCAAAACTTCAGCTTCAAATTCAGACTCTATCTCAAAATTAATTAATTAATTGGAGAAATAATTCAGGAAAGACATCCCAGTGTCAACCTCTGACCTCCAGACATGCTTATATGGATGAGTGCACCTGCACAAGCGCACACCACATTCACATAAACAAATTAATATAATACACAGACATGCAGACATATATACACCACACAGACACATATAAATAAAGATTGAACAAGTGTGGGTGCCCTATAATCCCAGCACTTGGGAGGTGGAGGCAGGAGGATCAGGAATTCAAGGTCATCATTGGCTACATAGAAAGTCCAATCCCGGGCTACATGAGACCCTGTCTCCAAAATAAAATAAAGTTCATAAAATACAAACACTAAGGAAGTGTTCTGTATCTAAGGAAACTAAAGATACATGATGACTGCATGCAATACAGGATCCTGGGATTAATTTTTTTAAATGGCACTAATAGACCTAATGCAGGTAATTGACATGATATGAATATGGACTGAATTGAATGAAAATATGTTCGGGGTCCATAAAAATTCCCTAAATTGACCACTCGGACACTGAGACTCAGTAAAAAGGAGCGCTTTATTGGAGCCAACCGGTTGGGGACACAGACAGTCTAGGGAGCTGTACTGCGGGAGCTGTACTGCGACCCTGAGCAGTGAAAATGCAGGGCTTTTAAAAAAGCAGAAAAACCAAAAAGCATTGGATGTCCATAGAAACTATACACAGAATAACCAGGAAAGGATTGGAACAATCTAGGGCTGATTTCCAGAGACTACCTATACAGCCATTGGCTGTCTTACCTGGGGCAGAATGTTCTTTCTCTTCTGCCCCAGATTATTCCCATAGAAACCATACACAGATATATTAGGTATACTGCCATTGGCTAGCTTACCTGAGGCAGAGCGTTCTATCTCTTCTGCCCCAGACCATTTCCATAGAAATCATAAACAGATACAGAAAAGGGTTTGAACAATGAAGGGGATTTCCAGAGTCAGGTGGAGGGCAGCTTTTTCTCAGAGGATAGGGAGGGGGTCTGAGGGACACTGTCCTTCCTTCCCCCCTTTTGTTTTTGGAAATCTTTTTTAATCAAACCATTGATTCATATATGTTGTCTAAGGGGTTATAATGGGCCCTCATTGATTCATATATGTCATCTGGGGGATAGCACTGGGCCCTCAAAACCATCAGTTGTACAGCGGAGACCCTTTCTTTAACAAATTTGACTAGAGCATTAAAGATACAGGGTCCAAAGGTTAACAATTCTATAAGGATTAAGAGGGGACCGGCCAGAGCAGTGATGAATCCAGGTGCGCAATCTGTGCCCCTTCATTGCTGTGGGAGTCATCAGGATCACAGTGAATGGTCCTTTCCATCAAGGGGCCAATGTCTCCTGATGTCATTTTATTCAGACAATGTCTCCAGGTCGGTGAGGATGTCGAGTAGCTGGAGGCAGTTCATGCACATGTTGGATCAGGGGATGGAGGTGCTCCTGCACAGCCTGTAATGCCCTAATAGACTGGAGGATTTCATGATTAGGTATTTCAGCCAACAGTTTTGACTTTAATCTTTGGGACCAGGGGAGGGGGATCTTCTGAAAAGAATCTCAAAAGGAGTTATTTCCTGGATATAGGGGGAGTTTCTAACCCTCAGGAGGGCAAAAGGGAGGAGAGTCACCCAGTCTGCACCAGATTCTAGGGTTAATTTAGTCAAGGTTTCCTTCATGGTCCAATTTATTCTTTCTACCTGTCCTGAACTCTGGGAATGGTATGGACAATGTAGTTTCCAATTTGTCCCCAGGGCCATTGTTAAGGCCTGTATTGCCTGAGAGATGATTGCCGGTCCATTGTCAGATCCTAACATTAAGGGCACACCAAACCTGGGAATGAGTTCATCCAATAACTTGTTGGCAACTGTGGTCGCTGTCTCCTTCTTGGTGGGAAAGGCTTCTACCCATCCCGGAAAAAGTGTCTACAAAACCCAGTAAATATTTATATCCAAAATGTCCCGGCTTTACCTCAGTGAAGTCTACCTCCCAGTGGACTCCGGGGGAAGTTCCTCTTTCATGTCTTCCTGAGGATTTATCGTTTTTCTGGTAGGCATTAGTCATCTGGCATGCCATACATCTGGAGGGGATGTCCTGTATTGTAGCTGTTGAGGAAGGAAACTGGAAGCATCTGGTTAGTAATAACCTGATCTTTTCCCATGTGGATTCCTTCATGGAGCTGACGAACTAGCATTCCCCCAGGTGGCGGGGGAGGATGACCTTGTCATCTGCAGTGTGTCTCCATCCTGAGAAGATGTACCCATTTGGAATTGTCTGGAAATATTTGTCATCCTCTTCTGTGTATGAAGGCTTTTCAGGTAATGTAGGATCTGGCAGGGCTAGAAGTGCAGGTTTGGACACTTGGCAACTTGATCCGCCTTTTGGTTTCCTCGGGCCTCAGGTGTGTTGTTCTTTTGGTGTCCTGGGCAACGAATGACTGCCACCCTTTTGGGCATCCATATGACCCTTAACAAATCTCTTGTTGTGTTTAATTGTCTTTCTTTCTGATGTTTGGTCTTTTTGAGACAGGGTCTCCCTGTAGCCCCAGCTGTCCTGGAACTCACTATGTAGACCAGGCTGGCCTTGAACTCACAGAGATCCTCCAGCCTCTGCCTCCCAAGTGCCCATATGACTTTTAACAAATCAACGCTCTCTTGTTTGTTTTTGATAGTCCTTCTGATGTCAGGAGACCTTTTTATCAATAGATGGCTCCATGTACATGAACAGTGGCAAAAGCATATCTACTGTCAGTGTAAATGTTGACAGTGTTACCCTCTCCCAGTCTTAGTGCCTGAATCAAGGCTATCAGTTCGGCCTTTTGTGCAGAGGTTCCTTTTGGCAGGGCTTCCGCCCATAGAACATTCTTCTGAGTGACTACTGCTGCCCCTGCATACCTGACTCCATCTTTTATGTAACTACTCCCATCTGTGTACATCTCCAAGTCAGAGTTCTTCCATGGTATGTTGGTGAGATCAGGTCAGCTTCCCTGGACATCCTGCAGCAATTCAGAATAATCGTGATGCACAGTTTTCTCAGACTCAGTCTCAGGGAGCAGGGATGCAGGGTTTAAGGCACTGGTCACTACATATGTCAGGCGGGGCATGTCTAGTAGGAGAGACTGGTAATGAGTTAGTCTTGCGTTTGTGAGCCAGTGATCAGGTGGGGCCCTCAATACCCCTTCAGTAGCATGGGAGGTAGTCACAATCAGTTGTTGCCCCAAGGTGAGCTTATCAGCATCTTTAACCAGGACCACCGTGGCTGCTATAATCTTCAGACAGGCTGGCCATCCGGCTGTCATTGAGTCTAATTTCTTTGAGATGTAGGCCACTGGTCTCTTCCACGGGCCCAAAGTCTGAGCAAGTACGCCCTTTGCTACACCTAGATATTCATCTACATAAGGTAGAAGGGCCTCAAGACGTCTGGCAGGGCTAGGGCTGGTGCAGAAGTGAGGGCCAGTTTTAGGTTATCAAAACCCTGCTGCTGTTGTTCTTCTCCCCAGGAAAATGCTGAAAATGTTCTTCTCCCCACCTTGTTACTTCATATAAATGCCTGGCCAGTTCTGCAAAACCAGGTATCCATAGGCAACAATATCCAGCTGACCCCAGGAATTCTCTGACTTGCTTCTGACTTTGGAGAATGGGGATGTCCAGGATGGCCTTTTTCCTTGCAGAGGAGAGCCTGTGCATACCTTCTTCCAATTGTTCTCATGCATGGTGGACCAACAGCAGCAACAAACCCACAGGCAAACCCAACAAACCCACAGGCAAACCCGACAAACCCACAGGTGGCCTCCCTCTCGCTTCCGCCCAGCAGGCTAGGAGGCGGCAGGTGGGCCAGAGGTGCTGGTGGGGGCAGGGCAGCGACAGCCACTAATACCCTAGGCATTGAAATTCCTTTAACAAGTCTTTTGTCCTGCAAAACCTGGATGACTTTTGACAAATTTGTAGGCCTTTTTGTAGCGGCCTGGAGACCTCCCATAAGAATCTGATGATAGAGTCTGAGTGACTCCCTACCTGCAGGGGTGTTGGTATCCCAATCCTGGCAGCAGTGAGGGAAAATTCCTCAATCCCATCCGGATCCTCAGTAAATGGGCCACTTTCAGCCAGTACCCATTTCTAGGCCTCAGAGAGGATCCAGGTGCGTTCCTCGGTGAAGAGGGTAAAAAGGAGTTGTTGGACATCATCCCAGGTGGGCTGGTGAGCTCAACCATTTGGGAGGTTTGTCCAAAAGGTAAAAGTAAACCATGACATAAGGAACCTGATCAGGGTGTCCTGGGCTTCCAAAGATCACGGCCTGAAGAGGAGAAAGCTTGTTAATCTCAAGAACCAGTAGAGGGCCATCCTTCATCAAAGTACAGCCATTCAAGAGAACAGAGAGTCCGGAATTTCCCTGAATAAACAGTGTCTTCAGAGATTGCAGCTGCTTTTTGGAAATCTTTAAAATGAGAAAGAATTGGGTCAAGGGGATTATCTTCAGATGAAGGAGTCTGACCCATAATGGAAAAGAGGATTAATCCAAAACAAAGACGATACAGAACGCAAATTGGGGAATCGTTACCTTGATGGTCAATCGTTACCTTGATGGTTGCTGCGGGAGTGACTAGAATTGATGCCAAATGCCTGGAGGCTACAGTCAACCGATCAAATGGAGGGTCGGGGCATCCTCCAGCTCTGAGAGCAATACTATGTCCAGTTTCTCTCCTTTGAGCCCCCAGAAGTCCGGACAGTCAGAACAGAGCCCAAAACAGACTCACCGTGGGAGGAATCAGAACTGAAGTCTCCAGGCGCCAGATGGAGGGCAGAAAAAGACAGGAAAACAGACTGAGAGTTTTCAGGGAATCCTGGACAGAGCACCCCAAAATGTTCAGGGTCCGTAAAATTCCCTAAATAGACCACTCGGACACTGAGTCTCAGTAAAAAGGAGTGCTTTATTGGAGCCAACGGGTTGGGGACACAGACAGTCTCAGGAGCTGTACTGAGACCCTGAGCAGTAAAAATGCAGGGCTTTTAAGCAGAAAAACCACAAAGCAGGGGATGTCCATAGAAACTATACACAGAATAACCAGGAAAGGATTGGAACAATTTAGGGCTGATTTCCAGAGACTTTACCTATATAGCCACTGGCTATCTTACCTGGGGCAAGGTAAGGTAAGAAGATTCTCTTCTGCCCCGGGATTATTCCCATAGAAACCATACACAGATGTATCAGGTATACTGCCATTGGCTAGCTTACCTGGGGCGGAACTTTCTATGTCTTCTGCCCCAGACCATTTCCATAGAAATCATAAACAGGTACCAGGAAGGGGTTTGAACAATGAAAGCGATTTCCAGAGTTAGGTGGAGGGCAGCTTTTTCTCAGAGGATAAGGAGGGGGTCTGAGGGGCACTCTCCTTCAAATATTAGTGTTAAATGTCTTCATTTTGATCACTGTACAGTATTTATGTGTATGTTCTTGTTCTTAGGCAGGACATACTGAAGTGTTAGAGGTACTGGGGCATTACCTCACACATGAAACTTAACTCTCAAGAAATTCAGAGAAAGGGCTAGGGATGTGTAGTTCAGTGGTAGAATGCTTGCCTAGCATATGCCAAGCCCTGGGTTCAATCCCCAGCACTGACAGAGAAGAAGGGGAGGAGAAATTCAAGGAGAAAAATAAATGCATAAAGATAAAGCAAATGGGGGCTGGTGAGATGGCTGAGTGGTTAAGAACACTGGCTGTTCTTGCAGAAGACCTAGGTTTAAATCCCATCACCCACATGGTGGCTAAGAACCATCCAGGGGATCTGACACCCTTTTCTGACCTCCAAGGGCACTTAACATACATGCAAGCAATACACTCATACACATAAAATAAATGTAATAAAATATTTTAAAAATATAAAAAAGGTAAATCAAGTGAAGTAAAGTATTCATTGGTGAATTGAGGTAAAGGGTATAAGAGTTCATTGACTTCTATACATTTGAAATCACATAAAAATGAAAAGCCAGGGCCAGCAAGAAAGCTCAGCAGGATAAGATGCTCTCTGTGAAGTCTCACAACCTGAGTTCAATCCTTTGGACCCATATGGTGGAAGGCTAGAACAGCTGCAGGTTGTCCTCTGACCTCGACATGCAGTGGCATTCATATGCCCATAAAAATACACACCTTGGGGAAGAGAAACTTTCTAGGAATTACCAAGGAAGAATCATCAAGGACACTAGCCATTGTTCCTTGTTTAGGAAGATTCACAGACTTCCCAAACATCATTTCATTTAACTTTCCCAACATCCTGAGATGCAAGGCTCAGAGAATAGGCTTGTTTTTTACAGACCTGGATTCAACTCTCAGAATTCTCCTAAAATGAACTATATAATCTTGAACTATAAGCAAGTTCCTTAACCTATTTAATGCCTCAGCTTCATGTTTTGTTTTGAGACAGTCTTGTATATATTCTTGCTAGCCTTCAACTCATAATTTTCCTACGCCAGTCTCCCAAGTGCTAGAATTACAGGCATGAGCTACCAAGCCCAGTGTCTGCTTCAGCTTCATTCTCTATAAAATGGAGTTCTTCAGAGGAGAAAATGAGGTAATACAAATCCACAAGAAGAATACGTAGCTGGTAAATACAGTTGTGAGTCTAGTTAAAATGTGACTGACTCCAAAATTCATTTTCTTTTTTTTTAAATTAATTAATTTATTTATTTATTTATTTTAATTAAAAGAAGCATTTCATTACAACAGCATTAACCTATTCAATAACATTTTTCTGAGCTAGGGTACATCTCTTTCAAAATTGGCTGTACATTTCTAGGTTTACAGATGAATTATTACCCTTATATAATCTTTTACTCATTATAAACTCTATAAGACATAAAAGATCAGTTAGTGGGGCTAGCAGGATGACTCAGCAGTAAAGATACCTGCTACCATGCCTGATGACCTGAGTTCTATCCCCAGGACCCATGTGGTAGAAGAAGAGAATCAGCTCTCACAAGTTGTCCTCTAACTCCACACGTGGGCCATGACACGGGCACATACACATACACACACAC
>NW_008336857.1:77954-80532 GCF_000622305.1 Nannospalax galili
TTTGGTGGGGATATGTTATTTTGGTTTTTCATGTTATTATTTTTTCTCTGCGATTTTGACATGTGAATTTCTTTTGTAGTTTCTGACTCTTGTGTGATACTCAGGCCTTCAAGTTTAGTTCTGCTTCTTTTTTTGAACTTTATGTGTCTTTGTAGTTTACTTTTTGGGTATGAAGAGCTTGTTCGTCCAAGATTCTGGTTCTCTCTTTTGATTTTATATTGTTGTGGCCGGATTGATTTTTGTCTTTAGGTGTTCCGCGGTGGCCCAAGTCCACTGTGGGTCAGAAGTTTTCAGACTTTATCCTTAGGTCTGGAATCTTCTAAGAATGATTTTGGCCTCAAGAACTTGGGTGTTGGACTGACCTGAGATCCTTGCCATGGGTGTGCCACACTGGGATGCAAAGGCAGATGGGGTGGGAAGAAGCCCCAAGATTTCCCAGGGAGTGGATTGAGTAGCTGGGTTTTACTGGATGCAAAAGATCAGGGAGAGGAAAGGTAAGCCTCGGAGCCCCAGAAAGAGGCTGTCAGTCCCAGACGGAGGCTGGCGGGTATTGCAGGACCAGGGAAAAAGAGGGAGATGAGGGCAGGGCCAGGTCCAGAAGCAGTGCTCCTGGGGCCTAAGGAAGGCACTAAGTTGGTCTGGGTGAAAATGATCAGGAAGCAGTATCAGTTCCCCAGGTGTCTGGGGACCCACGACCAGGAATGGCACAGGGCCCAAACCAGGAGCAGAGAACAGCAGCGGAGATGGAAGGGCCTCATTTTCTTTTTGTATATCATATCATCTGATAATTTCAATTTCCTTATACTACTAAATTATAGAAAGATCCTTTTGATTTTTCTTTTGAAATTTAAGAATTTTCCTTAAGAATTTTGAGTAAATCTAAGCCATGCATTTCTGATTTTAAGTACAAAGATTACCAAAGTGGAAAAAATAGCTCTTAAGACCACCTTTCTAAGGAAGGCCAGTGAAGGCTCTGTACCTAGCTTCTATATGCTGTCAGCTTAGCCCCTTCCCTTCACCTTCCTGCCTCCCATTTTTTTATAGTGCCCGCGCGCACCCACATGTGAAGTTGAGGAATAACTTCCACCATGTGGGTCCTAAGGAACACACTTAGGTTGTTAGGCTTGACAACAAGTGCCTTTACCCACTGAGCAGTCTTCCTGGCATAGTCCGTCGTTGTCCGTGTGGTCATCCCCACCACCACCACCCTCCCTTCCTCCCTACGCCTTCCCCTCCCCCTCCCCTTCTCAAAAGTGTAAGACAGCTGAGAATGTGGGTGTGAGCTCTTCAAAGGAGAACTGTTTGTCTCTCCTTTTTCTGAGATGTGCTCTCACTGTGTTGCCCAGGCAGGTCTCAAACTCCTGGGCTCAAAGAGAGCTTCCTGCCTCAACCTTCCCCGCAACTAAGACTGTGATGTGCATCCCACACACAGTTTGTTTAGGTCTATGCCTCTGTTTTCCAGTTTAAAAACAAACCAGTCCTTGGATCCAGATGAGTTCTTTCCTCTCACCTTCCATAAATTTAATAACGTTCTCTAGGTCAGTTTTTTTTAATATTTTGCAGTTTTTAAAAAATAATCAAACCTGCCGGGTGTCATGCACACCTTTACTCCCAGCACTCGGTAGGCAGAGGCAGGCAGATCTCTGTGAGTTCAAGGCCAGCCTGGTCTCCAGAGCAAATCCACGCCAGGTAGGGCTAAAGGGAGATCCTGTCTCAAAAAGACCAAATCAAACCTGTTAGGTATGTTTGATTAGTTAAAACTACCAAACAAAATTTTAAAAAAACAAAAACAACTATTTTTTACTTTTCTGCCTTTTTTAGTTTGCTGACCCTTTCTCCTGCTGGAAAAGTCTGGCCATTTGGATCTTGACAAAGGAGGACTGAGTCTCTCCTCTGCCCTCCTTGTCTTAGCACCCATTGGGCTGTGTAGCCTTTTTCTTCCTTTTTGCCCGGCTTGAGATTCACTCCCACTGAACAGCATTGTCTAGAAACAGCACTGTTGCCTTCTTTAGACTTTGCAGCATCATATGGGAAGCCTCCTGCCATTGACACCATAGTTATTTTTTTCCACTTCTTAGACTTTGGTTAGGATGATGAGCTGTTATACCTCATTCATGGGACCTCCAAGAAGACCACCGAGGACCCAACACATCAAAAATGCAAAAGCAAGGTTTATGGTTTATTCGGGCTCAAGCTCGGGCTCTCAGACCGCACCAATATAACGGATCCGTGCTGAGAGCCCCAGGTGGGGGAAGAAGGGGCTCTTTATCCCACTTAGACTTTGGTTAGGATGATGAGCTGTTATACCTCATTCATGGGACCTCCAAGAAGACCACCGAGGACCCAACACATCAAAAATGCAAAAGCAAGGTTTATGGTTTATTCGGGCTCAAGCTCGGGCTCTCAGACCGCACCAATATAACGGATCCGTGCTGAGAGCCCCAGGTGGGGGAAGAAGGGGCTCTTTATAGGTTAGAGACAAAGGGAGAAGGGGAATAACAGTGTCACTTTGTGGTTAGTCCAAGAATCCTGCGTGCGCCAACACATTTTTAAATTGATTGGTTGTACAGGATGCGGT
>NW_008336857.1:81644-84984 GCF_000622305.1 Nannospalax galili
GAGCCTGTAATTCTCCCTAGGGAGAGGCTTGCCTTGGAAGACCACCTGCAGCGTGAGTCATTTGGGCTAATTGTATAGTTACCTTGCACTGCAACTCCTTTGTAATAGGGAGGAGCGTTGTCATAACACAACCAGCAGGAGACAGCCCGGCTCGGGTGGGTGGCATTTAAAAAGAAGTAAGCCCAATCTGATAATCTTATTAAGCTCTCTTGGCCAGCCCGAAGTTGGATTAGGGAAGGACGCAGGGAAGAATGAACCGTGGGGGTCTCGACTTTAAACTGAGTAGTGAGTTCAGTTAGCGGACCCTCCACTGAGGAAGGACCCACCCCTGGGACCAGGACAGGGTTTGGGCCAATCGCAGCTGTTTTGGGGGTTTCCTGTCATTGGAGAGAAAATAAGAGTCCCGTATCATAACCATTGAGCCATAAACGCAGCCCCCAAGGTCTGCTTGCTCCCCATCCTTTGTCCCTTTTTCCCTTATCAGTGAACCTAATGAGCAAGGGATTGCAATGTGAGGAATTGCTACCCGAACCAGTCTGGCATGGTGTCCCGTCTGGTTTCGCCTGATGGTAATGATATCCCCTGGGGCAGTTGCTAACCACCATACCTCCCCAGTTGTTTTGCATCCCCAGTGTTGGCAATAATAGTGTTGGGCCCCCCACACACCCTGGTTTAGTCCTGGGCAGACATAGAAACTTTTAGCTCGTAGGTTTCTAACCCCCGATTTGAATTTACAATTATAGACTGCCGAGGAGTCTTCATACCCCAAAGTTTTTCCATCCAGGCCTGTGTCGTACAGCCAATCTGCTAGGGTACAGAGGTCAACATCAAGCGGGGGCCACCAGATGTTAGGTAGATGGTCCTCAGTCAGTGTTAACACTGCCTTTCCCATTTCCATGTTAGCCAACGTCCAAGTCACTTGTACTGGTGCATGGAAATTTAAGCTTCTCGTCGGGAGGGGCCCAGTCATCAGCAGACAGGTTAGCAGGAGGTGGGCGCCGGCCATGGAGGCAGCGGTCTCGCGGCACGGTAACCAGCTCTTGCGAACGTACCGGGCGAGGGGTATTGGGAGGCCACAACAGCTGGGTTGACGGGGCCGCTGACACACTTGGCCGCGGGGCCAAGGCCAGGGGTGAGGCGATGGTGGGAGCTCAATGCTGAGGCAGGTTAGCAGGAGGTGTCCCACCAGATTTGAAGCTTGAGCGGGTTTGAAGGATGTTGGGATGCCTTCCAGGTGCCTCCTTTGAAATCCTCTGGGACTGCAAATGGGTCTGCAGGTTTTGCATGGGAGTAGTGCACCGAAGTCGCAACGCCGTCCACTTTGAGTGCAGTGGGAGTCGTCAAGAGGACCACGAAGGGACCCTTCCATCTCGGCTCGAGATTTTTCCATTGGTGTCTGCGGATGAAGACCCGGTCGCCGGGCCTGAACCTGTGGGGTCGCGGGGAAACAGCAGCTTCATATATAGCCCTGAGTTGTGGCCAGACCCGTTGGTGGGTTAACTGCAACCGTTGGAGTGAGTCCAGTATGTCCTGGTCTCCAAAGGTCAATACTAGGTCAGCTTGGAGGCTAGGTATCATGGGACGGGGGTTTCCATACATGATTTCAAAGGGGGTCAAACCTATCTGGTATGGAGTTAGTTTCCAATTGGCCCCCAGTGCAGTGGCTATTCCCTGGCTTACCTGAGAGAAAAAGGCTGGCCCATTATCTGATCCGATTGTAGTTGGGAAACCATACCTGGGCAGGATCTCTTCGATTAGTTTCTTGGCTACTATGTGAGCAGTCTCATGCTTGGTTGGGTAGGCCTCAGTCCATCCAGAGAAGGTGTCTATGAATACTAGTAAATATTTATATTCAAATTTTCCCTGATTGATCTCAGTGAAATCAGTCTCCCAATATGTTCCCAGTTGTGTCCCTCTGCTCTGGGATCCTGGGTTAGCATGGGATGGAGCTGAGTTTGTTAATTGGCAGGCATGACAATGCCTAACAATTTTTTCAATGGCTTGATTTCCTTCCTGAATTTTAACTTTGGCCCTTTTTAGTAAGTCTTGCATCCTTCGGGTGCCCATGTGTGATGCTTGATGTATTTTCCTGAGCAATCTTACGCCTAAGTTCTGAGGTAGGATAACTTTTCCTTCCATTGGCCTCCACCAGCCTTCTAGGCATTGAGTCACAGGGAGAGTGTGTATCCAGGCTAAGTCCTCAGGGCTATAGTGGGGAGTTTTAGGCAGTTCCCTTGCTCTGGGATCAACAAGAATGGGCAGGATCGTGGAGGTCAGGGCTATTTCTTCAGCTGTCCTGTCAGCCAGATTATTTCCCTTCTGGTGGGGTTGTTTCCTTTTTGGTGACCTGGGCAGTGGATTATGGCTAGTTTTGTTGGGCCCCAGAGGGCTTGCAGGAGGTCTAAGATCTCTTGTTTATTTTTAATAGTCTTTCCCTCTGCAGTAAGGAGGCCCCTCTCTTGATAGATGGCCCCATGGATGTGGGCAGTGGCAAATGCATATCTGCTATCTGTGTAGACATTGAGTCTCTTTCCTTTACCCATCTTTAGGGCTTTGGTAAGCGCAATCAGTTCAGCTTTTTGGGCTGGTGTACCTATTGGCAGGGGCTCGGCCCAAATGACTCTCGAGGTAGTTGTGACCACTCCCCCAGCATGCCTTTTACCATCTCTGATGAAGCTACTTCCATCCGTATACCAGGTTCCTTCAGCGTCAGGCAAGGGGACATCCTTCAGGTCAGGCCAGATACAATGCACTTGTGCCAGAATTTCAGTACAGTCGTGGAGTGGGTCCCCAAGATCAGGATCTGGCAAAAGTGTGGCTGGGTTTAGGGCCATCGGTACCTGGAAGGTGATCCTGGGTGGACTTAAGAGCAGAGCCTGATAATGAGTTAATCGGGCATTGCTCAGCCATCGATCAGGGGGTTGCTTGAGCACTCCCTTGAGGGCATGAGGGGTCGCCACAAGCAGGTCCTGTCCCAGGGTTAATTTGTTAGCATCCTTAACCAGCAGGGCCACTGCTGCTATAATTTGCAGGCAAGGGGGCTATCCAGCTGCTACGGGGTCTAATTTCTTTGATAGGTATGCAATAGGTCTTTTCCAGGGACCTACTCTCTGGGTGAGGACTCCTTTTGCAATACCTCTATGTTCATCCACATATAGACAAAAAGGTTTGCTTATGTCTGGTAGTCCTAAGGCAGGGGCCTCTAAGAGCTTGCATTTTAGGGTTTCAAAGGCCTCTTGCCTCTCCTGAGTCCAGTTGAAGTCCTGCCCTTCTTTGGTAGCCTCATATAGGGGCTTTGCAATTTCAGCAAACCCTAAAATCCAGAGGCGGCAGAACCCCG
>NW_008336857.1:87303-88602 GCF_000622305.1 Nannospalax galili
GCAAAAGCCTTAGTTGATAGGTGCTTTGTAGGATGCCCCATTTATATGTGGTGGTGGGCTTCTATCAGGTTGTCAGACAATGTCTGATTATCACACAGGAAAAACCTGGAAGTTCCTATGCCAGAGGCCATGTGTTTGGTAGGGCATCTGTGGCGGCCACTTCAAAGGTCAGTCAGGAAGAGAGTAAGAGATGCCCTGCTGGAAAGAGGAGTCTCTGCATAGAAACGCCGAGCCCCTTGGGCTATCTGGACATGGAGAGACTGCTACCCAAAACAGCAGGAGTCCCCAACATCTCCCCCTGTTTGATTTAAATATGGAGAAGTGCCGCCACCAGCCCTAAGGGCCAACTCATTTGTCTCGGGAGAATCCAAAGTCTGATAATTGACCATGACCTGTTTTGATTCAGTAATGGCAGTAAATTGTCAGCAAGGAAATCTTAAAAACAGTGAGCAAGCATCAAAACAATACACAGTATGACCAGGGGGCCAACAAAGGGTAGGGGCCATGAAAACAAGGAAAATAGATCATTACAACGTTTTTTGAGAGTGTTAACATCGGTTTCAACAACACTTGATTCATTTACAAAGAAACAGCATTTTTTTCCCAATATCACACACCCACCCCATGTTTAGCAGTTATTAAGTCCAGTGTTCTTCTGTTGTGGAGCACAACCCTGGTGAGAGAGTTCATTTGTTGTTGGAGAGATTCCAGGCTGTCAGTTGTGGATGTCATTGTCTGGTCCAGCTTGTCTCGGAAATTTCTCGTCAGGTGCTGGGCTTGTAGCAGTTGTCGCCATAGCAACACCTTCAGCACCCAGGGAAAGTGCAAGTTCGATCCCTACCAGCAGGGGAAGAAGATTTTTCTCTGCTGGCAGCTCCTGGGATGTAATCATTACTAGTGCACAAAAGGTGGACAAAGAGAGATTAACACAGTTTTGGGCTTTTCCTTTGCACCATATGAAGAGAGGAGGGGCGATGCATGCTGTACTTGAGAGAGTAGTTAGTGAGGCATTTGTAATGAGTAGGCTTGCTCGCTGAAAATGCAAATTGAATAGTTAGCCAGTTGTTTGAATAAGGGAATATCCATCAGATGAGAGTCAGTGAAATCTTTTTCTGTTAAAAAAAGCAGTTAAACATTGGGGTAGGTGGTGAAGGGAAGAAAGTTAGACTTGTTCCAGGACATAGTCAATCTTATTTGATCCTCTGTCTTTCCTGTACAATAATATTATGAGTTAGCACAGACTTGGCTGCAGGTGCAAGCTGTTGAGAGACATGAAAGTTAGCTGTGGGGTACCTAGAG
>NW_008336857.1:89594-115520 GCF_000622305.1 Nannospalax galili
TGTTAGTCCAGACCTCTGGATGAGAAATGTCTGCTGACAGGATCCAGGGCGCAAATTGATATACTTCATTCCAAAAATTTGAGCTTTCTTTTTGGGAGGTCTTAAGTCCTCTTGATTTAAGTAAGGTTTTAAGGGAGCGAATTTGGAGTTTTTTCTGGCGTGATGCTGAATTACCCATTATAAAAGGAAGATAGTGTTGTCTAGCATTTAATGTTTCTGCAGCAGCCTGACACCAGGGGATTGGAACACTCTGACAGGTACAAGTCTAGCTGCAGACTACAGAAAAAAAAATGGCCTTTTTAAATCTTGTTTGGCATGAGCCACCTTGAACTTTCAAGTGCTCCACAAGGGCTAGTTAATTTAAATTCTCACCTAACTGGTTTTAGCTGTGGCTTGCATGCCCTGGGGGGCAGGATAACAAAACCAATTAGGGAAGTTTAATTTTAGAAGGAGGAAAAGAGAAAAGAGAAACGGCCAGGCCCCATGAGTGGGGTGGCTTGGGGGCGCAGCTATCTTTTTATTCTCCTGATGGGAGACGAAAGAGAGATTTGCCAGGCCCCACGAGTGGGGAGGCTTGGGGGCACAGCTGCCTTTTTAGTCTCCTGATGGGAGATGAAAGAAACTTGTGGGTGAGATACTCACGAATTCTGCATTTCAGGGGGCGCCAGCTGCTGGCTGGTGCGGAGTTCGGAGGCTCTCACGTTGGGCGCCAGATATGGGCGCGCGGGTTTTGCGGAGCACAAGCTGCTGGCTGGCGCCGGTCTCACACGCGCCACTGGATCAGGTCCCGTGCACTGTGTTGCTACTCGGGTCTCTGGCTCTCCGCGGCTACCGGATGCTGGCAACTCAGCAGTCGCTGCGCTTCCAGGCGAGTTCCGTTCCAAGCTACCGAGCACTCACTCTATGTTCGTGATCCGTTGGCCACCAGGTCACGAGGGGAGGTGCAAGAACGGCGAAAGCAGAATCTTCGCGAGTGAATGTTTACGAAGGGACAGCCCCCTCCGGGGAGATTGAATAAGAGACTGGTACAGCTCCAGATACAGCTCCTGATGCAACTCCAATTTATTAAGGGGAAAACCAGGATATTTATAATGTGGAGGCAGTGGCAAAAGCCTTAGTTGATAGGTGCTTTGTAGGATGCCCCATTTACATGTGGTGGTGGGCTTCTGCCAGGCTGTCAGACAGTGCCTGATTATCACACAGGAAAACCTGGCAGTTTCTATGCCAGAGGCCATGTATCTGTGATGGCTACTTCAAAGATGAGTCAGGAAGAGAGTAGGGGGGCGCCCTGCTGAGAAAAGGAGTCCTTCCATTCGCGCCGAGCCGGCATGCGGCTATCCGGACATGGAAAGACTACAACCCAAAACAGCAGGAGTCCCCAACATCTCCCCCTCTTTGATTTGAAAATGGAGAAGTGCCATCACAAGCCCTAAGGGCCAACTCATCTCGGGAGAATCCAAAGTCTGATAATTGACTATGACCCATTTTTGTAGTGATTTTAGCAATGGCAGTAATTGTCAGGAAAGAAATCTTATAAAACAATGAGTAAGTATCAAAATAATATACAGTATTACCGGGGGGCCAACAAGGGGCAGGAGCCATGAAAACAAGGGATTACTAAGCCAACCTAATTGTTTGGTGGGTTGAAATTTTGAAAATGGATCATTTCAAAGTGGCAGTCATCCCAGGTGGGCTGGTGAGTGAAGAGAACAGTTTCCAATAAGTTAATCAAGTCCCTGGCATTTTTCAGAGAATGGCGCATTCTGTAAATGCCAATTGTAAAGATCACTGCTGGCAAAGGGCCAGTAATGAAAGGGCTAATTTCCCTCTCTGTCTGGGGGCCCGGCTGGCTGGAGGGGGAGGACAACAGTGTCAGGCTATAGGGCTGACCCCCTCCTGCTCCTTGTGGCCTGCGCAGGTCCCTGCAGGAGCGATGATGGTTCCTTAGGGTTAGGAGGTGGGGTCTGCACTTGTGGCGCTGTTGGCGGGATGCTCATCTGAGGGGAGTAGGGTGGGGGAAAGATGTCGCTCTCCTCCGTGCCTCCCTGGAGAATGGGTTTCTCTGCCGCCTTTGGTCTGAGAGGGAGGACCTGCAAAGTTGGGGGGGCGCAACAAGATTAATCAGGGGAAGAAAGGACTTGACCCAGACGGGGGGGCCGTCAGGTCGCTCGATGAGGCCCCGCCAGGTTACGATGTACGGAATCTGGTCCTGGTGGCCCGTACATGGGCGGAAGACATGGTCCTCTACTCTGGAAATCAGACTCAGGTTAAAAGTCCCTTCAGGGGGCCATCCAACATTTAAGGAGGGCCGATCATCCGAACATAAAGTTGTCCATTTCTTCTTCTTTACATCTACACTATTGTTATGGGCAATCGTCTTAACGTCCCCCCAGTGGACTAGTGTAAGATCCAGAGGGGAGATGGGGTGTTACCCATAGTATTTATCATTCCCGTCAATTTTGTCAACAAAGAAATTAGAACAAAGAGCACAAGACACAGGAACAACACAGACAGACAGAGGTCCCAGAATAAGCTGCCGCAGCTTTCAGATGGTCTGGACTCTTGGCTGTGTGACTTCCCCGGCTCGATTATGCCAAAGACCATACGGATAGGACGCGTGTGTCCCAACAGGGTCGCGAGGTCCTCTGAGGTTTCAGATGGACTAGTGTCCTGGTGGGGCGTCCGATGAGGAGCACCCACCCTGACAAGGATGGGAACATCTCCCAAGTCCTCCAGGTCGCCTCGCTAGCATTTCAGCAACAAAGAAAAACTGAGCTCAGATGGCCGTGACCAAAGTGAAAATATAGAGAAGACAGGCACACACACAATTTTACAAAAACTTACCCAGCCGGTTGATCACAAACTTTTTGGGGTCTGTTCCTCTCAGGGGGCGTCTCTGGGGGGATCCCAGACGAGCCCCCAAATGTTATACCTCATTCACGGGACCCCAAGAAGACCACCAAGGACCCAACGCACCAAAAATGCAAAAGCAAGGTTTATGGTTTATTTGGACTCAAGCTCGGGCTCTCAGACTGCACCAATGTAACGGATCCGTGCTGAGAGCCCCGGGTGGGAGAAGAAGGGGCTCTTTATAGGTTAGAGACAAAGGGAGGAGGGGAATAACAGTGTCACTTTGTGGTTGGTCCAAGAATCCCATGTGCGCCAACACACTTTTAAACTGATCGATTGTACAGGATGCGGTAGTGGAGGTTTTTTATTGGCGGGTGCTGTTCTCAGGGTTGTGGAATGCGCTGGCCATCTGTGTGGTCAGGAGTCTTCATTTTTACTCTATAGGGCAGTGTCCATGCCCGGGCTTATCTAATCTATAGTTTCCTGGAAGGGGAACAGCAGGGGAGGAGTAGCAGCAGGCGGGCATTTCAAGCATTTTACAGAAGCTGAAAAGAGCAACCAGTGGGGTGTCAGGAGGGGTTGAATGAAGAGGATCTCCGGGTCCTACATTCCCCCCTTGTCTTGTAGCTGGGGAACCCCATCATGAGTTCCGGACAGTCAGTTCATAAGTGTCTGGGAGGTCTGTCCTAAGGGGCATATAAGCTTCTTGTCTCTGCACCATGAGTTGGATGGTGCCTAACCTGTCTTTTATGAACTGCACTAGTCTATTAAGGATGCATGGC
Source organism: Nannospalax galili (assembly GCF_000622305.1). Taxonomy (NCBI): domain Eukaryota; kingdom Metazoa; phylum Chordata; class Mammalia; order Rodentia; family Spalacidae; genus Nannospalax; species Nannospalax galili. Next base: position 93,227 of record NW_008336857.1, read on the forward strand.
CCTAGGGTGAGTATCAGAAGCAGGATTATGAGGGGACCTAGGAGAGTGGAGATGAGGGTAGTCAGCCATGGGGATTTGTTGAACAAAGATTCGAACCACCCCTGCGTTTCCTGCCTCTGTTTACGTCTGGCATCTAGTCCCTCTCTGATCTTGGCCATGTTATCTCATAACTCCTGAATGGTCTTGGTAGAAGCAACATTCTTCCTGCAAACGGGGTCATAGCCCCCCCAGCTGTAGGAAGAGGAGATCCAGCCCTCTCCGATTCTGCAGGGCCACTTCTGCTAATGAGCTAACAGAATCTTGGAGCTAACTTATGGATTCCTGTAAATGCTGGAGATCAGCGTCCAAACTGATGTATAGGTCAGCGTATTGAGCATTGCCTTGTATGATGGCAGTGGCTCCCGTGCCTATTCCTGAAGCTATTCCTGTACTTACTAGAGTCGCAAGAGTCACAGCTGCAACTACGGGGGTCTTCTTTACAAGCATTCAATAAATGTATGATGGTGAAAAAGAGGAAAGATTGGAGAGAGTTTCAAGTTCTAATAGGAAAAGAGCTTGCTCTTTAGAAAAACAGTACTTCTGGTCTGGGCACATAACTCAGTTGGAGTAGTGCTTCCCTAGCTTGCACAAAGCCTTGAATTTGATCTGGAGCAACATACAAACTAGGTGTAGTGTTACATATCTACAATTCCAGCACTTAAAGGTAGAGGCAGGAGGATCAGAAATTTAAGATCAGCCAGGCATGGTGGTCCATGCCTTTAATTCCAGGACTTAGGAGGCAGAGATAGGCAGATCTCTGGGAGTTCCAGGCCAGCTGTGGCTACAGGGAGATCTTGTTTTTGTTTATAAAAAAAAAGAAAGAAAAAAAAGAACTTCTAGTACTAGTAAACCTATGTTTTCTGAGGGACTAAAAGGAAAAGACTCAGTTTGGTAATAGGAATCTGTGTTATTAAACCAGTCCAGCACTCATCTAGTTCATGGGCAGATTATCTTTAATAATGTATAATTATCCTTCTCATTTTTAACTTTCTTTCAGGGGTAAGCAAATCGGTCATCAAGACAATGTCTGTCATGGATTTTGAAAAGGTTAACCTCGAGTTAATAGAGGCCTTATTAGAGTGGATCGTAGATGGCAAGCACTCCTACCCTCCAGGTAACTGCTTCTTACTCAGGCCACGAAGGAGCCACATATGAAACACTTTGCTCCTGGTGAAGTGGGAATCTACCATACAAACTCTGCACATGAAGGCCACAGGGCAGTAGAATTGAGATCTGAGGCTTCAGAGTCCAGTATATTTCCCAGCTCTGCCATTCAGGAATCTTGTACCCTTGGATAAAATCCTTATCTTTTCTATGCTTTAGTTTGTGTGTAAAATACAGACAGTAATAGTCATATAAAACTTCCTCAACTATTAATAGAAATCATATAGGGGTTGGGGGTGGAGCAGGTGGAGCACCTGCTCAGTGTACCCAAAAGTAAGGTTTTAATCCCCAGCATCATACATAAAAATTTTGATTAAGAATGGTTGTATAAAATTACAAAAGCTCACCAGGCGTGGTGGCGCACACCTGTAGTCCCAGCAGTTGGGAGGCAAAGGCAGGCGGATCTTTGTGAGTTCAAGGACAGCTGGGGCTACAAGGGAACCCTGTCTCAAAAAAGAAAAAAAAAAAAAAAATTACAAAAAGCTCATTAAATTTAAAAAAACAAAACAAAACCTGAGGCACTGCCCTTTAATCTCACTACTCAGGAGGCAGAGGCAGGCAGATCTTTGTGAGATCCAGCCCAAGCTGGTCTACATAGCAAGTTCCAGGCCAGCTACAGGGAGACCCTGTCTCAAAAAAAAAAAAAGGCACTGGAGATGTAGCTTACTGGATAGAGGGCTGGGCAAGGGTACCAGAGGCCCTGGGTTCATTCTCAGTGCCACCTAAAATCCTAAAATCAGTGGTACAAGCACACAGGCCTTTAATCCCAGACACTCCAGAGGTGGAAGATGGAGACATACTTCAACCTCATGCTAGGTTTCAGTCAACTACAGGCCCATGTTGGCTACATAGGCCCCATCTCAAAACAAAAGAAATGTTGGATCCTTCCTTTCTTGGAGCTGGAGAGATGACTCAGTAGTTAAAAGACTTGCCTTGCTGTTCTTCCAGAGGATCTGAGTTCAGTTCATAGAACCCATATCTGTCTACTCATAACTACTTACGACTTCGCTGGCTTTGCAGAAACCAGGTGTGGTGATGTGTACCTGTAATCCCAGCACTTGGGACGTAGAGACAGGAGAATCAAAGTTCTAGGTCATCCTCATATGTTGGGAGTTCTAAGCCAGCCTAGGCTACATCAGACCCTTTCTCAAATAACAAAGCAAGGAAGGAAGGAAGGATACCATAGGTTCCTTTGGTATCTGGGTATCACTAATTTGGTATTTGGTGTGTGGTGGTGTGGTTCACCAGTAGATACAACTGCTAATAATGATTATATTGTTGTAACATACTTGTTGTTGTTGTTGATATTACTCCTGCTGTAACTATGATATGACAGTCACTACTTTTTGATTACTCACTGTCCCCTTCTGGTTCTAGACATCTTCACCTCACTGGTGATTCCTTATCCCCAGAGTGAATATGTGAGATCTCCTCCTAATTCAGTCCTTCACATAATTTATGTTTTTGCATACATGTCCCCTTTTTAGGCCATCATATCTGTGGCCTTTTCTCCTCTGTCACTCTATCATAACATCCAAAGTGACTGGTATTTAGCACTGTTGGAAATTAGAGTTTTGCTTACTGGCCATCTCCTTCAGCATGTAACTCCTTAAGTCCAGTCATTTCTGTTCACTCTGTACTCCTCATGCCCTAGAAAATTGCTTGGAACTTTCAACCATAGAACAAATATTTTTTGAAGGACAGCCAACATAGTGTGATCATTGAGTGGAATAATAGATCAATAAAAGACTTTATGTGGTCATTACACAGTACTTCAGAGAAATGGGAGCATGTGCTCTCTTTAGATTTTATCATTGTGATATTTTCTAAAGAGAATTGTAAGCCATATAAATCATTAAAGTTCCTATTTCTCTTCTCTTGGCAAGTAGTTAGGTGTGGCTAATGCATTTACCAGTGGACTGGTGGTCTGGTTCCTTTCCAAAGGAAAAGACTATTCCTGAAAACAAAAACATACTAGCTGAAAAAGAAATGTTAGAAGATTACTGAAAATCAAACCAGAATAAATAAATATAATTAAGAATCAGAGGCCATGGGGCTAGAGAGATGGCTCAGTGGTTAAGAGCACTAACTGCTCTTGCAGAGGCCCTGGGTTTGGTTCCAAGCACCCACATGGCAGCTAACACCATCCATAACTCCAGTTCCAGGAGATCTGACATCTTCTGGCCTCCACAGGCCTTGCATGCATGTGACTATACAAGCAGGCAAAATGTTCATACACAATAATTTTTTTAAAAAAATCAAAGGCCAAGAGTGATGGTACATACCTTTAATCCCAGCACTCAAGAGACAGAGGCTGTTCAAGGCCAGCCTGATCTATATAGTAAGCTCCAGGTCAACCAGAGTGACATAGGAAAACTCTGTCTCAAAAAAAACAAAAGAATCAGTGATATGTCTGTAAATATTAAAGCTATCCCTGACACATGTGGCCACACCGTGAGGGAGGAGCAAATCATAAAGCAGATAAAAATATAGACAATTTCCCCATCTATATAGATTACTTTACCATTCTTATATTTTTAGCAGAGCATTTTTTAACAGGAATACATAATGGAAAGAATGTGGATCTAGGGCCAGAAGCTCATTATATTGAAGCACCATGCTTATCATCTCTGACCTGTCCTAATCACTGAGTCATGTGTCAGGTACTGATACCTTTCTTAATTAAGGGTGTCCAGGAAGATCAGATGAGGTAATGTATGGGAATATGCGAAGTTTTTTTTTTTTTTTTAAACCTTCAAGATCATTTTTTGGTCCTCTTCAGACTTCCTTTTTTTTTTTTTTTTTTTTTAATGAGCATTTTGCTTGCATGTATGTAAGTGTACCCATACATGCAATGCACACAGAGGCCAGCAGAGGGTGCCAGATCCCTTGGGTTGGAGTTATGGACACTTGTTAGCTGTTACATGGGTGCTGGGAACCAGACCTAGGTCCTCTGGAAGAGCAGCCAGTACTCTCAGCCACTGAGCCACATCTCTCCAGCCCTGAGATTTCTATTTGTGTAATAATTTATATTCCTTATCTTTTTCATGGGGAGAATAACTGTGACTAAAATAATAAGTGATAAGTTCTGAAGATTATGCATTTACCAGTGGTCTGGTACACTTACACACAGGCAGGCAATACACTCATACACATAAAAATAAATACAAAAAGGACATGATTAGTTAATATACTATCTCTTTAAAATATATCTAGCCAAGCATGGTAGTACATGCCTTTAATCCCAGCACTCAGGAGGCAGAGGCAGGTAGATCTCTGTGAGTTCGAGGCCAGCCTGGCCTACATAGTGAGTTCCAGCCCATCTGGGGCTGCAGGGAAACTGTCTCAAAAAGATTAAAAAATTAATTAATTAATTTATTTATATATATATGTATGTATATACTTAAATAACCAGATTAATCAAGTAGTTATATAGTGTTTAAAGAAAAAAAAAATCAGCTGGGTGTGGTGGTGCACGCCTTTAATCCCAGCACTGGGGAGGCAGAGGCAGGTGGATCTCTGTGAGTTCAAGGCCAGACTGGTCTACACGGTGAGTTCCAGGACAGCAGGGGCTACAGGGAGACCCTGTCTCAAAAAGACCAGAAAAAAAAGCATTTCCAGAAAAATGTTTGGATTTCATTAACAGAAGACTCTCGTTGTCCTATAAGGTTAGAAGGATAACTTTTCTATAGAAACAGAATGTCAAAGTCCTAAGGAAGTGTGTTAAAAATAGCTAGGGCTGGGGCTATAGTTCAGTGGTAGAGCGCTTGCCATTTTCCTGGTGTATGCAAGGTATTGGTTTCAGTACACACACACACACACACACACACACACATACACACACACACACAGATGCAAGGTATTGATTTCAGTACAGCGCTTGCCTAGTGATTTTTGTGTAAATTAAAATGTGGTTTTCTTTTTTTTAGTGTGTATAAGTGTTTTGCCTGCATGTATGTAAGTGTACCACATATGTGCAAACCCCCTGAAGCCAAAAGAGGGCATCAGATCCCCTGGAACTGGAGTTATAAGCAGTTGTTAGCCATACTGTGGGTGCTAGGAACCAAACCCAGGTTTTCTGAGCAGCCAGTGCTCTTAACTGCTGAGTCATCTCTCTAACCCCAAAGCGTGTTTTTTCTACATCTGCTTTTCTACTGTAGAAGGATACTACTACTATTTTTTTGTCCTTATTAAATCAGAGATTGTATAAAAGCATGATTTAGTTTTCATTTAAATCCTTTGGATCTTTTTAAAGAAAAAGGATAGTGAAAAATTAACAGATTAGTGATTTAAGATCATTTTATAATCTATATTAGTTTCCATTTATTTTGATTTATTCTTTTTCTATATATATACCCAGGTGCCATACTTGTATTTTTACCAGGACTAGCAGAAATCAAAATGCTTTATGAGCAGCTGCAGTCTAACTCTCTTTTCAACAATAGACGTAGTAATCGGTAAGTAATTGCTTTCTGTCCCCTAAGACTTGCATTGCAGTTATCTACAAAGATGAAGAACAAGGTCTTTTTTTTTTTCTTTTTTTTTTTTTTGTTTTTTTTGAGACAGGGGTTCCCTGTAGCCCCAGCTGTCCTGGAACTCACTGTGTAGACCAGGCTGGCCTTGAACTCACAGAGATCCACCTGCCTCTGCCTCCCAAGTCCTGGGATTAAAGGCATGTGCCACCACGCGGGCAGAACAGGAAGGTCTTTATGGTCCTTGCCCTCCTTAGACTGTGGTGTCCTCTCAATCATATGATCGCTGGTGCCAATGGGAAATGGGCAGACCTGTTTGCTCATTCCACCAGAGAAAGACATTTCTCTTCACTTAGCAGAGTGACTCAGCAAAGTAGCATGTGATTTCAGTTGCTGGATTCCTGAGTAGGAGAGGAATATGGGAGGAAAGCCAACGTTGTAATAACAAAGAAATGTTGTCATTTTGAGAGAAAATAATTTTTCACAGAAGACTGGGTGTGTCTTCACATCTAACTGCAAAGCCAGCTAACAATTGAACACTCCATAGAAATTTGACAATGAAATTTCCTGACTTACATCACCATCTTTGCCTCTCTTTCTCTCTGTACTTAAAGGGAAGATTAGTCTTGGCTGGTTAGTTTGGTTTAGGTTTATTACTTTTAGAATATGCTGGGTGTAGTGACACATGCCTTTAGTCTCAGCACTTGGGAGGCAGAGGCAGGTGGATCTCTGTGAGTACAAGACCAGCCTGGTCTACATAGTGAGTTCCAGGCCAGCTGGGGCTACAGGGAGACCCTGTCTCAAAAAAAAAAAACAAAAAACCAAAAACAAAACAGAAAGAAACAGAATGTCAGTCATTTATTCCTCTTGACTATTTACTACTGAATTTTACCCTAGAACTTTTCCCAAGTTGGTACAAGGTTTTTAGTTTCAGGAACTGTGTTTGTATTTTTAAGAATCAGAAAAAGCTGGGGGGGCACACACCTTTAGTCTCAGCACTCAGGAGGCAAAGGCAATCTGTGAGATCTAGGCCAGCCTGGTCTACATAGTGAGTTCCAGGCCACTTGGGGCTACAAGGAGACCTTGTCTGAAAAAGACCAAAAAAAGAAAAAGAATCAGAAGGAACCTTCACACTTACAAGAGCTGGGCTTTGATGGCTGGTTCAGAGAAGCTGCTGATGCCTGAAGTCGTCTTACTGATTTCAATAGAAATTCACCCACTCTAACCCAATTTAAATGCTTGGTGTCAGAATACTTAATGTGGTTTTATTTCCTTTTAGATGTGTCATTCACCCACTTCACTCATCCTTATCCAGCGAAGAGCAGCAGGCTGTATTTGTAAAACCTCCAATAGGTATAACTAAGATTATCATTTCCACCAACATTGCTGAGACGTCCATAACCATTGATGATGTTGTTTATGTCATCGATTCTGGGAAGATGAAAGAAAAGAGGTATTCTCTTTTGGTGAAATGACAGAGGGACTAAAGATGCCTCATTAAGGGCAATATGGCTCTTAGTGGTACACATATAGGTTGCTATTTGAAGGAATAGTGTGTGTGACTGTGGAGTGATTCCGTAGCCAGCACCAGGAATCTTAAAGTCAAACAAGGCTACAAGATTTAAAGTTTTACCTTGGAAGTAGTAAATTTATTTTCTCATGTGATTTTACATGTGCTTGCCTGAAAAAGGATTGAATAATAAAGAAAATGTGTGTAGTGGCACTTGGTAGTGTTTACATCAGCAATAGCTACTTCCAGCAAGGACTCCATGGTCCTAGAGCACACAGAGCACTTTATACCTCTGTAGGAGGAAGGAAATTACTTGTCTGTGCCTAGTAGCCTTGGCCACATTTTTAAAAGTAACTCTGTAAAGTACTTGTAGGACCTGAGTTCAATCCCAAGAGCCACACTAAAAATCAATCAGTCGCCTGGTCTACATAGTGAGTTCTAGGCCAGCTGGAGCTACAGGGAGACCCAGTCTCAAAAAGACAGAAAAAAAAAATCAATCAGTCAACCAAAAGCCAGATGCGGTGACATGCATTTGTATTATCAGCTCTGGAGGGGGAGAGACAGGGCTCATTGGTCAGCCAGCCTATCCTACTTGGCAAGTTCCAGACCAATGAGAGACCTTGTCTCAAAAATAAAAATCAAGGTGGACAGTACCTAAGGAACAACGGCTAGCATGTCCTCTGGCCTCCATTGCATACACACATATGCACCTGCACACACATACATAGACATATAAAATAACTCATTATTATATTTCCTTTTCCATTGTAGATATGATGCCAGCAAAGGGATGGAAAGTCTAGAGGATACATTTGTATCTCAAGCCAATGCTCTGCAGAGAAAAGGCCGAGCAGGCCGTGTTGCATCTGGAGTCTGCTTCCATTTATTCACCAGCCACCACTACAGTCATCAGCTTTTAAAGCAGCAGCTACCAGAAATACAAAGAGTGCCATTGGAACAGCTGTGTCTAAGGTTACATCTTGACTTGTGTATTCTGCTTCCAGAAAGTCTGAAGGTTTCTCATCCTGTTTAAGTTCCATACTTTGTTTCCTCATAGAAGACATTTTGCTAAGAATAGACATGGATGAACTCATTCATTTGCAGAGAAAGAGCTCTTCAAGTGTGGCCTTCTCCTGTGGCCTTCTCCTTTTCTTTTTACTTTCTGCACATAGAGATCTCTCACATTTATAGAGCATAGCCCTAAAATAAAACTCAAGAATACATTTAGGAAAATGCTGTAACTCTTCAAGGAATGTCTGCTCTGGGAAATATTATTATCACATTTTCCCAGGGGAAAATCTACAGCCTCTTTATCACTAAGAAGGAAGTAACTAAGGGGCTGGAAAGGTAGCTTAGCAGTTAGAGCGCTGGCTGCTCTTGCAGAGTACCTGAGTTCAATTCCTAGTACCCACATGGTGGCTAATAGCCACTTGTAACTCCAGGTCCAGGGGATCCGACGCCCTCCTGTGGCCTCAGCCAGCCCTGCACACACAAATGTACTTACATCAGGAAAACAGTCATACACAAAATAATTTTTTAAGTATATAAAACTTACAAACACCATTATTACCTAATGAACAAATGTCATAAAATAGAATTTAGTGAATAAATGAATAAATTCAATATTAAGTGAGCTGGAGAACCTTTGATTCAATGTTTGTGAAAACTGGTTTGGTGATATATAAGAAATGTAAACAATTTATGCTTCTTTGACTCAGTTGTTAACTTGAGGAGGGGAAGAAAATAACCCAAGGAGTGAGGATTACTCATATAAAGCTCTTTTTATTTTATTTTCCTAAGTGTCAGGCATTGAACCCATGTCTTGTACATGGTAGGCAAGCACTCTTCCACTGAGCTACAGTCAGGCCCTATAGCTCTTTTACATAGCAGATATATTTTGAGCACCTTCTACTTGCCAGACTTTGGGTTACACCATAAAGGTGTAGGATACAAGAACAGTGTGCCCATAGTTGATCTTGAGAAATTGGGGGGCTAGGAGTATAGCTCAGTGGGAGAGCACCTGTCTAGTGTCAGAAAGACCCTAAGTTTGATCCCTAGCACTGCAAGAAGGAAGAGAGGGAGGGAGGGGGGAAGGAAGAAGGGAGGGAGAGGTTAAATTGTGGAAGTAGCTGGGTATGGTGGTACACACCTTTAATCCCAGCACTTGGGAGGCAGAGGTGGGTGGATCTCTGTGAGCTTGAGGCCACCCTGGTCTATACAACAAGTTCTAGGTCAGCAGTTCTAGGCTACAGGGAGACCCTGAATCAAAAAAAAAAAAAAAAAAAAAAAAAAAAAAAAAAAACTGAGATCATAATGGCAAATACCTGGGATCCTAGTACCTGGGAAGCTAAGGCAGGAGGATCCGGACTTTGAAGCCAACCTCAGGTACTTAGCAAGACCCTTCTCAAGATCAGACAAAGAAAAGAGGCTGGGGAAGAGCTAATGCTCTGAACTAAGGCAGTAATGGTGCAATGGAAAGGAGTAAAGGGGATGAGAGAACTTTGAAGGTTGATTGACTTGTGAAGGATGTGAGGGGGAAGTGTAGTACATGTAGATAGGAGATTTTATTGACATGTGCAATAGTAGGAAAATGAGAAAATGACATATGCCAGCATAGCATCCTTGTTTCCCATTTGAAATTTCAGAAGTTCATTACTATCAATGATGACTTAAATGAAATACCTTAAATGGAAAAAATCTAAATACCAAATACATTAATGAAGATCAACTGTGTTATATTGATGATAACAAAATGTATAAGTGAAGTAAATAAGTTGGGTGTGGTGGTGCATGCCTTTAATCCCAGCACTCAGGAGGCAGAGACAGGCAGATTTCTGAGTTGAGGCCAGCCTGGTCTACATAGTGAGTTCCAGGACAGCTGGGGCTACAGGGAGACCCTGTCTCAAAAAGACCAAAAAAAAAGTGAACTAAATAGTATATATATACTTTCTTTTCTGAAAAGTTGCTGAAGATAAAACATTAGCTTTTTAAAATTTATCACAAGGCAAGACACAATGAATACTGATTGGCGGATGGATGGATGCATGGATGGATGGATGGATGGATGCATGGATGGATGGATGGACTGATCTTTGAGATAGATTTTTCACTATATACCCTGTGCTGGGATTATAGGTATGTGTCATTATACCTGACTCTACATGGTTTGTCTGTCTGTCTCTTTGTTTTTGAGGCAGTGTCTGTAGCCCCAGCTGGCCTGGACACTCCCTATACAAACTGAGGCTGGCCTCAGTCTAACAGAGATTCATCTCCCGTGCTTCCCAAGTGCTAGAATTAAAGGCATATGCCACCATGCCCAGCTTCTAGATTAAAATCTTTACAAGCCATTAAGGTCTGAAAAAGAAGAAGCAAAATGTATAATGTTCTTTTTTAAATATATATTTACTTTTTATTTATGTTTATGTGCAGGTATGTACACATGAGTGCATGTGCCCATAGAGGCCAGAAGAGAGCACTGGATCCCCTAGAGCTGGAGTGACAAGTGGTTATGTACTGCCTGATATGGGTGCTGGGAATCGAACTCAGATCTTCTAGAAGAGCAGCAAGCCCTCTTAATCACTAAACCATCCTCTAACACCTTTGTATAATGTTCTTAAAGCTGCACCTTCTTTCTTTTTTAAGGATGAATAGTATTCTGTTGTATGCATTGCATTTTCTTTATCTGTTCTTCTGTTGATAGACATTTAGTCTTCTTCCATACCTTGATTATTGAAAAATAACACTGCAATAAACAAAGAAGCAAAAATATTTTTTGACATCCTGATTTTAAGTTTTTTGGATGTATACTCAAAAGTAGGATTGCTGGATCATGTGATAGCTGTATTTTCTTTCTTTTTTTTGAAGCCTATGTCCTGCCTCCCATGCAGCTGTCCCATTTTCCATCTCCACTGACAGTGCAGGCTTCCTTTCTCCCCCAGCACTTCTTTTATCATTTGAATTCGGTTTCAAAATTTGAACCCACTGCTAAAGAAAGCAGCATTTTTGAAAGTTTATAAGAAGAATTTTATTTTTAATATGAATTAGTTTCAGACTCTGAGAAGTGTTTCTGTAGTTTATTGCTAAGAAAACTAGAAGACATGAGAGATTTTTAAACTTATTTAAAGCAACACTGTGGCTGGGTGTGCTAATGCCTGCCTATAATCCAGATCTGGGGAGGCTGAGGCAGGAGGAGTATGAATTTTAGGTCAGCCTGGGCTACTTAAGAAAATCCTGTCTCAAAAACATGATGAAGTACTGTGTGACTTAAAAAAGCATTTATCTTTCTCACTCAAAGAAAAGAATTCTCTCTCTGTGTCATTCTACCAGATATCAAATTTACACATTATTACTTTGTTTTCTTTTTTCAGAATTAAAATTTTAGAAATGTTTAACGCTCATAATCTCCAATCTGTGTTCTCTCGGCTCATTGAACCGCCACATATTGATTCTCTTCGTGCCTCAAAAATACGGTTGCGAGACTTGGGAGCCTTAACTCCAGATGAAAAATTGACCCCTCTAGGCTATCACCTGGCCTCTCTGCCTGTGGATGTGAGAATCGGCAAACTGATGCTCTTTGGGTCTATCTTCCGCTGCCTGGATCCTGCTCTCACCATTGCAGCCTGCTTGGCCTTTAAGTCTCCTTTTGTAAGTAAACAAACAGCTATGTAGACCAGGCTGGCCTTAAACTCGCGGAGATCCACCTGCCTCTGCCTCCTGAGTTCCAGGACAGCTGTGGCTACAGGGGAAACCCCGCCTCAAAAAGACAAAAAAAAAATTTTTTTTAATTAATTATTGAAATAGAATTTATACATACAGTTCATCCATTTGAAAGTTTATAATTCAATAGCTTTTAGGGACTGAAGTATAATACTTGCCTAGCATATGTGAGACCCTGGGCTTGATCTCCAGCACCAGAAAAGAGAAGGTTTGGTATTGTGTAACCATCACACTGTGATCAGTTTTTAGAGCATTTTGTCATCTTAAAGAAACCCCTTTGCAGCCGGGTGTGGTGGTGTACACCTGTAATCCTAGCTATTTGGAGGGTAAGGAAGGAAGAACACAGGTTCACGGTCAACTTGGGTTATATAATAAGACCCTCTTCTCAAAAGAAGTGGAACCTCTTAGCTATCACCACTGTCCTGTCCTTTCTTAATATTTTGTTGAAGACATCCAAGCCTGGGTTCTTTTGTGAAGAGTATTTTAATTGTCATTACTAATTCAGTCTCTTCTCTTGCACATCTATTCAGATTATCTCTTTGGGGGTCTTTTTTTGTTTAGATTATTGTTTAGTTAATTGAGTTAATGTTTTTTTTCTAGTAATTTGTATATTTCAGCTAAGTTATCTGTATATCTCCTTTTTCTTGGATTCCAATAATTTGAGCATCCTATTGTCTTGGTCAGTCTAAAGTTTCATCAACTTTGTTGCTCTTTAACAACTTTTGATTTTTCTCAATCATCTTTTTTTCTGTTCTCTATTTTAATATCTGTTCTTTCCTGCCTTCTTGCTTTAAGTTTACTTTGCTCCTCTTCTTCAGTGTCTTGAGGTAGAAGGCTAGGTTACAGTTTTGATATGACTCATCTTTTTTAATGTTAACATTATAAGCATCTATTTTTCTCTAAAGACTGATTTGGTTGCATCCCATAAGTTTTACTGCATTTTATTATTTGTTTGTTTACTTACAGGGGCATACATACACACTTTCACACATGTATAGCAGTCAAAGGACAACTTGTAGTAGCTGGTTCTCTCCTTCCACCTTGTGGGTCTCAGGGATCAAATTCATGTTGTCAGACTTGGCTGCAAGCACCTTTATCTGTTGAGCAGTTTTATCAGTCTGTCTTTTGTTTTCATTCATTGAGAAGCAGCGAATCCAGACCAGCTGGGGCTATATAGGGAAACCCTCTCAAAAAGAGCCAAAAAAAAGAAATATATTTTCTTTTTATGTGGGGTTGGGTGTCAAGGCGCTGGGGTCAAGACCAAGGCCTCACACATTTCTTCTTTATTTCTTTTGTGACTCATTGGTTATTTAGGTGTGTGTTATTTTAATTTGCATATATTTGAGCTCCTTGATTTTTTTTTTTTTTTCCCTGTTGTGATTTTCAATTTCAGCTCACTGAGGTCATAGAACTTTTTTGGTATTTGTTCACTCCCTTAGAACTTACTGAGTTTGGTTTTATGGTCAAGCATATGGTCTATCCTGGAATGTTGTATGTGCTCTTCAGGAGAATGGATTTTCTAGTATTGTTGGGTGGAATTACCATGGCATGTTTTTTTCGTTTTTGTTTTTGTTTTGTTTTTTGTCTTTTTGAGACAGGGTCTCCCTGCAGCCCCAGCTGGCTTGGAACTTACTATGTAGACCAGGTTGGCCTGGATTTCACAGAGATCCACTTGCTTCTGCCTCCCAAGCGCTGGGATTAAAGGTATGTGCCACCACACCTGGCTACCATGGCATGTTTTAGATACATGGATGGAATCATTTTCTTCAGTTTTCAGTGTTACACTTTATAAAATTATAAACTCACAGATCTGGAAAGGATCTTAGTCCTACTTCATGATTTAACAACAAATGATAAAAGCAGGCAACAGAAGAGGTGACATGCCCTGCTCAGGGACACACAGTGCTAACACTATGAATTGGATTTCCACTGTTTGTTTCTCAAATCATCTCAATAAACCTCTTACTGTTTTGCTGAAATGTGAACAACTCATTGAAAATGTTAATATTGTCTATAGCCAGGGTTGAGCACTGTCCTTTTCTGGGCTCTGTAAACGTGTTAGTCTCCCAAACATAATCTTTTCCCATTGGCTTTTCTAAAAAGGAAGAACTCTTTCCTTCAAATAGAAAATAAAATTTTGTTGCTGTTTTATCACCTGTAAGTTACTCAAATATACAAAATTCAATTTTTTTTTTTTCCCTTGGTGTTTGTGTGTATCTGGTAAGGTCTCACTTTGTAATGTAGGCTGGCCATGAACTCTTGATTCCACCTCAGTCTCATGAGTTCTAGTGTCACAGGCATGCACCGTCAACATCAGCTTCCAAGGATTTTAAATGGTGTTTCAGGGCTTTGCTTAAGCTTGCCACAAGGAACTTGGATCTTCAAAGCCTGGGAAAAACTAGGAATATCACTGGATTAGAGAGAGAGAGACAGAGACCATCTGTGTGTATGTGCCTGTGACTGTGTGTGAAATTTTAATTATCTGTTCGTCTTACAAATTTTTAGGGAATAAAGAAAATCTCTAAACATTGTAAAGGAGGAAACCATTACTTATATTTATAAAACCAGAAGAAACTAAGATATAAAAGGTGAACAAGGCTGGGCATTGCGGTGCACACCTTTAATCCCAGTGCTTGAGAGGCAGAGGCAGGCCAATCTTTGTGGGATTGAGGCCAGCCTGGTCTACATAGTGAGTTCCAGGCCAGCTGGGGCTTCAAGGAGACCCTGTCTCAAAAAGGCAAAAAAAATAAATAAATAAAGTTAGCAAGACCAAGAATAGCACCTGCCTAATGTGCCAAAGCCCTGGTTTCATTTGTCAGCATGATTAGAGAGGAAAAAACAGCAAAACAAATCCAAAAATAAAATGAAGGTATTACAGAGTTGATGTAGCTTTTAGATTGAGTGGCTCTTTGATGATTTATTTTATTTTATTTATTTTTGCCCTTTGGAACTAAACAAGAAGAGCTTTTCTTAGACTCATTTTGTACTCACAGAAACCAAAAGGCCGTTAGTTTGCCAGTTACTATTGTGCCTGCTCCAATCAGCTGACACACAGACACTTTGTTCCACACAGTATGATTTCCCTAAGTAGCTAGCTTTCCTACAGCAGTAGGAAAGTGCCATTTGAACCCTCCTTCAAATCCATTTTCCTCATTTAGGTTTCTCCCTGGGACAAAAAAGAAGAGGCTAATCAGAAAAAGCAGGAATTTGCATTCGCAAACAGTGATTATCTGGCCCTTCTACGAGCATACAAGGTAAGTATGTAACCTCAAAGCTAGATTTGCCTCCAAAGTTGGCCCCAAAGTCAGAGCAAGTTCAGCTTGATTTTCTCCACAATTTAGGGCTGGCAGCTGAGTACAAAAGAAGGTGCGCGTGCAAGTTACAATTACTGCAGACAAAACTTCTTGTCGGGAAGAGCTCTGCAGGTGAGTTCTTCTGTTTTCATTTGTTTTCCACTGCAGTAGCTCACCAGAGGGCATTACAACTTCATGTCAGCTTGTTCTGTCTGGACAATGAAAATGGTATTTCTGGAATGTGAAGAATGGATTCCTGAACTATGGCTTGAGACCCTCAGTGCTGAGACTTCTGCTGACCTGGTTGTCCTTTCTAATGAATGTGTGCTTTCCTAATATGGAAGATAGAGTAGAACATCAGCATGGTGAAGGTTACTGCATACTAGAGGTCTGTTTCTCAGGGTTATACCAGTTATTTTTAACCTGGATCCATAAACCCCTGAAATTGTATGCAAAATTATGTGCTTATACATACATGCATTACTCTTACATGCATTACTCTTACTCTCAAGAGATTAGTATAGCTTTCACCAGATTCTCAATGGGGTCTGTGACCATCCCTAACCCCCTCACCTTCTCTCCCAAACCAAAGAACTAATACTGAGCCAGATTTTCTTTGTTAATTTTTCTTAGGTCAATCACAACACATTGTTTGTCATTAATAAGCGTAGAAGAGAAAGAAAGTTGTCTTTTCATAACCACAGACAGCTTCTAGCCCCATTGTGGCAGTATTTTAGGCCACTTTCACAGTGGTCTGAGAAGCCAAAATAATGATGGGGCAGATAGGCTTCTACAAAACATTTGTTTTTCTCAAAGGTCTAGAGGCTACAGATGGGCAGGGACTACTGAAACATGGAACCAGGTTCTTAACACTCCCCACTACCTCACATCTTATTTGTTTCCCTCTTTGTGCCATAAGCTGTACCGGAGTAGAGAGCTGATCTGTTTCGTTCAGACTGTACCCCATTGCCTAGAACAGTGCTTAACGCGTAGCTGGCAGTCAGTAGAGGACTCACTGAGTAAATGTGTGACTGAGTAACTCTGGTTAGTGAAGAGACCTCCAGACCATCCCAGACCTTGCCCTCATTCTCTTCTTCCTTTAGGTAGATTATGGTGATATCTTTCAAGACGACAGGGGCTTTTTTTCCAAGAACTTAAAAAGCTGTAATTATTCAAAAGCAATTCTATATTAGACTTACCTAAGAAGACTGTGGTGGGGGCGTAAGTAAAAATGCCTGGTCCCCTCAGGCCACTTAAATCTGTGCGTCATTGACCGTCATTGTTGTTTGGTTTACTGAGTGAACCAAACAGATACAATAATAATTATCTTCTCAAGACTTTAATATCTTTTTTTTTTTTTTCTTTTTGGTCTTTTTGAGACAGGGTCTCCTTGTAGCCCCAGCTGTCCTGGAACTCACTATGTAGACCAGGCCAGCCTTGAACTCACAGAGATCCACCTGCCTCTGCCTCCTGAGTGCTGGGATTAAAGGTGTGTGCCACCACTCCCGGCCCTGACTTTAATATCTTTAAGCATAAAATGAAGGTATTTCTCTTTTTAAAATTTTTTAGGAATAGGGTTTCATGTAGCCCAGATTGACCTCAAACTCTCTATATATAGTCAAGGATGACTTTGAACTTCTAATCCTCCTGCCTCACATGCCACCATTTCCAGTTCATGCAGTGCTAGGAATTGAACCCAGGGCTCTGTGCTTGCTAGACAAGTACTCTACTAGCTGAGATACCTCAGCCCTTTTGTTTGTTTTTTTGTTTTGTTTTAGCCGTGTCTTTATGTAGCTAGGACTGGCCTTGTACTCAAGATTCTCCTTCCTGAGCCTCCAGAGTTCTGGGATCATAAGCATATGCCACTGTGCCCAAGTGGTGCTTCTTTTAAATTACATTTTTTACTTAATTTTATTGTGATTTCAATTAAAGCTTTATCATGAAATAGAAACTGGCATGTTTAATTCCTTGTTTCATTTTGCTGCTTTACCCATGTGCTCTTGGTGTATTACAACAAGATACCTAAATTACCAATAAGAGATAGTAGTGTTGCTCAGCCTTTAGTTCCTAAAATTACCATGTTCTCCTCTAGTGTTTAATATGTAGCCTCTATTTTTGTGTGGTACTATGGGTCAAATCCAGGTCTCTCAAATGTTAGGCAAACTGTTTGCCCCACTGAGCTACACTCGTAGCCCCTGCTCCCTCCCTTTTAAAGAAATGGCCTCAAACTCCCGGGCTTGAACAGTTATCTTGCTTCTGCCTTCCAAGTAACAGGATAAGCGTGAGCCATTCAGTTTGGCTCTTGCAACCTATATTTAAATAGAAGCCTCAAGAGAAAGAGATTTGTACTCTCTAGTATCTAAATCTGACACAGTAAGGTCCCCATTTTCCCAACAGATGCCAGCTAGCAGGACCACAGGTAGGAAGAGAAGGGAAAGTTCTGCAGAATTCCACTGAGAGAAACATAACCACTCTAGGCTCAGATAAAGGACTGAAGACTTCAAAAGAAATGCAGGGGAGGGGGGACAATAAACGGTACTACTAGCAAAATAAATTACATTTATTTTACCATTCTAAGAATTTACGGGAAAATCAGACTTACCATACTCAAATGAAAATGTTTAAAAATGAAATGTGGAGTTAAAAAAATGGCTCATCAGGTTTTTTGAAGGCTTTGGGTTTCCATGTTACTGTCTCGCTCTGCCTGCCAATCTGTAATAAGTGAAAGCTGCTTTTTTGGAAAAGGCAAGACAAGCTTATCTTCATACCTGTTAGATGATCCATAGAAGCCTCGTTACTATCTACCAATGTTACATATTTGAGTCAGTCACTTTGGTAAGTTGATGCCCCCCTTTCTTAAAGGTTTTTCCATTTCTTTCAGGAAATGGCCAGCCTCAAACGGCAGTTCACTGAGCTGTTGTCAGATATAGGGTTTGTAAAGGAGGGACTCAGAGCAAGGGAAATTGAAAAAAGGGCCCAAGGAGGAGATGGTGTCCTGGATGCCACAGGAGAAGAGGTAAGGAATGTATAGTTGTCTTGATCACTTGAATTATAATAGCACATAGCTGAAATGCCAACTCTGGCATTGTGGTCGAGCCCTGTGAGCAGGGTTAGTGGCTCTTAATTCTCCTTTATATGTGTCAGCTAACATTCGTGAGAACAGGGACTTTTCTGTTCATTATTGCTATTTTTTTTATTTTATTTATTTATTTATTTATTTATTTATTTATTTATTTATTTTGTCTTTTTGAGGCCAGCTGACCTAGAACTCACTATGTAAACCAGGCTGGACTTGAACTCACAGAGATCTACCTGCCTCTGCCTCCCAAGTGCTGGGACTAAAGGCGTGCACCACCACACCCGGCCTGTTGCTATTGTTTTTGTTTCTTAAATTTTACACTGGTTCTTCATAAATCTATAAAATTCATAATAGAATTTCTAGTAATTTTTCTCAAAGCCTTTTTCCAACCACGAAAGATTTAGTTATAATTATAGGAAGACTACTTCTTCAAATGAACTTGGTGTTCCTTCATTCTAAGAGCAATTAGTACTTCCAGGACATTCTGAACCTCTAAGAACCAGACTCCCTCCATGATGATTATCTACACTGGCTTTATTCATTTATTTAAACTTGAAAAGGTTCAGGGCTTAACACACACCTCACCTTGGCTCTAGCAAGGGCCCCTTGCATTGCAGTTGGAAAAACTGACTTCTAACTGCTCTTCATGTATCTAGAAAGATAAATCCTATTTGGGGCTGGAGAGATGACTCAGTGTTTAAAAGCACTGGGTGCTCTTCCGGAGGACCTGGATTTTGTTCCCAGCTCCCACATAGTGGCTAACAGCCATCCATAACTCCAGAGGCAGATGGATCTCTCTGAGATGCAGGGCAGCCTGGTCTACATAGCGAGTTTCAGGACAGCTGGAGGTTCATGGAGATTCTGTCTCAAAAAAAAAAAAAAAAGATAAATCCTATGTTATAACAGATAGGAAATGAGATGATCCTTTTTGTTTCCAGGTAGTGATCAAATGAAATATAATGGTAAATTCCAGGGTACAGGGGGAAGTAGTCACATTATTTGGTTAAACATCTTAAATAACTAATGCTGTATTTCTCATAGGCAAATACAAATGCTGAGAACCCCAAGCTAATATCAGCCATGCTGTGTGCTGCTCTGTATCCAAATGTTGTGCAGGTAACTGTACATTTTCCCTAAGTCCTCCATTTGCATGATTTTCAAACCATTTGGAATTTACTTTTAAAAGTGATTTGGGGAACCAGTGAGATGGTACAGTAGTTAAGAGCAATGGCTGTTCTTGAAGAGGACCCAGGTTTGGTTTCCAGTACCCACTTGGCAGTTAACACCATTCCAGGTGATCCAATGCCCTCTTCTGCCCTCCACAGGCATTGTATAACATGGATGCACATACACACGTGTAGGCAAAGCACTCATACACATGAAATAAAAATAAATAAATCTAAAACAAGTTTTTTTTTTAATTGATTTGGGCCAGGCGTAATGGCTCACACCTTTACTCCAAGCATTTGGGAAGCAGGTGGATCTCTTTGAGTTCAAGGCCAGCCTTCCTACATAACAGTTCCAGACCAGTCGGGGCTGACTACAGGGAGACCCTGTCTCAAAAAAAAAAAAAACAATAACAAGTGATTTGGATATAGATCTGCTGATTTTGAATTGATACTAAGGGTAGGTAAGGTGTTAACCTTAGGGGAATTCTGGGTGACACAGGAACATACTACAATATTGCAGCCTTCTCTAACTATGTAATTATTTCAAAATAAAAAGATCTTCAAAAGAACAATATTTGGAAAACTCAAATGGAGCTATGAGGCATAGAAACAAAGACCCACTTAATATGATGTAAGAAATTAGGATTTGGGGCCAGCAAGATGGCTCAGTAGGTAAAGAGGCCTATCAAAAAGCCTGAAAATCTAGTTTGATCCCTGATCCCTGGGACCTACATGGTAGAAGGAGAGAACCAACTTCCATAAGTTGTCCTCTGACCTCCACACTCCACTCTGTGGCACGCATGCTCTGTGTATGTGTGCACACACATACACACAAACACTCACACACTAAATATATAAAATATAATTTAATTTTTTAAAAAGGAAATGTAAGAGCTGGGCATGGTGGCACACACCTTTAATCCCAGCAGCATTTGGGAGGAAGAGGCCAGTGGATCTCTGTCAGGTCAAGGCTAGCCTGGTCTGCATAGTGAATTCTAAGCCAGCTGGGTCTACAGGGAGACCCTGTCTCAAAAAAAAATTTTTTTTTGGTCTTTTTGAGCCAGTGTCATCTCAAAAAATTTTTTTTAAAAAGAAAAAGAAAAAAAAATGTTAAGAAATTTAGGTGACAATATGATTTTGAGGCTAAACCCAGAACAAAAGGTGAAAAATCTAGCTGGGCATGGTGGTGCAGGCCTGTAGTCCCAGCACTTGGGAGGCAGAGGTAGGTGGGTCTCTGTGAGTTCAAGGCCAGCCTGGTCTACATCGTGAGTTCCAGGACAGCTGGGGCTACAGAGAGACCCTGCTTCAAAAAGACAAAAAAAAAAAAAAAAAGGGGAAAAATCTATGTTTAAGAACTCACCAATAATGCCAACTTAGTGGTATACACCTGTTGTCTAAGAAGTTTGGAGGCTAAGGCAGGAGGAACCTGAGTTTGAGGCCAGCCTGGGCTACATAGCAAAACTCTGTTTCAAAAAACAAAACAAAAGAAACAAAATTCAGCAATAATAAATACTTAAAAACATCAAATGTTCTCTAATAGAAAAGTAAACAGAAGACGTGAATGAATATGCAATATATGCACAAAAACAGTGTCCAAGGTTATTAGTACAAGGAAATGCCCTTGTTTACTTTTAACATTGGCATTTTTAGAAAATATTTTATTTATTATCTTTATTTTATGTTTATTATTTTTATTGTCTGGTATGAGTGTATTTGCATGTGTACAAGTGCACCTGTGTTGTGCAGTGCTCGCAGAGATCAGAAGAGGGTTGCCAGCCGCCATGTGGGCGCTGGTCATCTTACCTAGGTCCTCTGTAAGAGCAGTCAATGCTTTTTTTTTTTGTCATTTTGAAACAGGGTCTTCCTGTTGCCCTAGCTGGAACTCACTGTGTAGACCAGGCTGGCCTTGAACTCACAAAGATCTGCCTGCCTCTGCCTCCTAGAATGCTGGGATTAAAGGTGTGTGCCACCACTGGCAAATTTTTTTTAAATGACTAACATTGATGCCATGTGCGTCCTTAAACCACTCTGTATGGGAATAAAAATTTGTATATCCTTCTTAAATATGTTTCATCTCTAGGACTTACTATTAGTAAAGAATTGCAAATATGCGCAAAAATACAGGTAGGAGAATGTTCATTCAGCAGACCATCTATATTTATAGTAATACGCACCAGTTGTGATAGTGCTTACTGTAATCCAGCACTTGGGAGGTAAAAGCAGGAGGATCAGGAGTTCAAGGGCAGCCTCTGCTGCATAGTAAGTTTAAGACCACAATGGCTACCTGAGGGCCTCTCTCAAAAAGAAGAAAGAAAGAAAATGTATTGGTAAAATTACACATACTTAAAATAAGGTACTATATAGAACTTGAGAACTATGTTTTAGGAAAATATTGAACAAATGTAAAAATGTTAATATTAAGTTTTAAAAGGAAGGTTATAAAAAGATCCTGGTGGACTAGAGAGATGGCTCAGCAGTTAAGCTGCTCTTGCAGAGGATCCAGGTTCAATTCCCAGCACCCCCACATGGTGGCTACAATTGTCTGTAGCTCCAGTTCCAGGGGATCTGACACCACCTTCTGACCTCCACAGGCATTGCACAGTGCAGATGCACTTAAATACATGCAGGCAATAAACTCATACCCATAAAGTAAAAGTAATAAATAAATTTTTTTTAAAGATCCTGGGCTGGCAAGATGGCTCAGTGAGTAAAGGTACTTGCCACCAAGCCTAACTGCTTGAGTTTGATCCCTGGGACCCACATAGTGGAGAGAACCAACTCCTACAAACTTCTTTGACATTCACATGGTATGCACACGTACACGCTCTCTAAATAAATAAATAAATAAATAA
>NW_008336857.1:115573-115986 GCF_000622305.1 Nannospalax galili
ATTTTCAGTTGGGCATGGTAGTGCATGTCTTTAATCCCAGCACTTGGGAGGCAGAGGCAGGCAGATCTCTGTGAGTTCAAGGCCAGCTTGGTCTACATAGTGAGTTCCAGGACAGCTGGGGCTACTGGGAGACCCTGCCTCAAAAAAGACCAAAAATAAGGACTGGAGAGATGGCTTAGCAGTTAAGAGCACGTACTGCTCTTGCAGAGGACCTGGGTTTGATTCCCAGCACCCATACAGCAGCTATGAACTGTCCTTAACTCGAGTTCCAGGGAAATCCAAAGCCCTCTTCTAACCTCTGCGGCATTGCACAACACGGGTACACACGCACATGCATTCAGGCAATACACTCATACACATAAAATAAAAGTAATAAATAAAATATTTTTAAAAGACCAAAAATTAATTAATTA
>NW_008336857.1:116066-121082 GCF_000622305.1 Nannospalax galili
CCACCATGCCTAGTTATCTTCTAGATTTTTGTTGTTGTTGTTGTTTGTCTTTTTGAGACAGGGTCTCTCTGTAGCCCCAGGTGTCCTGGAACTCACTATGTAGACCAGGCTAGCCTCGAACTCACAAAGATCCACCTGCGTCTCCCTCCCAAGTGTTGGGATTAAAGGTGTGTGCCATATTTTTTTAAAAAGGGATTTCCAGAAAAATGATCCAGTTTTAGTTTTAATGTATACATCAACCTGTTACATTATTATGTCTATGGTTTTCTTTGTGTGTATAAACAAAACCTAGGAAACTAAAGTGCTATTTATCAATTAATGCTCGTTATTTCTTAATCATATTACTACAGATTTTCTTTTTTCCTAGCATGTATTTTCTAAAGCAAATTTGTACTTTTTTAAATCTTTTTAAAATTTGTGTGCATAAAATTTTCAACATTTTTTCAGACGAAATAGTGTTTTGATTTTTTTAGAATTTCTCCATTACCATCTGTAACTCCAATTCCAGGGGCTCTGATGCCCTCTTTTGGCCTCCATGGGCATTGTGCAACATGGGTGTGCTTGTATACATGCAGGCAGAACACTGATATACATAAAAAATAAAAATAAAAATTTTTATTTGGTCTTTTTGAGACAGGGTCTCCCTGTAGCCCCAGCTGGCCTGGAACTCACTATGTAGACCAGGCTGGCCTTGAACCCACAGAGATCTGCCTGCCTCTGCCTCCTGAGTGCTGAGATTAAAGGCATGCACCACCATGCCCGGCTAAAAATAAAAATTTTTAATCTTAAAAAAAGAAAGAAAAAGGTGTATTTAGTGCTGTTTTTGAAAAGAAACAAAATAAGTGAGAGAGGGAAGAAGCAGCAGAGTGCCAGCAGGGGGCACACACCTGAAATCCCAGCACCAGGGAGGTGAGACAGGAGAATCACAAGTTTGAGACCAGCCTACACTGCATAGTAAGTTCCCAGCCCAACCTGGGCTATACAATAAGACCCTGTCTCAAAAAATGAAAAAAGAAACAAAAAAACTCCTCAAATAAGACTCGATTGTGCCAAAGGACAAGTCCCATGATGAAAATTTGTGCATCCATTTTTACAAATATTGGTTGTTTAGGTGAAGGCTCCAGAAGGAAAATTTCAGAAGACCAGCACTGGAGCTGTCAAAATGCAACCGAAGTCAGCTGAGTTGAAGTTTGTTACCAAGAATGACGGATATGTCCACATTCACCCTTCCTCGGTGAACTATCAGGTGAGAATGGTGGTGTGTAGTATGTTACAATGTTACATGTGGCACATCCTAGGATGAGAAACGCAGTTCCTTACATCAGACAAACCTTGTTCTGTGACTTGTAGTGTCCCAGCAGCACCACAGATTTAGAGAAGGTTGAATCTGTATACGCAGGCTGACAAGTGGGCTATTTCTGGGAAGACTTTCTATTTTGAGAAAATTCTATATAAAAATGCTCAAGCCTGCTTTTAAATGAAAATTGTTCCTTTGAATTGGTGATTTAAGAAGTCATGTTAATTACATCATTGGTGTATTTTTGCCAGTCTTTCCTCAGCCCTCATCCTTCCTTCAGCCTGCAGCTTTGGGACTGCTGCCTCCTTCCAGGTGGCGAAACTCAGCCAAGGTCATGAGCCTCCTAATTGTCAAACTAGTGGGCATGACCTGGTCCTCATCAGCCAAGCTTCTCATGCGCCATTTGACATTGCAGACTTCCCTTCCTCAGTGTTACCCTTAGTGTTCCTTTTGTTTCTGAAGTGTCCCTCCTCTGATCTCCCCGACTCCTTCACCAGCACTTCTTCCTCTTCTCTGAAACTGTGTGTCCGTCCTCCTCTCACTATAGTGTATACACACTTCTTGGCCCATGAAGGGCACATGACTGTGATTTCAGTCTCCACCTACATGCTGACCAGACCCCAAGTCTATCAGAGCTGGGCTTTTGCTGAGTTCTCTTGCTGGAAAATATCAGCTGATATCTTTGTTACCTCAGGTGCAAACGCTGAAAGATCAAACTCACCATCTCCCAGATCAGTTTTCTCTTTCTGTGCTGGTAAATGACACCATCTGCGTCGGAACCTGAAGCTACAGACATTCCTGCTGCTTTTCTCTGTACTCTAAGTCAATTGGTCAAGCACGCAGGCCACCTTGTTTTTGAGAGGGTTTCACTGTGTAACCCCAGCTGGCCTGGAACTCCATGTAAACCAGGCTAGACTTGAACTCACAGAGATCCACCTGCCTATGCCTCCTGAGTGCTGGGAGTAAAGCACATACCACAGCTAGGCGTGGTGGTGCACGCCTTTAGTTCCAGCACTCTGGAGGCTGAGACAGGTGGATCTCTTTGAGTTCAAGGCCAGCCTGGTCTACATAGTGAGCTCCAGGCCAGTTGGGGCTATAGGGAGACCCTGTCTCAAAAGTACCAAAAAAAAAAAGGTGTGTGCCACATGCCTGGCTTCAGTGGCACCTTTCTGATGTCTCTAAGGTTTGCCTTACACTTCTCTTCTCATCCCCACTGTCACTTCTTCAGTTCAAACATCTGTCTCTTGCTCAAAGCACTGTAATCTTCTAGGATTCTCTCCAACCTTCTACACTACTGTTGCCAGTATCATCTTTCAAAACAGATTTGACTATGTCATTCCTTAAGTCTTCATATATGGAGTATACTACAACACTCACCTGACCCTTCACATCAGGCTCCTTCCTCAAAACCCTCTTCCTCTCTCAGCCTGAGTGCTACAGCAAGAGCAGACTACCAGCACTGTCCCCCATTGCCATGATGCCTGCTCCTGTTCCCTGGAGGCTATACTAACCCTGAAGCCTCCACTAAGAATGATTTCCTGGCTGGAGGCGTAGCTCAGTGGTGGCGTGCTTCCTGGTATGCCCAGGCCCCATGTTCAATCCTCAGCACTTCCAAAAATGAAAAACCAAATTTCCTTAGTGTCTCTTTCCTTCCAAATTGCTTGTTTCTTCCTGTTTCACCCCACCGAGTGTGCATTTGTCCACCGTTGCTCTTACCACATTGGTTCACAGCATGTCACTGTCCTGTGATTGTGAGATCTCTGAAACCAAGAATCTGATTCGTTTCTTTATTTTTTGTTGTCTAACATGATTAATAGCTGAAAGTAGATGTTCAGTGATGTTTTGGGAAAGATGAAGGAGAACAAGAGGAAAGAAAAGAGGAAGAGGAGTTGAACGTTCAGGGCTGGCACTACTGCGGAAAGCAGAGGCAAAGCATGAGGACTCCTGCACCTCAGAGGAGCCTGTGGCCAGGAGGTCATCTACCCTCTTTGGCTGTATCTGCTCTTGGAGACCAGAGGCCCGAGTCAGCCACATAGACTACAAAATCATTCATGCGTGAATGCAGTACCAGCTAGCACTGTCTGTCAGGCACTGTTGGAGGCCGTGAAGAACACTGAATATACAAGTTAGGGAGAGAGGCAGAAAATAAGCTAACCAGTAACCACAGATTAGTGGCATTGCTCTGGGAAAAAAATCAGGCAGGTAGCAGGAATGAAAGGAGAGGAGGACCCTTTTATAGGGTAGACTGGGAAGGACACTGAGGAGAAAACAATCAAGCAGGTCCCAAATGAAGAGTGAGCCATACAGATCTCCAAGGAGAGAACATTATAGCAGAGGAAATAAATGCCAAGACTTTGAGCTGAGAGTGGATTTGAGGTGTTCTCAAATATGCAGGGCGGCAGCCTATAATAAAACACTGTGTAGCTGGGCATGGTGGCGCACGCTGGTGGATCTCTGTGAGTTCAAGGCCAGCCTGGTCTACATAGTGAGTTCCAGGACAGCTGGGGCTACAGGGAGACCCTGTTTCAAAAAGACCAAAAAAAAAAAAAAAAAAAGATAGCCAATGGAGGAGTGACAGATGTGTCAGGACAAGCAGGCCAGGGTTGGGTCATGTCAGACCTTGTAGGCCTTGGTGAGGATTTTAGATTTTATCCTTTGGGAAGCTATTGGAGGGTTAGGCCATAACTAGATTTATACTTTTAAAGGATCACTGTGGCTGCTGTAGAAAGAGACTGTAAAATTCAGAAATAAAAACTGTGTGGCATAGAGGAAACCCTTGCAGGGGTCTAGACAAAAGGGTGGTTTGTAGGTGGTGAGAGCATACCAGCTCCTTGTGTATTTTGATCATGGAGCTGTCAGGACTTGGTGATGATCCAAATGGAGTGAGAGAAAAGAGCAGCCAAGGATGACCCATATGTCAGGGGCTTGGGCAGCTGGGACTGTCAGTTTCGGAGATGGGGAATATTGCAAAGAGAAAATCAGGAATTCATTTAAACAGTACCCCATGCATACATGTATCATAACATTGTGTAATATCCCATAATATGTACACTATGCATCAATTAAAAATTAGGAGACTGGAGGGGCGTGGTGGTGCATACCTTTAATCTCAGCACTCAGGAGACAGAGATGGGTGGATCTCTGTGAGGTTGAGGCCAGCCTGATCTACATAGTATAGTGAGTTCCAGGCCAGCTGTGGCTACAGGGAGACCCTGTCTCAAAAAAAAAAAAAAAAAAAAAAAAATTAGTCTGGCAAGATGGCTCAGCAGATAATGATGCCAAGCCTGACAACCTGAGTTCTATCCCCAAGACCCACATGGGGGAAAGAGAGAACTGACTCCTACAAGTTAGCCTCTGACCTCGCTGTACCACATGTATATGCCACATATACAAACACACAAATAAAATTCTTTAACTTTAGGCAGCCAGGCATGCTGGCATATACCTTTAATCCCAGCACTTAAGAGACAGAGATAGGCAGATCTCTGTGAGATTGAGGCCAGCCTAGTCTATCTAGCGAGCTCTAGGCCAGCTAGGGCTACAGGGAGATCCTGTCTCAAAAAAAAAAAAAAATTATTTTAGACAGGGTCTCACTGTATAGCCCTGACTAGCCTGGAACTAACTCACTGTGTAGACCAGGTTGGCCCTGACTACCTGTTTCTGCTTTCTGGGATTAAAGGTGTGTACAACTGGCCAGTAAATTTTTTTTTTTTTTTTTT
>NW_008336857.1:121198-125456 GCF_000622305.1 Nannospalax galili
CACCACTACGCCTGGCTTAAAATTTTATTTTTAAGTTTTTGAAAGCTTGTTTTAAACACTAAAAGGGTTTTTGTTGTTGGTTTGTTTTCAGGGTTACTAGGAATTGAACCCAGGGTCTTGTGCATGATTAGCAAATACTCATCACTGAGCTACACCCTCAGCCCTAACCACAAAAAGTTTGAAAACTGTGAGATGTCTATTAGATGTCTAAATGGATAGTCTGGTAGGTAGTCACACAAGCACGAAGCATGAAGCCCCAGGGGAAGGTAACTGGGAATCCTTAACCCTCACCTTACAGCTTCTGCATTTTGTTTTGGTTTTTGAGGCAGATTTTTGCTATGTGGCCCAGGTTGGCCTGAAACTCACAGTAGTCCTCAAGTATTTGAGTCTCTGGCCCTTAAACCTCTTACGCCAACTCTAACCCTGAACAGGCAGCTTTTAAATCCACAGGACTGGGACAGTAGGAATCCCTTTATGTTGCCAGTGATCATTGTTGTCATCTGAGGTTTCATGTTACAGGTTAGACACTTTGACAGCCCCTACCTGTTGTACCATGAGAAGATCAAAACCAGCCGAGTGTTCATCCGGGACTGCAGCATGGTGTCTGTGTACCCCCTGGTCTTATTTGGAGGAGGCCAAGTGAGTGTGCAGCTTCAGAAGGGAGAGTTTGTTGTCTCTCTGGATGATGGCTGGATCCGGTTTGTAGCTGCTTCCCACCAGGTAAAGGAATAACTGTTGTGAAGTCTTGGGTCATGGAAAACTTGGAGGACATGAAATGTAGAGCAGTCTTTTAAGGACCAAGAACAGAGCTAAGTAAGAGTAAATGATGGAGCAGGGCCTGGTGGCACACGTCTTTAATCCCAGCGCTGGGGAGGCAGAGGCAAGCAGATTGCCTGAGTTCAAGGCCAGCTTGTTCTACATAGTGAGTTCCAGGCCAGCTGGGGCTACAGGGAGACCCTGTCTCAAAAAGACCAAAAAAAAAAAAAAAAAAAGAGTAAGTGATGGGTCTGCGAGTAGGCACTAAGAAGGAGTGAGGGTAACGAGACAGCAAAGGTACCCTGAAGTGCCTGGGGCAGAAAAACCTGAGATGAGTTAGAGTTGGTGTAAGAGGTTTAAGGGTCAGAGACTCAAATACTTGAGGACTAACTACCATGAGTTTCAGGCCAACCTGGGCCACATAGCAAAAATCTGCCTCAAAAAAACAAAACAAAAAGCAGAACCTATAAGGTGAGGGTATTGGAACATCTGTAATGTTATACAACTAAGCAATAAATAAATAATAAATAAATAAATAAATAAATAAATCACTCTGATGTCACCATTACAATGAAAGAAAGAGTTCAGATTGTAGTTCGTAGGTTCAATCCCTCCCAGCTATATAAATAAAATGATGAAATGAAAGAAAATGAAAGGAGCTATATATGCCTGTAATCTTAGCCACTCAGGGCACTTAGGCAAGAAAGAGATCACTTGGGCCAGGTACTTAAGACCAGCCTAGGCAACATAGTAAGGACTTATGTAAACAAAACAAAACAAAATGATGATATACCTCAGTGGTAGCGCATGCACTTAGCATGTATAAGGCTCTGGATACAATACCCAATACTAAAAAATAAATAAATAAAAGTAAACTGGGCATAGTGGCACATACCTTAATCCCAGCACTCAGGAGACAGAGGCAAACGGATTTCTGTGAGTTCCAGGCCAGTCAGGGCTACATAATGAGACCCTTTCTCAAAAAAGAGTTTATGGCCAGCCTCAACAATATAGCAAGTATAAGGCCAGCCTGGGCTATGTGAGATCTTGTCTCAAAAACAAAACAAAACAAAACAGGCCAGCAAGATGATTTAGCAGGTCACGAAGATCCACCAAGTCTGACAACCTGAGTTCAGTCCCTAGAACCCTCATGGTGAAAGAAGAGAACTGACTCCTGCAAGTTGTCTTCTGACCTTCACATGCATGTGTGACTCTCCTGCATATACACGTGTGTCGCACACACATACACACAATAAAATAAATAAAAATAAAAAATAAAAAACCATGGTTCTCAGGCCTGTAATCCTATAATCCTAGCATTAAGGAAGATGAGTCAGGAAGATTTCTGAGTTAGAGGCCATCCTGGGTTACAATGTGAGACCCTGTCTCAAAAACCAAAGAAGGAGGGCAGGGAGATGGCTCATTGGTAAAGTGCTTTCTGCACAAACATGATTCAGATCCCCAGTACTCATGTAAAAGCCAGGTACAGTGGCACTCACCTGTAATCATAGAACTGGGGAGGTGGAGACAGGAGGATACCTGGAGCTTGCTGGCCGTTCTAGCTAATCAGCAAGCTACAGCTTCAGCGAGAGACTGTCTCAAAAAGAAGAGATTGAAGAAGACATCCAATGTTGTCTTCTGGCCTCCACATACACACATGAGCACATGCATATACATGTACATACACACACAAATACACAAACAAACACAGACTTCAAAAAAGGAAACAAGCCAGGCAAGGCGGTGCACACCTTTAATCCCAGCACTTAGGGGACAGAAGCAGGCAGCTCTCTGTAAATTCCAGGTCAGCTGGGACCACATAGTGAGACCCTGTCTCAAAAATAAATGAATAGTAAATACATAAATAAATAAATAAATAAATAAATAAATAAATAAATAAATAAATATCCCTGTTAAACCAATTCCTATGACCAGAGAATTGTCCTCTTTTTCAAGTAGAGTACCTGAGCCATTCACCCTGGTGGAGTTCATAGCATGAACCTATTTGAAAGATGCCAGGAGCCCAAATGGCCCAGCTGCTGCACAATGGGGAGGGGCAAACAGATATTGAGATGGCATCTACGAGGCCCCTACATCAGCATAAACATTTGAACATTTGCCATTTTAAATTCTCTATATTTCCTGGGGGCTGGGGAGATGGCTCAGTGGTTAAGAACACTGAGTGTTCTTGCAGAAGGCCTGGGTTCGAATCCTAGCACCCACATGGCAGCTAAGGTTCGAATCCCAGCACCCACAACTGTCCATAACTCCAGTTCCAATAGCCTCTTCTGTCCTCCGCGGGCATTGCATGACACAGGTGCATTTCCTGCTTCTTTTGGACCAAAGTGTAAAAGTCACCTAAGGGGCTGTGGATATGGCTCAGTCAGTAAAGTACTTGCCATACATACAAACAGGCAGACCTGAATTCAGACCCCTAGCATCCAGGTTAAAAAGCCTGATGCAGAGCTGGAGAGATGGCTCAGTAGTTAAGAGCACTGGCTATTCTTGCAGAGGACCAGGCCCTATTCCCAGCACCCACATGGCAGCTAAGAACCATCTGTAACTCCAATTCCAGGGGAATCCAATGCCTTCTGACCTCCCTGGACATTGCATGACACCGGTGCAGACAATATATTCATACACATAAAAAAATAAAAATAATATTAAAAATTTAGGGAAAAAGCCTGATGCAGGGCTGGAGAGATGGCTCAGAGGTTAAGAGCACTGGCTGTTCTTGCAGAGGACCTGGTAGCACCCACATGGTAAACAATGATCTATAACTACAGTTCCAGAGGATCCAGAACCCTTTTCTGGTCTCTACAGGCATTTCATGCATGGGTACGTTTACATACATGGAATGTATGTAAACATAAAATAAAAGACACATAAAATAAAAGACACATAAAAAAAAAGTCAATTAAACATATAATTTAGTGGTGATACATGTCGATAATCCCAGTGCTGGGGAGACAGAGATAGGAGAACACCATGGGCTTGCTGGCCAGTCATTACAGCCAAATTGGTAAGCTCTGTGTTTAGTGAGAGACCTTACACAAGAAAATAAAGGTGGAGAACAATTAATGAAGATACTTGCCATCAACCTCTGGCTTCCACCCACACACCCACAAATGCACTCACATACACCCCCCCCCAAAAAAAAGTCAGCTAAGCTTTAACATGATGAATACTTCATAAGTCATACTCCAAAAGTAGCCTTTTCTTCAAATGAGGTATATAAAGCAGGACATGGGAACATGTATAAATAATCCCAACACTCACAGGCTGAGGCAGAAGGATGACAAGCTCCAGGCCAGCTGGCTACATAGCAAAAGCCTGACTCAAAAAATAATAGGCTGGGTATGGTGGCGCATGCCTTTAACTCCAGCACTCAGGAGGCAGAGGCAGGCAGATCTCTGTGAGTTCAAGGCCAGCCTGGTTTACATAGTGAGTTCCAGGCCAGCTGGGGCTACAGGGAGACCCTGTCTCAAAAAGACCAAAATAA
>NW_008336857.1:125488-142373 GCF_000622305.1 Nannospalax galili
TAATAATAATAATAAATGAGATGTAGTAGAGAAGCCATTTTCATAATAGGCCTCATTTAGTATGTTACAGAATGAAAATGTTTAGATTGTTTCCCTCCTAATGAGATTAAATTAGTGTCAGAAGTCCTAAGTCATGATAATCATATTTGCCCTTGAAAACGTGTCTTGCCCTGTCCCTCTAAGCATAGCTAATGCTGTAGCGCTTATTGTAGGTGGCTGAACTGGTAAAGGAGCTTCGCTGTGAACTAGACCAGCTCCTCCAGGACAAAATTAAAAACCCGACCATCGACCTGTGTACCTGTCCTCGAGGTTCCCGGATCATCAGCACAATTGTGAAACTTGTCACCACACAATAAAGACTGTCCTAGAAGAGTGCTTGCTCCTCATCCACCTCTTGGTCCCCTGGAAGCCTGGACATCACAGCAGCACTTCTACCTCGGACTAAAGACCTGGGGCTGGCCCTAGGGGGTGGGGGTTGCAGGGCCTAAGGGCTGAGCCAGCTGAAGAGACATTATCACACTTGGCATTTCAGAGAAAGTAGGGACACTCCCAGCACAATTTGGAGTGTCAGTGGTGGGATAATATAAAACCCAGCTTGCCTCTTTTTGCCTGTGACTGTTCTAAACTGAATGAAATTCACCTAATAACATAAAAGTGAATGTTTAATACAACTCTGTTTTAATCTATGTATTATTTTTTCCTCCTGCTTTTTATTATGCATTGTCTATATATAATTGACATACTCTTTTCTCCTGGTTTTTATTGGGCATGAGGAGAAATAGTTGTTTGGTTTTATTTTGGGGTTTTTCCCCCATCATAATAAAAGCTTAACTGAGAGAACTCAGATAAGAGAAGAAATCATGTGAGCAAGAAAAATAAAAATTTCATTTTAGACTATTGACTACAGAGTAAACTTGATTTGTAAGGGGTTTTTATTTTTACTCATTAAAGGTCAGCATAAAAAAAATTTAGAGTGAGATCCTATCTCCACAAAAGAAAAATAAATAGATTCACATGCAAAAAAAAAAAAAAAAAGATTTCTGTGTGAGTACTAAAATGCAAGCTGGGCTCATCGGTAACACATTAAAAGAGGAACCCTGTGTCTTAATTCTCTAACACCTCCATTGAAGAATCTTTGCTCTCACCAAATCCACTGGCCAAAAGGGGAATTTTAATGCAATTAGCATTTTAATGCAGGAGAATTGCAATGGTGTTTTCCGAGTAGAGTTGGCATGATTACAGAAGAAAAAGTTGCATGATAGTGTTACATTTACAGCATAAAAATGCCTTCTATTGGGCCCAGTAGGGCCCACGCCTTTAATCCCAGCAGAGGCAGGCGGATCTCTGTGAGTTCAAGGCCAGCCTGGTCTACATAGTGAGTTCCAGGTCAGCTGGGGCTACAGGGAGACCCTGTCTCAAAAAGACCAAAAAAAAAAAAAAAAAAAGCCTTCTAATGACATTACATATTTTCAACCACCACTTAGGTTACTGAGTATTATTGGCATTTTGAAAAAAATACATTTGCCTATTCCCTGCATATTTATCAGTGTGACCAGGAAAGATCCCAAAGAGCCAAGTGGAAAAAATACTGTATTTGTCTAGACCTCTTACTATTGATAGGATTCAAACTAATCAACAAAACTTGGGACTAAAGAGATGGCTCAGTGGTTAAGGCACTAGCTAGATCTGAGTTAGGAACCCAGTGCCCACATAAAAGGCTGGGTGTGGCCATGTACAAGCTTATGACTCCAGCACTCTGGAGGTAGAGACAGGAGGATCCTTGGCCTGGCTCCAGGTTCAATGAGAGATCCTGTCTCAAAGAAATAAGGTGGAAATCAGTTTCCAGTACCCATGTTGGCAGCTCACAACAGCCTATGACTCCAGCTCCAGGGGATCTGATGCCTCTGGCCTCTTTGACTACCTGCACTCACATGCACCTATCCACACATGTACAAACATACAGACATGTAACTAAACATAATAAATCTTAAAAACTTCTTTGGAAAGATAATAGAGTTTTCTTTATTTCTTCTATTGATGTCCTCTGCATGCACACACCTGTACACACATGTGCATGTTTCTCAACACACACGGCAAAACTCCTCAGTGAAGGGCATTTACTTTTCAAGGTATTACATTAGCTAAGTTTTCAGGAACTCTAAGCTACCCAAAACTATCATTATCAAGTGTGTCTTCATTTCAATATATTTAAAGAGCTTAGACTACAGCTTTGTAAGTCATTAATTCATCATTTGCATCAAAAGCATACACATGCACAGCAACCACAGTATTCAAGTTCCAATTTGCCATTGAAACAAGGCTCACATTACAGAATGGATTAAGCTAGAACCATTAGAAGAAAACTATTATCTTTCCAAAGAAGTTTTAAGATTTATTATGTTTAGTTAAATGTCTGTGTGTATGTATGTGTATGGCTAGGTGCATGTGAGTGAGTGTGATGCCAGAGGCATCAGATCCCCTGGAGCTGAAGTCATAGGCTGTTGTGACCTGACAACGTGGGTACTGGAAACTGAACTTGGGTCCTCTGTCAAGAGCAGTATGTGCTCTTAACTGAGCCATCTCTCCAGCCCCAAATTTTTTAAAATCAATTTTGACTCTTGGTGCTACAGTAAAGCTCATGCTACCCTAGCTAGAACCATCAGCCCAAGCTTTTAACACAAGTTTGCAGTGGAGGGTACAACTGGGAGGTAGTCACAACAAAAGTTTGTATCCAGAACACTAAGAATCGATGCCCTCCAGGAAGCTAGTAATTGCACTGGTCGCTTTCTAGCACATAGAGATGCATAAATACTATCATTCTATAGCACTGTCAGAATGTGGAAAAAGGTGGGACTGGAGAGGTGGTTCAGTGGTTAAGAGCTTTACTGCTCTTCCGGAGGTCCTGAGTTTGGTTCCCAGCACCCACATCAGCAGCTTATAACTACCTGTAACTGCAGCTCCAGGGGATCCAACACCTGTGACCTCTATGGGCACATGGCACACACAAACACAGATGTACACATAATTTAAAATAATAAAAATAGACGGGCATGGTGGCACACGCCTGTAGTCCCAGCACTTGAGAGGCAGAGGCAGGCAGATATCTCTGAGTTCAAGGCTAGCCTGGTCTACATAGTGAGTTCCAGGACAGCTGGGGCTACAGGGAGACCCTGCACCAAATTCAATTTACCAATAATTACTAAGGATATTTTTATCTATGACCATGAGTGATATTGGTATAAAGTTTCTTACAAAATAAGACATGGATGCTGGGCGTGGTGGCACACGTCTTTAACCCCAGCACTTGGGAGGCAGAGGCAGGAGGGATCTCTGTGAGTTCAAGGCCAGCCTGGTCTACATAGTGAGTTCTAAGACAGCTGGGGCTACAGGGAGACCCTGCCTCAAAAAGACATATATATATATAATTTTTATTTTATGTGTATGAGTGTGTGTATTGCCTGCACGTAGGTAGGTGCACCCATGCCGTGCAATGCCTCAGAGGTCAGAAAAGAGTGTCGAATCCCCTGAAACTGGAGTTACAGACTGTTCTTAGCTGCCATGTGTATGCTGAGAATCAAACCTGAGTCCTCTGCAAAAGCAG
Organism: Nannospalax galili; assembly: GCF_000622305.1. Lineage (NCBI taxonomy): Eukaryota > Metazoa > Chordata > Mammalia > Rodentia > Spalacidae > Nannospalax > Nannospalax galili. The sequence continues at coordinate 129,090 of NW_008336857.1, forward strand.
CCAGTGCTCTTAACTGTTGAGCCATCTCTCCAGACCCATAAATGTAACTTTTTTAAAAGCCATGTACAAAACTAAATTTTTTTTTGGCCTTTTTAAGAAAGGGTCTCCCTGTAGCCCCAGCTGGCCTGGAACTCACTATGTAGACCAGGCTGGCCCTGAACTCACAGAGATCTGTCTGCCTCTGCCTCCTGAGTGCTGGGATTAAAGGCATTGGCCACCATGCCCAATGAAAAGCTAAATTTTTTAAAACTCATCAAATTATGAAAAAAGTACATTTTTTAATAAAATTGTGATATAAGATTACTTCTTTGCAATTAAAGATCATTTCTATTTTCAAGGTAAAACTGGATTTCTAAGCCAGTTGTTTAGCATTTAATATAATTTTATGGAGAGATTGGTAAACTGTTCTTTAAATGTTTTCCTGCCATCTAATTAGAGAATATTTATAAGCTACTTGCTCCGTAATTGGTTTGCCTGGCTGTTTTGTATTTGGTCTGAGATAGTCTAAGGAAGAAAATATAGACATAGGATGGCAAAAGCTTCTTTCTTCTTGAGTTCTATATATATAATATACATGTAAATTATGTTATATAATAAAATTATTACTATATTTTTATTGAAGATAAACTTATCAAAAAAGAGGTAACAAATCTCACACTGAAGAAATTAAACATGTTCACTTTCCTCCTTGAGTTCCTTATCTGTTTATTATAATTCACTCCCTGGCAATAACGAACTTTGATCTTTATCCTTTCATTCTATATTTGAATAGTTTAATTTGAATAATACATCTAAGCACAGCATGTAGATGTGAGTCATGTGGTAAATGTCAGCTCCTTTCTGAGCAACAGTTTGAACACATTCTTAAGAAGTTATCATAAAAATCAGATTTTGAGAAAGTGCTGTATTAAATTAAAACCTAGCAAAAATAAGGCATTGAGAGGCTTGGGAAAATGGCTCAAGTCAGTAAAGTGCTTGCTATAACAAATATGAGGACCTGAGTTCAGATCTCAAGCATCCAAGTAAGAAGCCTCACATGTTGGCATGGCAGTGTGTGTGTCTATAATCCCAGTGCTGGGTGTTGGGGGGTGGCTGGTTGAGAGCTTGCTGGCCAGCCAGCTGAGCAGAATTGGTGAGATCCCAGGTACAGGGAGAAACTATCTTGGTAGAGGGCTGGCAAGATGGCTGAGTGGGTAAAGGCACTTGCCGCCAAGCCTAACAACCTGAGTTTGATCCCTGGGATCCACATAGTAGAAGGAGAGAGCCTGTCCTCTGACCTCCACATACAAACTATGGTATATATACACAAAATAAATAAATAAATGTAACAAAAATTTTTTTTAAATGTGGAGAGCAACTAATGAAGATACCTGAAGTCTACCTCTGACCTATACACACACACGCACACACACACACACACACACACACATCCACACAAAGGCATCGGGACCAAGGATATGACTTTCATACCTGAAGTCTACCTCTGGCCTTCACACACACATACACACAAAGGCATTGGGACCGAGGGTATGACTCAAATGCTGCCCCGGCTGGCAATTGTGGGGACTCCACTGTGTTATATTTTCTTTAAAAAATTTATTTTTAGAGCCAGGCATGGTGGTTTGTGCCTTTAATCCCAGCACTCGGCAGACAGAGGCAGGCAGATCACTGTGCGTTTGAGGCCAGCCTGGTCTACATAGAGAGTTCTAGGCCAGCCGGGACTATAGGGAGACCTTATCTCAAAAAGACCCCCAAATTTTTATTTTTGGTTATTTATTTTTATTTTGTGCGTGTGAGTGTTTTGCCTGCATGTATTGAAGTACATCATGTGCATGCAATGCCTGCAGAAGCCAAAAGAAGGCATTAGATCCCCTGGAACTGGAGTTACAGACGGGTATTTGCCACCATGTGGAAACTGAGCCCGGATTCTCTGCAAGAGCAGCCGGTGCTCTTAATAGCTGAGCCATCTCTTTAGCCCCAGTGAGTTGTTTTTTGTTGTTGATGTTTGTTTGTTTTGTTTTGTTTTCTTTGAGATAAGGTCTCCCAATGTAGCTTTAGTTGGCCTGGAACTTGCTATGTAGTCCAGGCTGGCCTCAAACTACAGCGTTCCAACACCACATTTGGCTAAGGTTTTGTTGTTGTTGTTTGTTTGTTTAAAGCCAGTCAAGTTGGTGCTAGCCTGTAATCCCAGCACTTGGGAGGTGGAAGCAGGAGGATCAGGAGTTCAAGGTCATCCTTAGTGCTATGGGGGTGAGTGGTCTTAAAACAACAAAAGAAGTGAGAAAAATTACTCAAAATACAGCTACTGCTCCAGGATTTACTGAAAATGACTGAGGCAGTTAAATTTTCTTCCATATTGAATAAATTTATACCACAGAGATTATCCATGGTGGCTTTTGTCTACATTAAAGCAGCCCAAAAAGCTCATTTGCATCCTGGGAGTCCACTTTGAATGTTCTTCTCCTTGTTCATCAGAACAACAGACACAATGGCACACACCTGTTACACACTGTCCAGGCAAAATGTAGGATTTGCATTTTTTTTACATTTATTTACTTTGTGGGTGTGTGTTGGGGGCCGGCTGTCCCTGCCCCATTTTGTTGGGGATATCCAAGGTACTGAGCAATGTCCTTAGCTCTGCTAGATGCTAGTAGTGCCTCCTTTCAGCTGTGACAACCAACAATGTCTTTGAACGGTCCCACGTGTTCTAGGGGTCGGGGGCAGAATTACCTCCAGTTCAGAACAAGTGTAAAACAGATTAGAATTACATTTTGGGAGGTCAGCAAGATAGAAACGGCTACTCAGGTAATGGTACTTGCTGCCAAGCTTGAAGACTTGAGTTCAATGCCCGGAATCCACATGGTGGAAGGAGAGACCTGACTCCCGAAGCTGTTGACAGAAAAACTGTCCAGTCTAAAATGTTAGTAATGCCAAAGTAAAGAAAACATTATTATATATATATATTTTTTTTTTGTATTTTTGAGACAGGGTCTCCCTGTAGCCCCAGCTGTCCTGGAACTCACTATGTAGACCAGGCTGGCCTCGAACTCACAAAGATCCGCCTGCTTCTGCCTCCCAAGTGCTGGAATTAAAGGCTTGCGCCACCAAGCCCGGCTAAGAAAACACTACTTTAAACAAAATGAAATAAGTAACCATTTATAAAGTCTAACAGCTACTAGTCAGATACAAATTATGTCAATAGACATCTCTGAAAATATAAATGTATTTTGAACTACTAAAGTTGGAATCTCTACCAAATCAACTCTAATAAACATACACTCTGGGGCAGACAAGATGGCTCAGTAAATAAAGGTGTTTGCTGCTAAGTCTAATGACCTAAGTTAGATCCCCAGGACTCATATGGTGGAGAGAACTGACTTGCATATGTTGTTCTCTAACCTCCACATGTGCTGTGGTACACACACACACACACACACACACACACACATCCATACATACCCACACACAAATGAATAAATGCAATAAACATGTTACTGTATGAATAAGAGCCAATGAGTAGATTGTGCTGCTAAGAATAGAAAATTTTAAGACTGAAAAGATTATATGTAAAAATGAGAAAAGGCCATGCACGGGTACCTAGGGATAGCGTCACTTTAAAAATCTGATCTACCAGTTTTGAATTTTTTTAATCACTTTTTTTTTTTTAGGTCTTTTTGAGACAGGGTCTCCCTGTAACCCCAGCTGTCCTGAAACTCACTATGTAGACCAGGCTGGCCTTGAACTCACAGAGATCCACCTGCCTCTGCCTCCTGAGTGCTGGGACCCAGCTCTTAATTGCTTATTTTTAAAATGTGAAGATATGCCCTGTATGTGATTGCTAATACTGTTAATATTTGGCACTGCAAAACTCAAGCTATCAAGGCCCACATCACAATGTTTAAAACATACACACCCTTAGGTTATCTTCATGCTAAGTGAACAAAGTCTAACCTTATAGACTTTGGCTAATATGTTTAAAAACAGTGTTTGAAAGGAAAAAAACCCCAAAGGGCATATAGCGCTACAGAATGTGGTTATACAGTGTCTGAATCTAATATAAAGCCTAAGTAGGAACCTTAATTTCTAGGCTCATTGACTTTTCTCTCCTGTAGCTTGAACTGGAAAAATTAGTTGGTTTCAGTAGTTGCTTATTTGTAAGATTGCCAGACAAGGTGGCAAGTTGTGTTTTACTCTCTGGAAGACAGATGTTGTAACAAATCAGGGGCCATGAGACATGATGGGCACCAACGGACTTTCCCTTATAATAAGGAAACTAGCTGCTGATTATAGGCCCAGTACAAAGCAACTGATAATTAGAGATCTTTCTGTTGCTGCCCTCCTGTCTCTGAAATTCATACTTCTGCACTTAAACTGCAGCTGTCCCCATTATTTCTAGCCCATAAATCTTTATACCATCCTTTCCTACAGCAAGAATGAATGGCTAAGAATGAATTCACTGAAGCATGCAATCTGATTATTCAACAGAAAAGCCAGAATGAATGTGTGCTGCAGGGTTTGAAACCTACAGTGGGGTCTAGAAATGCCTCCCACATTTATGTTTGAAATCTCACTTATGTCAACATATTTCAAGCAGGTACTCTATGTCAGTAGATATGCTGGAAACAGAACACAAAGATAAGCAAGGGCACAAGAGAACCGAGATAAGAAGTTCACTTGACTTGAAAGATGCAACCTGAAACGTAAGTTAGCCACAGAAAGAACCTCCAAAGAGCTAAAGGACCTGAATGCCTCTGTTGAAATTAAAAGGAAAGAGCTAAAGTCACCAAGTACCTAAATTCCGCTTTTCACTCTCTCAGGCCTAGGGATGAAGCTCAGTAACACAGTCCTTGCCTAGTGTGCAAGAGATCCCCAGGCTCTCTCCTTCAACAATTAAAGTATGCTTATTTAATGGAGTGACAGTGTTCTTGGTAGGCTTGCGACAAGTTTGAGACCAGGGTGGGCTACAGTATAGTAAGACCCTGTCTCTAAAAAAAAAGTTAACAAAAGCAACAAGATTTGTACATGGAAAACTACAAAGCATCATTTAATTTTTTTAATTAAATATTTTATTGAGCTTTTGTACATTTCATACAACAGTTCTTAATCAAATTTAGACCCCACCTCCTCCATCCACGTCCCCACATAACCCCTCCCCCACCAGACCACATGCATTATGCCAGTCAAGTGTTGGCACCCAGATGTCTTTTAGTGTAAGTTAATCCACTGGAGTCTAGTCAGTCTATCTAGAGATCTTTTTTTTTAATCTTTTTTAAAAAATTTTTTTATTTATGGGGCTTTTGTCTACTCTAACATTCCCCCCCTCTGAAGAGGTAACCCTAAAATCTTTTAAGGATTAGATAAAAGCTCCCAAATATTTTCGACATTTTTGGCCTTTGGAAGGGAGTATGTTGCTAAGAGGCCCAAGGACATTTTGAGTTTTAGCCAAGAAACTGGCTACTTTTCTTTGGGGTCTTTTTACCCTAACTGCCTAGCCAATTCCTACCTCCTATTCTTATCACACCATCCTCTGAAGAAGTTACCCAAATTGCCAATAGGGAATTGGGACATAGACCACTCCGGCTTCTTCTTTGCTGAACAGGAACGCAGGGTGAGGGAATTGGAGTACCTCTTCAGTGGGTCTATCTAAAAGACTCCAAAGCATCATTTAAAATATTAAAGATTGCTAGGAGTGGTGGAGCACACCTTTAATCCCAGCACTGGGGAGGCAGAGGAAGGCAGATCTCTGTGAATTCAAGGCCTGCCTGGTCTACATAGCAAGTACCAGGTCAGCCAGAGCTACAGGGAGACCCTGTCTCAAAAAGACAAAATTAAATAAGTAAATGCTAAAGGTCAAGAGTGCTAGCTCACACTTATAATCCCAACACTCAGGAGGCTGAGGAAGACAGATCAAGGCCATCTTGGACTAACTAGCAGACAACCTGAGTTCAATCCCCAGAATCCATATGTTAGGAGAAAACTGACTCCTTCAAGTTGTCTTCTAACATCAATACTCATGCGACAGTACGTGCATGCCTACATATGTTCATACATACTGAATAAATAAATTTCAAAAACATAAAGATCTAAATAAGTGGAGAACCATCCCAGGTTCATGGAATAAAAGACGAAGAGTTAAGATGCTAACTCTCCACAAAGTGACTCAACAAAATCCCAACAGGCATTTTTGTCATATTTATAGCCCAGCCTCAAATTTATACAGTGATACAAAGGATACAGAACACTCAAACAGTTCCTTAAAAAGAACAAAGTTGAACATGAATATGCTTATGAATTTCAAGCCTTACTTATGAAGTACCAGTAATTAATAGTGTTATGTGACTAATGTAAAGATGTTAGTCACATAACATAATTCAGTGGAACACAACTTCGAGTCCAGAAATAAACTCATATTTATAATCAACTGATTATCTGTAAAAGTTCCAAGACAGTTTAATGGAGAAGGAAGATTGTCTCATACAAAAAGGTTACTGTAGAGCCTTACTTCATACCATACATAAAAATTGATTCAAAATGATGTACAACCTAATGAAAACATCCTTTTAAAATGTTTCTATTGCCGGGCATGGTGGTACATACCTTTAATCCCAGCACTCGGGAGGGCGAGGCAGGCAGATCTCTGTGAGTTCAAGGCCAGCCTGGTCTATGTAGTGATTTCCAGGGCAGCTGGGGCTTACAGAGAGACCCTGTCTCAAAAAGACCAGAAAAAGACCTTGGCACCTGAACTTGTTTCCTGGGACTCCACCCAAAAAGATAGTGAATGAATGTGGGTGTGCTCGAGAATTAGTATCAAAAGACTGAAAGACAGCACACCCATCTTCATTGAAAACATGAAGACCGAGAAAGGATTCTTGACATTGTATGTATGAGAAATTCTAGAACTAGGGATGAACAGAAAAGATTGTCTGACAGTATGGGTGGATTCAAGCTTGTACTCCCCCAATGGAAGCCAGAAAAACAATTTTGAATAAAACTGTGGGTGAAGCCTAACTGGCCTCACAGTTCCAGACACAGTTCCAAGAGACATCTGGGGGAGCAGGTGTCCACCAAGTTTGGGCCCACTCTTAAAAACTAAAATTAAGAGTCAGGCTGTTTTATTCAGGTAATGGTAATGTTGCCATGGTAACGCTGCATTTTACAATCTATTTCAAAGTATCATACTTCCATCAGTTCTCTTGAAATGAACAATTGACTGTGAATGCTTCTAAATTTTATTTTTTACACTTTACTTTTTGAGGGGGCACATGTGTGTTAGTATGTGTATGAAGGACAACTTGCAGTAGTCACATGCTTCTACCATGAGGACTTACACTCAGGTGGTCAGGCTTGGTGCCAAGCCACCTCAATGGCCCCAATACTTTTAAAAACTTTGTGAAAAAAAAACTATTTCTGCCTCTAGGAAAAATTGGGGATATTTAAGAAACCAGATAAACACTGTATAGGAAGAAATCACTACAAAGGTTAGAAACTGCATCTACAGCAATTTAAAAGTAAAGCAAAAACCCTCAATGAAAGCCCCAAAGCCTTTTGTTTTCAAGTATTCTTGATAACATGTTCAAAGACAGCCTGGCTGCCACCCAGAACTAGGAGTTAAGTAGAGCCAGCTTGGGAAAGAAACTTCCTCTGGAGAATCTGGAACCACAGCCCACAGCCAGGAGGGAGGTTCACAAATAGGTGAGCTAACCTCCTGAGGAATATGTCAGAGGAGGCACTGACAGGGAAACTAGGCAGGCAGTTTCCACAGCAGAGTCCAATCATTTACCCTTTCCAGCACTCAGGTTTTATCTGCAGGCAAATTGTTTAAACAGTCAAAGGATTCAGTTGCCAAGAAACAGTCTATATCCCCAACACATAGAAGTTTGATAGTAAATACATCTATCACACACCAATGTCCCTGAGCCAAGGCCAAGCCCCAGTGATTATATCATTTATTTCCTACATGGCTTCTTCCTTTCAAGGGTCTTTCCAATGTGGTCAGAATCATTTCCATGCTCAATTCAGTTATTTCTTTTTCTTCTATTTGCTTTCTAAAGACATTATGGGGTTTTACAATTCTTGGTCACAAAGTTCTGTTTTCAGGATCACAGAACTTAAAAGGTATCAGGGAAACCCTGGTGTCATAGTCCATGTTTATAATCCCAGCATTCAGGGGGCTGAGACAAGATCTTGAGTTCAAGGTCAGTCAGTAAATCCCAGGATAGTTTGAGATACACAGTAAGACCCTGCCTCAAGAAAAGCATTAAAAAAAAAAACAAAAAAACAAAAAAAAACAGCCAAACCCAGGAGCTAATTACAAATGCAAATTCTTGCAGGGTGTGGTAGTACAAACTTGTAATGCTAGCACTGGGGAGGCTGAGACAGCAAGATTACCATGAGTTCCAGGCCAGCCTAGGCTACATTGAGTTCCAGGCCAGATGGGCAAGAAGCCCTGTCTCAAAAAAACAAAAGACCTGTGTTGAGTTCAGCAGGATACCTTGACATACTTACCTCTTCCCTCAGATACCAGCCAACCCTCGCTTTAAAGGCTATGAAAATTAGAAAACTTGCCAGGCAAGGTGTTTTATGCCTGTATCTCTCCAGGGGGCTGGAGAGATGGCTCAGTAGTTAAGAGTACTGACTGCTCTTGTTAGCAGCGGACCCAGGTTCAATTCCCAACACCCACATGGTGGCTAACTATCATCCATAACTCCAGTTCCGGGGATCCGATGTCCTCTTCTGACTTCCGTGGGCACTGCCATGACACAGGTACACTTATACATATGTAGGCAATACACTCATACACATAAAATAAAAATATTATTTTTAAAAAAGAAGCTAAGACAGAAGGATTGCTATGAATTTAAGCTCAGTCTAGGCTACAAACTGAGTTCATGCCAACCTGTGCTATGAGGCTGGAGAGATGGTTCAGTAGTTAAGAGTCTTGCTGCTCTTCCAGAGGACCCAGTTGGTTCCCAACACCCATATATCAGGCAGCTCACGACCACCTGTAACTTGAGCTTCAGGGGATCATCAGATGCCCTCTTCTGGCCTCTACAGGCATCTGCACATACATAGCATACATTTACACCAACACAGACCCACACATATAAATAAAAATAAACATAAATATTTTCTTTAAAAAAGATTTTATAGGCTAGGTGTAGTGGCGCACATCTTTAGTCTCAGCACTTAGGAGGCAGAGGCAAGTAGATCTCTGTGAGATCAAGGCCAGCTTGGTCTACATATCAAGTGCCACACCAGCTGGGGCTACAGTGAGGCCCTTTCTCAAAAAGGCCCCCCCCCCAAAAAAAAGATTTTTATGGACTGGAGAGATGGGTCAGTGGTTAAGAGCACCAACTACTCTGGCAGAGGACCCAGGTTCAAATCCAAGCACCCACATAGCAGCTAACAACCATCTGTAACTCCATCTCGAGGGGATCTGACACCCTCTTCTGACCTCTGTGGGCAATGGACGACACGGGTGCACACGTAAGCAATATACTCATTTACATAAAATAAAAATAATAAAAAGAAAAAGATTTTGCTAACAGACGAAACTTTCAAGTTTCAACCATAAAAAATATACTCCAGTCAGCTTTTAGTCATTATAATGAAATATATGCCTGTAACAGGCTACTCAGGAAGAAATTTAGCTCATTGGAGGTATAAAAGAATAACATGGCATCAGCTCCACTTTGGTGATGGCTGGTGTACTTTCACTTAAGTGTTTTCTCTTTCCTAAAGGTATCACATTGTGGCAGTGGAAGAACTCACTTCATCAAAGAGGAAGTCAGAGACTCAGGTCCCACAGTCCCTTCTGAGAGCATACCTCCAGTAACCTAGGGATCTCCCACTAGACCTCATCTCTTAAAGTTTCTATCACCTCCCAATACCACCACCTTGAGGAATAAGTTCAACACATGAACTGTTAGGGAGACACAAGCCACAGCCAAACCACAGCATACTGATTCAAACACTATGCTGTTATATCAAACTCAGAGACCAACATTTTAGAGGCTGGAGAAATGGCTCAACAGTCAAGAGCACTTCCTGTTCTTCCAGAGGATCCAGGCTAGGTCCCCAGTACCTACACTATGGCTAACAACCATTCTTAATTCCAGATCCAGGGGATCCCATGTCCTCCTCTGGTCTCCAGAATCACTGCACACACATGGTACATTTACATGCATGCAGGGAAAACACTCATACACATAAAATACAAATTTAAAAAATTTTAAAGCTTAAAAAACCCCAACATTTTAAGAACACATAGATTTGATTAAGGAATCTGAGACTGTGATTTTTACCTTAAATTTCTGTATTGAAATGTATAAATTTATTTTATATTGCTACATTTATTCAAAACATATTTCTTGCTTTATATAAATGGTGACATATCCCCATTGCAAAAAAGGCCCTTATGATCCTGACTTCCTTGTGCTAATTACACTGCATGTAATGCTATCCTTGCATGCACTAACTTCCCAAGGAAATGAGCACTTACGATCCTGCCCTCTGATTTGACCAAACAACAAAATGTAAAATACGCACCCCCATACACATACACACACATCTTGCATGTGCCTTTGAAGTCCTATAATATGATCAACTTATATTCAAAGCATTTTATACAAAACAATGAAGTAATTTTCAATCAGTGTGTTCACAGTTCTTGGCCTCTTGCTGGGAAGCTGAAAGATGTCCTTGAATAAGATCCTGAATACGGGACAGAATAATCTCATTAGAGCTGCTACAGTTTTCTGGACCATATGGTGGATCTATGGTCAGAACTCCGGCCACACAAAGAGTCCTTTGTGTATCTCCCTGTTCAGTGATGGGGATGTGATTCTTCTCAAGCCACTCCTTTAGGCTATTCTTTCTCTTTTCCAGATCCTCAGGGCTGTATCCTTTGCAATCTCCAGATGTGAACAAATGCATCAGCTTCTCTCTCACTCTGTGGTCCCCTTCAGTCACAGTTTCCACGGTCTGCACAGAATGTCCCATAATTCCCGTCACACACAAGCTGTCATCTTCAAGGAAGTTCACAAGGACAACACTTAGAAGGAAAAGTTCAGAGTAGATTTACAAAAAAACTTTAAGAACTATAAAAGTATAGAAAAAGCAATGGAGTAAAAGGTATTATCAACCTAAATAGGTTACCTGAACAAGAGGGAACAATTAGCCCTGTTGATGATTATTCCCTTGCCACCAAATGCTTTTATTTGTTCAACAAGCGGTCACTGAGATCCTAAATATTTAAACACTTTACCCTGCTTAAAGTTAATAATTACAGAATACAACTAATGTAATACCTAGAGTGAATGGGTTGGAGGTATAGCTCAGAGGACAGATTGCGCACTTACCATGTCCTGGTTTTACTGTCTAATTCCAAACAAAGATTTTTTTTTTTTTTTTTTTTTTTTTTTTTTTTTTTTTTTTTTTTTTTTTTTTTTTTTTTTTTTTTTTCTTTTTCTCAGGCTGGCCTTAATCTCAAAAGATCTGCCTGCCCCTGCCTCCCGAGTGCTGATTAAAGGTTTGTGCTACCATGAGCAGCTCCAAAGATTTTTAAGATTTTAATTTTTAAAAATTATTTTTATTTTATGTGTATGAGTGTTATTGCCTGCATGTATGTAAGTGCACCCGTATCGTGCAATGCCCTCCCAGGTCAGAAGAAGGTATTGGATCCCCTGGAACTGGAGTTGGGTCAGTTGTTGGCTGCCATGTGAGTGCTGGGAATCAAACCCAGGTTCTCTGCAAGAGCAGCCAGTGCTCTTAACCACTGAGCCATCTCTCCAGCCCCAAGATTATCTATCTATCATCCATCTATCTATCTATCTATCTATCTATCTATCTATTCTAGAGCCACATTGTACACTGAGACATCTTGTCCTACTTTTTTGTCTAGCTCCTTTTTTTAACTGAATTTCTTTTTTAGGGGCTCCCTCAGCTGTCCTGGAACTCACTACATAGACCAGGCTGGCCTTGAACTCACAGAGATCCACCTGCCTCTGCTTACAGAATGCTGGGATTAAAGGCGTGTGTCACCACACCCGGCAATTTATTTTATTTTTTAAACTGTATGTATGTGTGTCTGTGTGTGGGTATGTGTATGTATGTGTGAGTGCCCAAGGAGGCCAAAAGGAGATCTAATCCCCGGGAGTTGGAGTTACAGGTGGGTGCTTCCCAATATGGGTCAGTTGTATCTATAATATGAACTCAGGTCCTGTGGAAGAGCAGTATGCACTCTTAATCACTGAGCCATCCCTCTAGTTCCCAAACATTTTTTTGGAGTTATAAATTCCTTAAATATGTATAAGGCAGGGAATAGATTTAATTGCAAAATTAAAAAAACAACAATAGGCCTGGGGAGATAGCCCAGCAGGTGAAGCACTTGCTCAAACCCCCAGCATGTAGGTAAAAGCCAGCTGGACACAGCAGCCAACCTATAATGTGAAAGAGATGATAGATCCCAAGCTAGCCCTACTAACCATATTGGCAAGCTCTGGGTTCAAGTGAGAGACCCTGTCTCAATACTTAAGGTAGAGTGTGATCAAGGAAGAACCTGACATCAATCTTGGGCCTCCTCACGCATGCATGCATACTCACACACACCACACAAGTGAACATGCATACACATGTGCACACACATATGTAAACATACAAAAAATTTTTTAAGTTGAATACACCAAATGTGCTGGATAGCTTTAGTTGTCAACTTGACACACCTGGGTAGAAGGGGCCTCAATTGGAGAACTGCCTCCATTGGACTGGCCTATGGCCATGTCTGTGGGTCATTTTCTTGACTGCTGAGTGATGTGGGAGGGCCCAGGCTGCTGTGGATGGTGCCACCCCTGGTCCTGTATTTTCAAGAGAACAGATTGAGCATGGGCCAGGGGAGCAAGTCAGTAAGCAGCGTTCCTCCATGGTCTGTGCTTCAGCTCCTGCCTCCAGGTTCTTGCCCTGAGTTCCTACCTTGGGTTCCTTCAGTGATAAACTGTGACCTGGGAGAGGTAAGCCAAATAAACCCTTTCCTCTCCAAGCTGGTACTGGTCAGAGTATTTTTTCCAGCAATGGAGAAACTAGAACACCAAAGCAGACCAAAGAAACCAATGCAGAAAATGAATAAAATATAAAACAATGAAGTCAGAAGATCATCAAATTCAAAAGCAAGAACTGGGTCAAAGCTCAGTGGTAGAGCGCTTGCCTGGCATGCAAGATCCTAGGCTCAATCTCTAGATGAAACACACACACACACACACACACACACACACACATACACACATACAC
>NW_008336857.1:142488-144889 GCF_000622305.1 Nannospalax galili
GATCCTAGGCTCAAATCCCTAGGATGAAACACACACAAATTTTTCTTGTGAAAAAATACAAAAATTCACAAAATTGGAACAGAGGTGACACAAATACTAGAAACTAGGCAACACATATTAAAATACTATGAAAAACTGCGACAATAATTTTGAAACTTAGAATACTTTCAAGCCAGGCATTAGTGGCAAAAGACTGCAATCCCAACTATTCTGAAGGTGAAGGCAAGAGGATCATAGGTTCAAGTTCTGCCTGGGCTACAGAGTAAATTAAATGCAAGCCTGGGCAATTTAGTGAGACCCTATCCTTTGGTTTTGTTTCTTGTTTTGTTTTGTTGAAATAGGGTCTCATATAACTCAAGCTGGCCTCAAGCTCATTGTGTAGCTGAAGATGAACTTGAACTCCTGACCCTTTACTTCCACCTCCTGCTTGTAGAAACTACAGTTATGTGCCACCAAGCCCAGCTCTGAGAACTTGTCTTAAAATAAAAAGGAAAAAAGGGCAGAGGATATAGTGCAGTGGTAAAGTGCCAGCTTGCCGACCACACATAAGGCTCTAGATTCAATCTCTAACACTAAAATAACCAAACTAACAAACCATTCATTCCATAGAGGGTGAAAAAAATCCCACACCATTTTATGGGCAATTTCTATTAATTTTTCAAACACCAAGTATTTCTATTCTTCTTTTTTTTTCTTTTTAGACAGGGTCTCCCAGTAGCCCCAGCTATCCTGGAACTCACTAGGTAGACCAGGCTGGCCCTGAACTCAGAGATTCGCTTTCCTCTGCCTTCCAAGTGCTAGGATTAAGGTGTGTACCACCACACCCCGCCTTGACCAAAATTTTGTAGAAACTATGAAGGAGGACTATAATTTATGTTTTGTTTTGTTTGTTTTTTTTAATCTCTGTATGTAGCACAAAATGGCCTCAAATTCAAGGTCCTCCCTCCTTAGCCTCTTGGACACTGTGATTACATACATGAGCCATCATACTAGGCTGGAGCCTAGGTGATCTTGACACCAAAAGTGGAAGACAGGATGAAAAAGATAAAACTGTTAAGCTAATTCCACTCATGAATACAAATGCCAAAATCTTGAATAAAATACAGACTATGACAGGTTAGGATGTGATAAAAGTGGTACTTGTGGTACAGTCTTAGAATACTTTCATAATAACCTCAATAAATGAGTAAGGAAACACCACACAACCTCAAGTTGAGAGACACTCCACAAAATTCCTCACTAGTACTTTTCTTTTTTGTCTTTTTGAGACAGGGTCTCCCTGTAGCCCCAGCTGGCCTGGAACTCACTATGTAGACCAGGCTGGCCTCGAACTCACAGAGATCAGCCTGCCTCTGCCTCCCGAGTGCTAGGATCAAAGACATACACCACCAGGCCCAGCTCTAGTACTTTTCAAAGTGTACTAGTCAGGTAAACAAAATACCTCACTGGTACTTTTGAGTAAACATAAAAAACGAAACACTCACAGGTCAGAAGAGACTAAGGAAACATGAGAACTAAATTGACCTGGGATCTTGGGTAGAATCCTGGACCAGAAAAAGGCCATCAGTGGAAAAACTCGTACTAGATAAGATCTGTAATCCAGGTAATGTAAAGTCTTAGTTTTGCCAAATGCACCAGTAGTATGTAAGATGTTAACTTTAGGGGAAGCTGAGTGAAAAGTCCTCTGTAATTTCTTTGTAACTTTTCTATTAATCTAAAATAATTTCAAGACAAAAGTGTATGTGTGTGCACTACTATCCTCAGGCCTCTTGGGGTAAGTCTATAGCGCAGCTCTCCGCGCCGAGACTCCCTAAGCCACATTCACCCTTCCATCCCCCTGCCATTCTATACCCCTAGTTTGGGCCCTGTGCCATTCCTAGTCTTGGGGCCCCAGACACTTGGGAACCAATACTGCTTCCTGATCCTTCTCACCCAGACCAACTCACTCCCTAGACAAAAGTGTATGTGTGTGCACTACTATCCTCAGGCCTCTTGGGGTAATTCTATAGCGCAGCTCTCCGCGCCGAGACTCCCTAAGCCACATTCACCCTTCCATCCCCCTGCCATTCTATACCCCTAGTTTGGGCCCTGTGCCATTCCTAGTCTTGGGGCCCCAGACACCTGGGGAACCAATACTGCTTCCTGATCCTTTTCACCCAGACCAACTTACTGCCTTCCTTGGGCCCCAGGAGCACTGCTTCTGGACCTGGCCCCGCCCTCACCTCCCTCTACTTCCCTGGTCCTGCAACACCCGACAGCCTCTTTCTGGGGCTGACAGCCTCTTACTGGGGGCTCCGAGGCTTACCTTTACTCTCCCTGATCCTTTGCATACAGTACAACCCAGCTACTCAATCCACTCCCTGGGAAATCTTGGGGCTTCTTCCCTCCCCATCTGCTTTTG
>NW_008336857.1:150708-219981 GCF_000622305.1 Nannospalax galili
CTTCAAAAATACATGACATGGAAAACAAAAAAGAAGGCAGAGTCATAGGCTAACACTTAAAAGAGACATAACCAAATTGAACTAATATCAAAGGGAACTTCTGAGACAACCAGGAAAATATGAACTGACAGGAAATTAACTAATGTTAAGGTAATTATTATTAGTTTTGTTAGGAGTTATAAGGCATTATTACTTTTGTTAAGTCTAAGTTGTCCATTGACCCCCATGTATTCACCAGGGCATGTGTGTGCACAACACACACACAGAATAATAAAATTAAAGTTTTTTTTAAGACATACAAGGAGGGCTGGGGGTGTATTCAGTTGGTGGAGTACTTGCCTAACATGCATATACCTTTATAAAGGCATAAAATGGATGTGGTGGCACACACCTGTAATCCCAGCACTTGGGAGGTGGAAGCAGAAGGATCAGAAGTTTATGGTCATTGTGAGCTACATAGCAAGTTCAAGGCCAGTTTGGGCTACACAAGACCTGAGAAAGGAGGGAAAGAGAGGAGAGGTATTTCTGTTTTCTGTTCCTATAAATGAGTCTGGTTTGATACAGTAATCCATAGTTAAAACAGCACTTTGGCTCAAAAGCAGTTTTTATGTGAGAACAACTAGCCTTTCTTGGATCTGCCTCTCCTCTTGGATACACAGGCAGTACAACAGTTGTCATTTCAGGGAAGTAAGATGAATACTCACTTGGCAGAGACTGGGTCTGTAGTTAAAAGCCATCCTTTATACTCCTTCTCACTGGCTATCACTCTGACTTCCTTGTAAACATATTCTTCCCATTCTAAGGGGCTTTTCTTCATCCATTCACTCATCGTTATCAGCTGCCTATATCTAAAACCATGACAGTTTGGGTTAATCAGTATCTATTGTCCAAACAAGCAAATGTCTTACTCCATTATAATGCAAGGAACATCTGATTTGCCTCAAATTCTTATGTTACTTAATACAAGCAAGCATTAATACATGAGAGCCGGTCCTGATAGCTCACGCCTGCAGTTCCATCTACTAGGATCACTGATATCATCAGTTGGAGACCAGTCCAGTTAATATAGCCTCCAATCTCAAAAAAAAAAAAGGCTTATGAATGATACAATGCAACAGAAGGAACTGATACTATGGTTGGACGGATCTTGAGATTTTGCTTTTACCACATCCAGAAAAAGATAAAAGTTATTTATAATTCAGCCTGGGGGCTGGAGGGAAAGCTCAGCGGTTAAGAGCACTGACTGCTCTTCTAGAACACCGCGGTTCGGTTCCAAGCACCCACATGGCGACTAACACACTTCCTTAGCATCAGGCACCACGCGGTGCATTTACATACATGCAGGCAAAACACTAATAAAATAAAAATATTTTTAAAACCCAAAAGTTAAGAAAAAACTCAGTATGGGAGCTATGGGAACAGGAACGGTCGCGAGTGCAATCCTGAGACTCATCTTGCACGTGTCTACAGCACCCTTTCACGCCACTCGGGCTAACGCTTTCCACCTGGCTTTGCACTCTGGTCTTTGGATCACGCTCAAAGCCTTCGCCCTGGCTTTCCTTCGATCAAAGGAGTTCCGCACTACACCGCTTTCCGCCAAGACTGCTGCGGAGTTCTCCGATATCCACCCACCCACTCAGGACCAGTGCTTCGCGGGACGCGTGCCAGTTTTCTGGTACAGCGAGGAGGCGGTGAAGCTGGAGTCCTCCTCCCGCCTTGCAGCTGAGGATACTGAATACCCCGACAAACCAAGAACCCTCAAGCTACAACGCCTAGGTACATCCGCAGTTCTGCAAACACACTGAGAAAGACCCTTGAGCCGGCCCGCCCGAGCCCAGTATGCTTTGCGCCCGACGTAACTTCCTTCCCCCAGAATCCTCCACTCTGTAGTCCTTCTCAGTTCTTCCCTTCCCGGCTGGGAGTTATCAGCGCTAGAGTGAAAGTCTGGGATTTAAGTGTAGTAGTAAACTGTCAAGTTCTCCAGTGCCACGATGCACATTTCAGATAATCTCATTGGGGTGGGGGGGCAAGGTTTCGCTATGTAGACCAGACTGGCCCGGAACTCACAGAGATCCGCCTGTCTCTACCTCCCCAGTGCTGGATTAAAGGCATGAGCCATACCCTGCTTCATGTAATCTTTTAAAGAGGAAAATGTACCAAGTCCTCAATGATAGTGGACATGGAAATGCGGTTTTGACATGGAATCAAAGCACAACGCCCTCTGCGTATATCCTAAAGTTCTAGAAGTTGCGGGGAATGGCGTTGATTCTTGTTTGGTTAGTTTAGGGCACTTAAAATGCGTGCCCTGGGGTTTGGGGACGTGCCCTCAGTATGCGTCGACGTGCCCCGGATTGGGTTGAATTCCACCTAATATAAACCCCTCTGGTGGAAAAGGGCGCAGCACTTGGCTTCTGCTGCAGATTTCTGGGCAGGTAGTTACTTGGGTTCTGACGTACTTCAGAATCTTTTTTCGAGACTATGATCCTGAATACAAGATTAGTAAACCTTGAATTCCGCCAATATGAAAACCAAGGGTGATTAGCAAAAACTAAACTAGAAGACTATCGAGCTAAGGTGCAGAAAATATTAAAAATTAATCAGTTTTTGAGCTGGGCCTGGTGGCTCAGGCCTGTTGTCCAGAAATCGTGAGGCAGAGGCAGGCAAATCTCTGAGTTCAAGTCCAGCCTGGTCTCCATAGTGAGTTCCAGGCCAGCTGGGGCTGTGGGTCTCAAAATGACAAATAAATAAATAAATAAATAAATAAATAAATAAATAAATAAATAGGGGCTGGAACTAGTTGGAATTCCATATAATCCTTGAAATATATATATTTTAACGTTATTTCAAATAATCCTTCCAAAACCTTCACTCATTAAATGATTGGCTGAGTATATTAATGTGGCTTTCCTGGATTCAATTAGACTTTGCCAGTCAAAACCCTCTGTAAATCTGCAAAGAGCTAAATTCCAAGTGTTATTATAGTGTGGAGGAATGTTTGACCTTTTAAAAATTCAAACCAAAAGAGCTACAACCAATTTGTGACAACTGTTTGCATTTTAAACTTCATTCTTTAGTGCAAAATAAAAGGCTTGGCCTTTTATTTTATTTTATTTTTTTCTTTTGAGGCAAGGTCATTTCCCTACCCTGGCCAAAAAATCAAAAATTTCAGTTGGCAAGTATTGAGTGTTTAATAGGTAGAAAATTTGGACAGGCCATAATTGACTGTGTTACATTCAAGATATAGTTAAAGAAAAATTAACTCTGTCATTTTGGCACAAGACATTTAAAATATTCTGCTTTTCTATTCAACTAGTACCAGCCAATAGAAGTGTCTGTTCTTTGTATTTAGTTATGAATATATTGATGAGGGGCTAGAGGTGGCTTCATTGGTAAAGTGCTCACAAAGGACCGGAATTTGATCCCTAGCACTCAAGTGGAAAAAAAAAAAGCCCAGCATGGTGCTGCCTACTTGTAATCCTGTACTAAGGAAGTGGAAACAGGAGGATCCTTGAGGCTAACTGGCCAGCCAGTCTAGCCTAATTGATGAGTTCTAGCCAGTGACCCTTAAGATTGTGTTCTCCAGCCTCCACACACACACACGCACCCCACCCCCCAACAAACACTTACATGCACATAAAACATTTTTAGAAAGAAAATATATTGGATTGAGGTGATAGTGGTCAGTAAACTGCTTGCACCACAAGCATGAGGACCTGAATTCAGATCCCCAGCACCCACATAAAAAGCCTGGTTCTGTGGTGAGTACCTGTAGTCCTAACACTTGGGAGGTGGAGATGAGGATCCCAGAGACTAGCCAGCCAGTCTAGTTATTTGGAGCGTTCCAGATTCAATGAAAGTCTGTCCAAAAAAAACCCAAAAACAAACATAAAAGCCAGTGAAATGGCTCAGTAATTAAAGGTGCTTTCCACTAAGCCTGGCAACCCAAGTTGGAATCTATGTTTTGGAAGGAGAGAACCAACTCTTCCTAGTTATCCTTTTCACAAACCGTGCCACACAAATAAATGATTGATTTTTTTTTTTTTTTTTTTTTTTTTTTTACAAAGGTAAAAGAATGTGTTTAAGTTGCTGAGCATGGTGGCACAATACCTTTGATCCCAGCACTCAGGAGACAGAGGCAGGTGAATCTCTGTGAGTTTGAGACCAGCTTGATCCTACATAATGAGTTCCAGGCCAATCAGTGCTACATAATGAGACCCTATCTTAAAAAATGGGGGTAGGGTATTGGAGAGATGGCTCAGAGGTTAAGAGCACTGGTAGCTCTTACAAAAGCTCTTACTGGGATTGGTTCCCAATACCCACATGCCAGCTAACAATCATATGTAACCCCAGTTCCAAGGGATCCAGCGCCTTCTTCTGGCCTCCATGGACATTACACAACAAGGGTGCACCTATGTACATACAAGCAAATATACACATACTTTTTTTTTTTTTTTTTTTGGTCTTTTTGAGACAGGGTCTCCCTGTAGCCCCAGCTGTCCTGGAATTCACTGTGTAGACCAGGCTGGCCTCGAACTCACAGAGATCCAACTGCCTCTGCCTCCCAAGTGCTGGGATTAAAGGCGTGTGCTAGCACGCCCAGCTACACATACTTTTTTTAAAGGTGTGTGGGTGGGCCTGGAGAGATGATTCAGTCATTAAGAGCACTGACTGCTCTTGAAGAGGACCTGGGTTCAGTTCCTGGCATTCACATGGTGGCTAACAACTATCTGCCCAGTTCCAGGGGCTCCAACACCCTCTTCTGTCCTCCATGGGCATTGCATGCACATGGTGCAGTTACATACATACAAGCAATACACTCATACACATAGAATAAAAATAATTATTAAAGGCGTGGTGGCACATGCCTTTAATCCAAACACTTGGGAGGCAGAGGCAGTTGGATCTCTGTGAGTTCAACGCCAGCCTGGTCTACATAGTGAGTTCCAGGACAGCTGGGGCTACAGGGAGACCCTGTTTCAAAAAGACCCCCCCCCAAAAAAAGAAAAATGCTGGGCTGGAGAGATGGCTCAATGATTAAGAGCACTGGCTGCTCTTGCAGAGGACCCAGGTTTGATTTTCAGCACCCACATGGTGGCTAACAACCATCTGTAATTCCAGTTCCAGGATCTGACACCCTCTTCTGACTTCTGCAGGCACTGCATGACGCACATGTGCCTGCCTACACGCAGACATTACACTCATACACATAAAATAAAAATAAAATATTAAAAATTATTAAAAACCAAGTCCTACTCAGGATTGGTGCTGCACTCCTGTCATCTCAGCTGCTTTGGAGGCTGAAGCAAAAGAAGCAAGAGGAACTGAAGTTAAAAAAAAAAGTACTTATAGCTAAAAATCAGTGCTTATGAAGGAAGCAACTGAAGCAGTAAAACACACAGGTTTGCCGGGAGGGGTGGCGCACGCCTTTAGTCCCAGCACTTGAGAGGTAGAGGCAGCAGATCTCTGTGAGTTCAAGGCCAGCCTGGTCTACATAGTGAGTTCCAGGACAGCTGGGGCTAGAGGGAGACCCTGTCTCAAACAAAAACAAACAAAAACCTACAGGTTTTATATAGGCTTCATTTTATGTTTGAAAGAAAATTTAGTGTTAGCTATTTTTCCCAAGATTACCTTGAAGCCAATAAGGATATTCACCATTATTCCTAAGGAAAACTGGAGTGATCCAGTCAGGAAATCAAGTCCTAGCCTAGGCTGACAGCAGTGAAAATGGGGGGGGGGGGATAACAGGAATTTCAAAGGAGAATGCCAAAGGATTTACTGATTGATTAAGCTAAAGTAAGGGCATGGTGAAAACTTTGAGGACTTCAGGTATTACATTGAGTTTTTTTGTCCTTTATTCATAATTCCCCCCTTCCCCCCACTTTTTTTTTGGTCTTTTTGAGACAGGGTCTCCCTGTAGCTCCGGCTGTCCTGGAACTCACTATGTAGACCAGGCTGACCTTGAACTCACAGAGATCCACCTGCCTCTGCCTCCCGAGTGCTGGGATTGAAGGTGTGCACCACCATGCCCTGCCATTCCTCTTACTTTTTTTTAAGCTCTTAGGCCCTTTCAAATATTTATTAGATTCATTAAATTAGAAAGGAAATTTTCTTCATGGAATAAAAAGTGCTTCAAGAGCACCTTGTGTGTGTTTCTGGTATAAAGAGGGCAACAGTGGCATATCTCCCTCAAGCTCTAAAAATTAAACTAAATGGATATGATTAGATCTGTGGTTCATTTGCACAAACAGACCATCTGTAAAGTGGGTGTCAAAGACTGTGGAAAGAACTGTAATTCTAACATAGAAAGTAATATTAGACAAGATTATATTTTAGACTTGGTGGTATAGGTCTGTAATCCCAGCTAGCTCAGAAGCTGAAGCCAGAAGGTCTTAAGTTCAAAGCCTGCCTGGGCTACAAAGCAAATTCAAGACCAGCTTGGAAACTGAGACCTATCTTAAAATAAAAATCTGAAAAAAAAGACTGAGGATGTAGCTCAGTGGTAGAGTGCTTGCCTAGCTCTTGGTTCAGTCCCCAGTACCACAGGGGAGAAAGATTATATTTTAGGGAATGAAAACAAATAAATTGTGCCCTTCTTGGACATTGAGTAGCTTGTGCTATGTGGCAGAAAGCAAAGATCAGACAGTTAAAGTTTAAAACGTGTTTCTCAGAGGCCCAGAATTTGAGAGAGAAGGACTTTTCAGAGATGTATGCATATTGTGAGGAATAGATGATCCATCAAGTGTTACCCTGGCATGGAGCAGATATCCCTAAAACTATCTACTTCTCTATATTGTGATCCCAGGCTCAGCCTTGCGACTCCACTGCCTTTCCAGACACACTTTATCAAGACAGTTGGTGCTTAAGATGAAACATGAGCACTTTGGGAACTGAAGATTCAGCTCAAGAGGCAAAAATCCCCCAAACATGAGCACTTTCCAGTCAATAGAACTGGATCAGAAGTTACAAACTGGAGGCCAATTAAATCATATCAGAATGTGTGGCTAAGTCTAATATGACCTGTAGCATGTTTAAAGATTATAATTTGAAAGCTTTTAGGTAGACTTGTTATTCTTTACTAAACAAATTCAAATTCTAAAATATTATTGGAAGGGGGAGCCTGTGCATGCCTCAATGTGCATGCAGAAGTCAGAAGACAATTTTCAGTAGTTATTTCTTTGTGTACTAAATACACTTGTGAGTTTGGTGAGAGTCAGCTTCTGTGTTTAACTGACTTTTGGCTTGGTAAGGGCCACAACCTAGGCTGTGGGTAGCAACTTCATCAAGATCACACCACTTGCTGGGTATGGTGGTGCATGCCTTTGATCCCAGCATTCGGGAGACATAGGTGGGTGGATCTCCATGAGTTCCAGGCCAGCCTGGCCTACCTAGTGAGTTCCAGGTCATCAGGGGCTACAGGGAGACCCTGTCTCAAAAAGACCAAAAAAAAGATCACATCACTCTAAGATTTTTTGTTACAACTCCACTTCAGTCTGTTCTGGGTAACTCCTTGACCTTATTGTAGCCTTGTTACCTTTTCAGTTGTGTCCCTCAGTTCTGTAGTTTGTTATTTACATATGTGCTGTGAAGCTATCAGATTGATTAATTTAACAACTCTTTCCTAAAACCTTAGTGGTTTTTAGTTTTAAATTTTTTAAAATTTGTTTTTATGTATAGGAGCATTTTGCCTACATGTAAGTGTACTAGTGTCATGCAATGCCTACGGAGACCAGAAGAGGGTGATGGATCTCCTGGAACTGGAGTTACAATTGCTAGCAACTATGTGGGTGCTGGGAACTGAACCTAGATTCACTAGAAGAGCAGCCAGTGCCCTTAACTGCTGTGCCATCTCATCAGCCCTGGTTTTTTCAAATTTTGTATGTTTGTGTGCCCCTACAAGTGTCATGGTGCACATGTGGTGATCATAGGACAACTCTGTGGGTTCTCTCCTTCTACCATGTGGGTTCCGGGGACTGAACGCAGGTTGTCAGGCTTAAGGACAAGAGATTTTACCCACTGGGTCATTTTGACAGGCCCCACTAATGAGGGCTGAAAACTAAAATTGAGTCTTCACTTTCCCTTACAGATAAAACTAATCATGTGAGTTGGGGACATAGCAACACAGAAATTCCAAACAAAAACGCAAAGTGACCATATGAATATTTCTAGTCAATGAAATATACATGGACGTCTCTAGGAAAACTGTATCTTCTGAAATAAAAGTAAAAGGCCACCTCCTCCTCAGAAAATCTTTTGTCCTTTTGTCAACCTCCTGGGATAGGACACAAAGTTGGAGGTGAGGTGATATCTTTTTTTAAATTGTTCTTTTTTAAAATTCTGCAGCTAGAGAGATGGCTCGGCAGTTAAGAGCACTGGCTGTTCTTACAGAGGACCTGGGTTTGATTCCCAGAACCCGCATGGTGGCTAACAATCACCTGTAACTCTAGTTCCAGGGGATCTGATACCCTCTTCTGCCCTCCATGGGCATTGCATGACATGGGTGCACTTACACACATGCAGGCATAATACACACATAAAATAAAAACAAAATATTTAAAATAAAATTTATATTTTATGTTTGTGTTTTCCTTGCATGTATGTGGGTGCACCCATGTCATGCAATGCCCACAGAGGCCAGAAGAAGGCATCGGATCTCCTTGAGCTGGACAGCTGTTATTTCAACCATGTCGCTGCTGAGAACCAAACCTAGAAGTATTCTGGAAGAGCAGCTAGTGCTCTTAACTGCTGAGTCATCTCTCCACGACCCCCCCTTTTTTTTTTTCAGTTTTAGTGTTGGGGGGGCGGGTTTGGTTCACTATGTAAGCCTCAGCCGGCCTAGAATTCACTATGTAGACTGGGCTGGCCTCAGTCTCACAAAGATCCACCAGCTTCTGCCTCCCAAGTGCTGGAATTAAAGGTATGTGCTTACCATGCCTTGCTAAGGTGACCTCTTTCCACCACAGTGAAAATACATGAGAAGGTCTGTATGTTAAGCAGAAAGATTTAAAGAGCCATACTAGCCCTGAACAATTTACTTCCAGGGTTTTGTTTGGGATATTGCTCTTGTTTAAGCAAGTATTTTAAATGTTTCCACAACAATAAAACTCTTTTTTCTTAATACTGTAATTTCAGGCCCTCAGGGACAGATCACGCATCTTATACCCTTAGTACTTTGCGTACCGTAGACATTCAGTATATATTTGTTTAATTAATTTGCTATTGATTGCAAGTCACTGGGATAGTTTATAAAACTGAAATATATGAAGAGGGTTATTTAGAAGTTACTAAGATAAACTGAGAGCAGAAAAATCAAATTACTTAAAAGGAAAAAGAAAATGAAAGCCAGGTGTGGTGGTGCATGCCTTTAATTCCAGCACTTGGGAGGCAGAGGCAGGCAGATCTCTGTGAGTTTGAGGCCAGCCTGGTCTACATAGTGAGTTCCAAGCCAGCTGGGGCTATAGGGAGACCGTCTCAAGAAGACACACACACACACAAAAAAAAAAAAAAGAGAAAAGAAAATGAATAAGCCAAAGTTTATTTTGTATTGCCTTTTTATTTGTGCATGTGCATGCCACAGCACAAATATGGACATCCACCAGGGGTTTCAGGCATGCACCATCATGCCTAGTTAATTCAGTGCTGGGGACTGAAGCCAGGTCTTGTTCATGCTAAGCAGACACTCTGCCAACTGAGCCACATCTCCACCCCCTATTTTATGTTTTACTTTATTTCGAAACAGATCTTTATGTAGCCCAGACTGGCTTCAAATTTGTGATCCTCCTCCCTCAATTTCATGAAAGTATTTCAGGGGTGCCAGCTAATGAGTCAAATTAAAATTTTTTTTACTACATCTTTATTTCTTTAGTGTGCATGTGTGTGTATGTGGATGCATGTGTGTGCAAGTTAGAGTACAAGTTGTTGAAGTCAGTTCTCTCCTTCCATAGTGTAGATCCCAGGGATTGAACTCAGTTTGTCAGGCTTGGCTGCAGGAATTGTTACCTACTGAATCATCTTATTGTGGGCCAAAATTTTGATTGGCAGAGCAAAAAACAAAAGGACTTTGCTTTTTCCAAGAAAATTCTCTTCACTAAAGAACAATGTGCTATTATTAATAGTAATAATAAATGTCTATAGGGTTTATCTTCACACAAGGAAATCATGAGAGAGTAAACATTATCCCTGTGTTACAGCTGAAGAAATGGAATCGAAGAGGTCTGTGGCCAAAATTAGTTAATACAGAGCTAGAATATAAATCTAGGTAATCAAGCAGAGCATGGTGGCACATGCCTTTGATCCCAGCAGTTGGGAGACAGAGACAGGTGGATCTCTGTGAATTGGTCTACATAGTGAGTTCCAGGCCAGTCAGTTTTATATAGTGAGACCCTATCTAAAAAAAAAAAAAAAAAATCCAAGTAATCAGGCCAGAAACTGCCCTCTTAACCACTATACCATACCAATGAAATAATGGTGAATAACCAAACACAACTGTGTATGTTTCTCTTTTCTGTATTCTCTCTTCTTCCCACCCAACAATCCTACCCACTCTCTTTTGTGAGTCTCACTATGTAGCCCTGAATGGCCTGGAGTTTGCTATGTAGACGTGGCTTGATGAAATTGTGGTGCCTCCTGCCTCTGCCTCTCAAGTTAAGTTGCTGAGATTACAGGTGGGCACCACCACACCCAGCTTTAAATCATTTTTTTGATTTATAAAATTTAATTTAAAAATTTTTTTGGTCTTTTTGAGACAGGGTCTCCCTGTAGTCCCAGCTGACCTGAACTATGTAGACCTGAACTCACAAAGATCCACCTGCCTCTGCCTCCCAAATGCTGGGATTAAAGGCGTGTGCCACCACGCCTGGCCTTTAATTTAAAATTTTTTAAAGCATTGCACACCTGGAATAACAGAACTGGGAAGGTAAAGGCAGGAGGATTAGGAGTTTGTTATCTTTGTCTACATTGCAAGTTGAATTTGAGACCAGCCTGGGCTGGGCTCCATGAGGCCCTGTTTCAAAAAAAAAGCCAAAAAAAAAAAAAAAAAAAAAAGCATTGCTAAATCTGAATGGCTTGGTTCATCACTGTGCTCTAGCTGATTGTGTAGACACAACATCCAAAGCATTTAGATCATGTATTTCAGCAATCCAAACTTAGGAACTTAAAATATATATATTTTTATTTTGTTTTGGTGGGGTGCTAGGGATCAAACTCAGGGCCCTGCACACGCTAGACAAGCATTCTTGTCACAAAGCTACAGCCCCACAATCAACCCTGATTTTGTTGTTGGTTTTGTTTTATTTAGGTTATAGACCCAGGATTGAGAACTTGAGATCTTCCTGCCTCAATTTCTGAGTACTGGGATTACAAGCATGCGCCACCTGACTTCACTTTTTCCCAGCAACTTTTGTTTCAAAGGGTGACTACAGGAGTGAGGATGTACTTAACCAGATTATTCGTCTGGAAACTGGGGCCTGAGTTTTATACCTAAGGCAGGTTAAAACAATATCCCCAATCCTACAGTTACTATTTGCTCTTAGACTGGCCTAGGAAATGGTTGATCTTAAAATAGAAATTATACCTTAGGGAAGACAAAGAATGGAAAGGTTAGTTGGTAATTAATTCTTTCCACAACTGCCTTGCCTTTTTCCTCCTTTTTAAAGATTTTTAAAAATATTTTATTATTTTTATTTTATGTGTATGAGTGTATTGCCTGCATGTAGGTAAGTGCGCCCATGTCATGCAATGCCTTCGGAGGACAGAAGAGGCTGTCGGATCCCCTGGAATTGGAGTTATGGACAGTTGTTAGCTGCCATTGGGTGCTGGGATTCAAATACAGGTCTTCTGCAAGAACAACCAGTGTCTTAACCACTGAGCCATCTCTCCAGCGCCTGGGTTTTTTTTTTTTTTTTTTTTTTTGGTCTTTTTGAGACAGGGTCTCCCTGTAGCCCTAGCTGTCCTGGAACTCACTATGTAGACTAGGCTGGCCTTGAACTCACAGAGATCCGCCTGCCTCTGCCTCCCAAGTGCTGGGATTAAAGGCGTGCACCACCCTGCCTGGCAGTTTTTTTAGATGGGTATGTGTATGTGTATATGCCACATGTGTGTAGGTGCCCTTGGAGGCCAGGAGAGGGCATTGTAGCTCCTAGAACTGGAGTTATGGATGGTTGTTACCCACCATGTGGATGCTGGGAACCCAAACCAGTTAAGAGTTAATGCTGAGCCATCTCTTGAGCCCCTTGGGGTCATTTTCTTTAACAGTTAAATATAAACATTTGCTGGGCCCTGGGACTGCTAGTGTAGCCACTTTGTCTATTTCATCTGCAAGTTGTATACATGATCTAATGAGAAGTTAAAAATTACCTTTTAAGGTTTTGAAATAGTAACCCTATAAATTCACGAGTGTTTCTGTAATGTATATCATTTGCTTCTTTTTAAAAAAATGTGCGCCACTCCATTTTTCAGTCTAAGCATTGCATTTTATAGGTAAGGAGAAGGAAAGAGGGAAGAGAAATGGCGATTCCTTTCTTACTTTACTGACCAGATTCTTAGCAGCTGCCTCTTGGATTTTTGTTCCACAAAGAGATCACTTTTTTACTTCCTAATCGCTTTGCTGACTGTAGATATTCCACTCATGCTAAAAAGAAGCACATTGGGTTTAGATTACTTTTCTAATTTAGCTATTTGCTCAAGGGCAATATGAGCCCTAAACAGTAACCGGGCTTCCATGGAATAGTCTTTATAGTGCTTTATGTGGTTTAAGTTTTTTGTTGCACTGGCATAATCTCCTTTCAGATAGTATAGCATTCCCAGTTCATAATAACTATACGGCACCAAATAGTGGTCGTATTTTAACATTTTCTCCTTCTTAATAACATGAATAAAATAGTGCTCAGCCTTCAAATGTTTGCCTAAGAATTTCAGGCACAGACCTTTCAGCAAATTTAACAAACTTATGTCATCTATGCCATACTCTTGGCTTGGATTTTCACTCACAAGCTCTTTTCCTTTGTCAATTATGGATAGCCAACTTGAAATAAACTCTATTTTTTTGCTCATGACTCGGAAACCACTCCAGGCGTAAATGAATTCCAGAAGGGGCTGTGCTGTAAACCAGCCTGTCGTACTACCATAGCGCTGGCTTTTCTCAGCAATAAACTTTTCTACTGGCAGAGAGGAGCCTAAAATTTTCATTCTCAGGCTATCCACACTTAAGAAGACAGAGCTCATGGTCTCACCTTCTGAGTTCGTAGAATTAGGAGGAAGCAAGGCCAGTAATATAGCTTTGCTGTACGCATAAATTGCCTTAGACCACCTGCTATATAGAGACAGTAGATTGGCATAATGGTAAGCCTGCCTCCAATTCTGCAGAAAAATATTGCACCACATGAGTTCCCAGTAACAGAGGTGATGAACCTGCTTCCATTCATTCTGACTTAAAATGCACTCTTGCAATTTTAACTGGGCATTTTGAAATTGTCCCTTCAGCATGCTAAAACGTGCATGAAAAAATTTAAGCACAACGCAGTTTGGAAACTTCTCAAGGTGGACTAGGAAGAAACTCTCTGTAGCAAAACGGTAATTCTTTTCAACATCAAAAACTACCTGGATATAATTGTAATAAAAGAGAAGAGTGAAAACACTTAAGATATTATTTATGTGGGGTTCGGAGGCACTTTCATGAAGCAGAGCCAGGCCTACTTCTCTGTTGCCAGTGTATCCAACAACATTGAGAAGTTTAAGTGACTTTGGTGGCACAAGTGAAAATATCAAATTGAACACTCCAAGACCAAACTTTATTCCTCCATCCAAGTGTCTGTGAGTTTTGCTTTGGCTCTCAGGCATAAGTGCTAGTATCTGTAGGCAGTCTTTGTATATTTGATAACTTGACCCAATATTGATGCCACTTTTAAGAAAACTAAGCAAACTATCATGCTGTATAAATGTTATGACAGATTTCAATATCAAACACTCAGCATAACAGAGTTCTGCATGTAACTCCTCTTCTTTGATGGACTTTATTCCCTGCCGACTCACTAGACGAGATAAAGTCATTATCCTGTTTTTTTTTCGGAAATTGTTGCAGGTTTTCAAAGCTTCCTTTGCAGCAGTCATTCCAACGTGAATATCATGTGGTTCAAAAGTCAGGATGGCCTTGACAACCATAAGCATACTATATATTAGGGCATGGTATGGACTGTTTTTATACCATGGATGAATAAGATTTATTGCATCTGAGAATCTGTTATTTAGAAATAAGTACAATCCAGTTGTGCATTCTTCCAGGGAAGATAAGAGATTCATTGTTGTTGCTGCAGGGATAACTTCATGGGCATCTTCAAACTTGTCTTCTGGCTTCTTTTCTCTTAGACTGAGTGATCTAGTTACTCTGGTCTTTTGTTCAATTTCTTCTTCACTTCGACTAACTAACATGCTTGACATGCCCTCCTGCTCATTTTCCCCTATTCTTAGAATATGCGCCATGTTTGCCTCCTCACTTAGAGCGAGGGAGACCCAAAGTGGAGTTGCAATGAGAACAGTTGCTGCACTCCTGACCAGGGTCTCTTCTTCCACACAAAGCTCAGTCTGAAGTGTTGCTGTTAAAAATGGAGGTAAACGCAAGATTAGCTGTGAGATGCAGTATTGGGATATTCTCATCTATGTCACTTTATTTACCCAGAGGATGTATTTCTGAAAAGTCCGAATCATCTAGAATGGACTAAAGCAAGCATGACCTTAAAACACTACAAAGGAAATTCTTTGTAAATGATGGGTTCTTTTGTACCCAGTTACTTACTGTAGAAATTTTATAAGATCATGTCTTTGTGTATTTAGAACTGTACTATGATTTGCTGTAAAATATCTTAATAGAAAGGCCTTGGGGGACAAGAATCTGTTTGGAAAGGGTATTTATATAGTTGTCTAGTTAAGACTAAGGATGGTGTGAATTGACCAGGCCAAAGAATAAAGATTATGAGAATGAAAAAATCCCTCCCAGGCTATACTTAGTCACTGCATGTGCATATTTTTTCATTCGAACTAGGTCTTAATGAAATTCAACATTAAAGTCCAGCTGCATAGGACTTTGTAAAAGGGGTATGTGAAAACTAGGAAGATTTATTAGCATTGCTGCACTTAGAAAAAGTCATAATAACTGTTACCATAACATTACTATAGAATTTTTGTAGGAAATCTTTCCTATTTGGAGGTGTTTAAGACCTGGTAGGTTGGTGAAGGTGGGCATAATGGAAAATCAATTACATTTTTTTTTGGTCTCCCTGTAGCCCCAGCTTTCATGGAACTATGTAGACCAGGCTGGCCTTGAACTCACAGAGATCCACTTGCCTCTGCCTCCCAAGTTCTGGGATTAAAGGCATGCACCACCATGCTTGGCTGGAAGATCAACTACAAACAGCAAGCCATTTAATTTATTAATAGAAATAATCATTTCAATTAACTTGTTTTAAAAAGAAAAAATGAAACCTTAATAGTAATTATTTAAATGTTTTAAAATAATTACACATATGTCAGGTGTGGTGGCTCATGTCTTTATTCCCAGCACTCAGAAGGCAGAGGCAGAAGCAGGTGGATCTCTGAGTTCAAGGCCAGCTGAGGCTATTAGGGACACCCAGTCTCAAAATGACCAAAAAAAATTACAAATATACTTTAGAATGTACCTAAATTCTATATTTTGATAGGTAAAAAAGACAAGAGGGAATGAAGTAAAACGAGGATAATCAAAGAAACAGGGAGAAAAGCAGAAGAAATATATGTTTTATTCTTTAAATATCTTATTTATTATTTTTACTTTATGTGTATGAGTGTATTGCCTGCATGTGTGTAAATGCACCCATGTCCATTCCATGCAATGCCCAGTGGAAATAGAAGAGGGCATTGGATTTTCCTGGAACTGGAGTTATGGATGGTTGTTAGTCACCATGTAAGTGCTGGGAATAGAACCCAGGTCCTCTGTAAGAGCAGCCAGTGCTCTTAACCACTGAGCCATCTCTCCTGCCCCAGAAATATATATTTTAATGAAGAGGGGAAAAAGGAAAATGTAACATTTTTAAAAGATGATGATGTTCTCAGATGTGTTATTTTTAGGTAAATCTTTGTTTTCACACCTTACAGTTAAGTTTCAAGACATTAGCAACTGTGATCAGTAACCTTTGAAAAGCAAAATTACATATTTCCCTGAAAGAGGGTTTTAAGTGGAAATGCCATGTGGTACACTGGGAGGGAACTCATTCTTGGGATGCAATAGTAGATAGGGCTGGAGATGTAGCTTAATGGTAGAGTTCTTGCCTAGCATGCATAAAGCTCTGGGTTCTGTCCCCAGGATCGCAAAGAAGAAGAAGAAAAGGAACTAAGACTAGTGGCTAGATCAAGGTTATCCAGAGGAACCTAGATGACAGCTAGATTCAACCAGAGAACAAAGTTTGCTTTCCTCTATCATAAACACTTTTGAATTATATCCCATAGAATTTCCTTCTCCACAGTTTAAAGTTTAATTTTTCTGAAACCTTACCAATTCTGTCACTGTGATCACACTAACAGCATTGTTTGTATGTTATGTTTCATTTTTGTTTGATGAGTGTTTGCCTGCAGGGTCATAAGAGCACCAAATGTGTGCCTGTGGAGACCAGAAGGCAGCATCTGATACCCTGGAACTGGAGTTATACATGGTTGTTAGCCACCATGTGGGTGCTGGGAATTGAACCTGGGTCCTCTG
The DNA here is from genome assembly GCF_000622305.1 of Nannospalax galili. NCBI lineage: Eukaryota > Metazoa > Chordata > Mammalia > Rodentia > Spalacidae > Nannospalax > Nannospalax galili. Next base: position 167,429 of record NW_008336857.1, read on the forward strand.
CAAGAGCAGCTGGTGCTCTTAATCACTGAGCTATCTCTCCAGCCTCATCATTGTTTATATTGACTGTTTCTCTTGGTAAGTTATGATTATTTATATGTCTGCTTTTATCTTTATCCTGGAAGCTCTAAGGCATGATCTGTGCTTTATTCAGCCTTATATTTCAATTCTAGACTATTCCTGTGAACTAATAGGCTTTAAATGCTTGTTAAGTGAATGTTCACAAACATCTAGGGTTTTTTGTTTGTTTGTGTGTGTGGTTGTTGTTTCATATGTGTTTGGTATGTATCCATGTGTGTGTGTTTGCATGTTTACATGCCTATGTGGGGGAACATGATATGTGTGCTGAGGCCCAAGGTCCAAAGCCAATATCAGGTGTCTTCCTCAACAGCACTCTACTTTATTAACTGAGGCAGAGTCTCAGATCCAGAGCATCTCAATTCCAGCCAATCTAGCTAATCAGCTTGACCGAGGCATCCCTGTCTTTTCCTCCCAAACTCTGGGATTATAGGCAGCCATTACCTCTGTCCTGCTTTAATGTGAGTTCTGGGGATCAGAACTCAGGCCCCATGCTTACATAGCAAGTGCTTTATCCACTAAGACATTTCCCAGCTCTTGTTCTGTATTTTGTTTTTGAGAAAGGGTCTTCTGGAACATTCTATGTAACCAGGCTGGCCTGGAACTTCCCATAATACTCCTGCTTATGCCTCCCAAGTGTTAAGATTCTAAGCATGTACCACCATGCCCATATAATTTCTTCTTTTTTTCCTATTTATGTATTGGTGTGAAGGATAAACCTAAGGCCTCATGGAGGTTTATCACTGAGCTTCCCTCAGCCCCTCTTGAAATTTTAAAATGTTTTTTGGGAGAAAGACAGAGGATTAAGCCTAGGGCCTTACATGGTAGGCAAAAACTCTCTCTCTCATTGAACTTCATCACTGAACTCTAAGAATGTTCATGTCCCTTCTATAAAATGTCATGTAACCATGGACATCTGTCTGGGGACTTTAAATTATCTCTAGATACTTATAATACTTAATACAAATCTTATATAAATAGCTATACTGTATTGTTTAGGAGATCACAGGGGAAAAATAAAAGTCTGTATATATTCAATATAGGCACTCTTTTTTTCAAATTATGTGTCTTTTTTGTTTTGCTTTGACAGTCTTTTTTTTTTTAAAAAAATCTTTTTTTAATTTTATGTGTACGAGTGTATTGCCTGCATGTATGTGAGTGCACCCATGTCATGCAATGCCACGGAGGTCAGAAGAGGGCTTCGGATTCCCCTGGAACTGGAATTAAGGACGGTTCTTAGCTGCCATATGGGTGCTGGGAACTGAACCTGGGTCCTCTGCCAGAGCAGTCAGTGCTCTTAACCGCTGAGCCATCTCTCCAGCCCCTGACAGTTTTATATATAGCTCGGCCTAGCCTCAAACTATATAGCCAAGGATGGCCTTGAACTCCTGACCCTCTTGCCTCCATCTCCCAAGTGCTGGGATTACAGGCATGTGCTGCCAAGATGGTTTATTAATTTATGGTGGAATACAATCATTTTTAGGAGATTTGTATCAAAGGAAAGACAATAGTCTTAAACAGTGTTTCTCTAAGTATAGCCAACACTTAGTTACAAATGAAGGTTCCTTCAGTGAATCCTATGTCTGAGTAATCAGCATCTCTGAAATCTACATTGTTAATAGCATCCTAAGTGATTCTATAAACATTAAGTTCTTATGTCAAATGGTTTGGAGGAGTTTCACTTGGAAAAGCTCCAATAATTATCCTATTTTAAACTACACCATTTTCCTTACTACAAGAATCCTAGCTACAAGATCCCCTCCTTCCAAAACAGTGCTGAATAAATTGTTAAATTCTAAGCCTAAACTAGTCTATCTCTATAGTTAAGACATCAGCTTGACTCAATCTCTCTTACCAAGGATTCCTGTTTTAGAGAGCAAAGAACATAATTCATTTACTTAGGATTTTAAGATTTCTTACTTTTATACTTTTTAATATAATCTGGAATTCCTCAGAAAGCCTCACAACCCCGTAGATTGTTTTAAACTCCTAAACTTCCTTTGTATCAGTCTTCTTTCTAGTTTTACAATTTCCCCGTGTAGCTTGGGCTGCCCTCAAACCCACTATCCTCCTGACTCAGCCTGCTAAGTGCTGGAATTCCAGGCATGAGGCAAGAGGCCCAGTTTGAGCTCTTTTCCTGGAAGGTGGCCAAAGCACTCGAAGCTCTTTACTTCTGCTCTCCACACCCTCAATACTTCAGTACTGACTGTAGGGCCGTAAGTGGCTAAGAAAAGCTTTTTTTTTTAAAACAGGAATTATAAATTCTGTAAACCCTTCCTTCCCATAATTTCTATCAATGTTCTGAATGGATCAGATGATCATGAAATGTTGGAAAAGAATAAGATATTGCTGAGCTTGGCTACTTGAGTGACCTATGATTCATATATGCACAGACCATACATAAATATGTATTAAAGACTGTTGTTATAGCTTATTTCTTTTATGTTAAAAATAGATACCTGTGTGAAATATTCAAACTGCTTTTCTTTTCTTAAGTATTGCTCATCTGACCTAAAATGGTGACAATAACTTGAAAGTGAAACTAAAGTGGTGAGGGAAGCACCCTTGAACTTTTGCCCTTGCCTGCTGTGCATAAAACCCTTGATTCAATCTTCACTGGTGTCCAATAAAAGAAAAAGGGAACTTTTCCTCAGCACTCCTGGAGGTGGAGGTAGGAGGATCTGAAGTTCTAGGCCAGCATGCACTACATAGCAAGACCTTGTTTCAATAAACAAAAATCACCAGCAACAAAAGGGGCTGTTTCTTTGATCATTCCCTGGAAATGCTAAATTTAGTAAATGAAGACAAATTTTGAAAATTGATGTTAAAAAAATAGTGAATAGCCTCCCTTCCTAATTAGACAAGGTTTTATTATGCAGCTCAGTCTGGTCTGGAATTTTCTATATAGTTCAAGTTGGCCTCTAACTGCTCATCTTCCTGTCTTAATATCATTAGTGCTGAGATCACAGTTATGTGCCACAACATCCAGCTTTAAACTATTAGCATTGCCAAGATTTAACAATCATAGCATATTAGGAATTACTCAATATTCTCTCTTAGCAAATATTAGAATATTTGACTTAAGTAGTTCTCACATTCAAACTGAATCTAGGCTTTTTTTTTTTTTTTTTCTTTGAGACAGGGTCTCACTATATATCCCTGGAACTCACTATGTAGACCAGGCAGCTAGCCTCAAACTCACAGAGACCCATCTGTCTCTGCCGCCTGAGTGCTGGAAATAAAGATGTAAACCATTACCCCTGGAAAATCTCAGAATTCTTAGAATTCTGACAATAGAAAATTGCATAGGTAAAACTCATTTCAAAGAGAATCAGTAGGAATAAAAGGGCTCTGTGCAGTAAAATCTGATTTGACTGGCATTTAGTGAAAACAATTTCTTGGGTGTTCTTAGAGAAATAGTGTTCAGGATTATACTGTATAGAAATAGTATACTATTATTTCATCATGCATTAGCAAAAGCCAATCAAGAATTGGTCTTACCTTAATAGGTATACATAGTATGTAATGTAATGAGTTTACCAAATACCTGTCTCCAAGAGAGGTATGCTAGTTAAGACTTTAACCTTCCCCCCAGCCTCCACCCCAACCCCACAATTTTTTTTTTCTTTCTTTTCTTTTTGGTGGTGCTTGGAATCAAACCCAGGGCCTCAAGAATAGTAAGCAAGCATTTTACCACTGAACCCAGTTCCCTTCTTTTCTTTTAATGTGTTTGAAAGTTTTTTTACAAGTTGGAAAATCTGCTTCTGTTGACACAATTATTTACTTCAAAATTCTCTTTAGTTCAATAGACTTTGTATTCAAAACCAAAAATACTTACTGAGGACTATTGGGGGCTATCGGGGCTATCTAGTATAATAAACACCGTTGTAATTTTCCTTTTTTTGAGACAGGGTCTCCCTGCAGCCCCAGCTGGACTGAAACTTACTACGTAGTCCAGGCTGGCCTTGAACTCAGAGATTCCCCTGCCACCTGCCTCTGCCTCCCGCGTGCTGGGATTAAAGGCATGTGCCTGGTGCCAGACATTTTCTTGAGACAGGATAATTTTGTGTAATCTGATAAATTTGAAAAGCGACATACATATAAGTTGGCAGCAGGTGGAGTCTCACAATTTACCAAGGAGGCTTCTTTTCCTTGTACTCGGCACCCACATACCTAAGGGTTTCCTCATTCGTGTGTAACATTTCCAACCCTTGTGTATTCCAAGTATTTATGATGTAATGTCTGTAATTTTCGTGGCTGATAAAAAAGAACTTTGTATTTTTAGAGCTGGTTTTTGGCAAATTGTGTAAAATCAGAAGATTTTAAGCAATTCTAAGATAGGGAGAAAGATTTTCACTTACTTGGTATACAGAGTGGCTGAGCTGTAAGGCTTTGAGCAGGAACTCAAAGATGACTTAAAAGTTCAAAGCACTAGAAAGAAAAAATTACTTTGTGCTTCAGATGCAAGTAATTTCAGCATTGCCACTACTCAAAACGCTTGATGCCGATTTAGTTTGCCAGAACCCCCCCTCTCCCAACTCTATTCCTTTGTTCACTAAACTCTAAGGATTCAGACCAAACATGGTGACAAATAAGTGACTGGTTAAAGGGCTCGGGGTCAGTGCAAGCGGGAGAGGAATTATCGAGTCCTTGGGGAAGTCACCCCTTTTGAGGCCTGTGGTGCAAAGACCTGATACTCAGCATGGCAGAATTGGTGAAGTTTTCACTCTGGTCACACTCTCATCACGTCTGAGGAGGCTGAAATCACTGAGCAGCAGACTAGGCCAGGTACCTCATACAGAAAGGCAGCCAGAGCGGCAACATCAGCGGTTAAAAGCTAGGCTTTCAGAGGACGTTCTAATGCACCTGTACTAAGATTACTAGCGCTGTCAGTTCCTAGAGTGGAGGAAATGAAAGAGGTAGAGGGCAAAGGGCTGGGAAAAGGTAAAAATCTGTAGGGTTCAGGAAAAGGGGAAGGCAAGGGGAGAGAGCGGGACGCCGCCGAGAAGGCCACAGGTTTATGGGCACGGTCTCGGCGTTCCCATGGAAACGTATCCCTCCGCACGAACCAGAGTCGTTCGCCTCTCTCCCTCCGCTCCGCCGCTTGTCTGTTTCCGCCTAGCTCCTTTGTGCCGCGCAGAACGTTGACACCACGCATGCACAAAAAAGAAAGCCCGCCCTCTGCATATATAAGTGCGAATCGGCGCTCTTCCTTGTAGTGCCGCCGGGACCGTTGGCGAGTGCAGGTGTGTGGGAGCCTCCGCGTTACTCGAGCTGTGGGCACTGCGAGCCGAAGAGCGGAGCACGCGGGCCGGTCATCATGTCGCGGTACGGGCGGTACGGAGGAGGTAAGCTGCTAGGGCCCGGGAGAGGAAGGGGCTGTGCGCGGAATGAGCTCTGTGGGGCCGTAGGGTCGGCGCGGCGGTTGGAGACGGTTATTCCGCGTGCGTAATGGCGGCTTGAGCTCACGCCGTGCGGAGGGAGGCAGCGAGGGCGGGGTGCGGCCGCGGGGCTGAGGCCGGGACGGCCCGGCCGGTCGGCTGCGGGTTCGGGCCGTAGTCACCCGGCCAGGCCGCGGCCAGGGGGCACCGCCGCTTGTGGCGTTGCCCTTCGCCGCCCGCCCGCCTCCTCCCCCCCGCCCTCGGCGGCGGCTGCCATTTTGCGTACATTGACGGCCGCGGTGGCGCATTTCCTCAGCGCTTTCCCGCCACTGGTGTGAAGAGATCGGGTAGGTCCGGGTTGGGTGGAAGCCGGGACGAGACTGGCCGCTGCGAGCCTCGCGGGGTCGTCCGGCGGCGCGTTGAATTGAGGAATGGGCGCGAGGGAGTCACTGCGACTCGCTTCGGCCTTCTTTCCCTAGCCCGGTTAATCGCTTTTTCTGGCTCTGGGGCGGCTGCTGTGGAGCCCGAGGCCGCCGCAGCCTCGCTCTCCCGCCCTCGCGGGCAGCCCGGAGCCCGCGCGATTTCCGCGCCCGGGGCTGCCGGGACTCGGGGGCGGGGCCGGGGCCTTCTAGCACGCGTTCGGTGCAGCTGCCCGAGATTTTTCCCCGGGATAAACTGTAGAACTTTGCCGCGCATCTGGCTGTTCAGCATTTCATGGGTTTCGGTGGAGGGCCCTGAACCAAACAAGCCGGGTGGTGGCTCCCGCGTGGTCCAGGCCCTTGAGGGAGGCAGAGATCAGAATCGCTTGAGCCTAGTTAACCAATCTGGGCTAAAGCAAGATCTTGTGTCCAAAAAGAAAAGAGAGGGCCAGCGAAATGGTTCATGGGTTTATAAGAGCGCTTGCTTTGTAAACCTAACCTAGATCACCGGGACTCACTTGGTGGAAAGGAAAAAAAACAACTCCACAAAATTATCCTCAGACCTACACGTGAGCGCCCTGGCACGCATGTACACAAAATAGTAATTAAAAAATACATATGTATTTTGAGTCTGTCTCATTGGTAGAGCACTTAAGCTTGGCTTGCTCAGAGCCTCCTGGAATACCCCCAAAGTAGAGATTTTCATGGCTTTAAGGATAGCCCATTTTAAAATAAACTCATTCATATGAGACGAACTGCATGACATTTATTCTTGTTTGCATTTTGAAACAGAAACCAAGGTTTATGTCGGTAACCTGGGAACTGGTGCTGGCAAAGGAGAGTTAGAAAGGGCTTTCAGTTATTATGGGCCCTTAAGAACTGTATGGATTGCCAGAAATCCTCCAGGATTTGCCTTTGTGGAATTTGAAGATCCTAGAGATGCAGAAGATGCAGTTCGAGGACTGGATGGGAAGTAAGTGAAAATTTATTAAATACTCCTGTGGGTTAAATAGTAATCCTAGTGCTAAATGGATTCTCCACAATCTGGAGAATCTGTATGGGGGCAGGTAGAAAATGTGGGTTTTTTTTTTTTTTTTTTGAGACATCTGATCTAGTCTAGTCTGACCTGGAGCTTCCTGTAGCTCACACAGTGAGTAGTTGGAGCCATCCTTCTGTCTCAGCATCCCAAGTACTGGGATTATAGGCACCTGATTATGTTACATGTACTTTAGACATGAAGATTAAATCAAGGTAGCAAAGGTGAAACCGGAATAGTACAAAGATAGCCAAAGCTGGGGTTAGAGATGGCTCACTCTTGCAGAAGACCCAGTTCAGTTGCCAGCACCCACATGGTGGCTGACAACCATCTATAACAACAGTTCTAGAAGATCCAAAGCTCAGCATCACAGTTCCATGCATGCCGGCAATACACTAATACACATAAAAAGTAATAAATATTTTTTTGAAAAAGATAATCAAAGCTTATAAGGGGAAATGAATAGGTGATTGAGTTGGTCTTTTTGAGACAGGATCTCCCTCTAGCTCCAGCTGGCCTGGAACTCATAGAGATCCGCCTATGTCTGCCTCCCTAGTGCTGGGATTAAGGCATGTGCCACCATGCCCAGCCGGATGAATTCTTTTAAATGTAGGAGTCACATGGATGGATGTTTTTAATGTTGGAATTTTCTTAATATTTTTGTAGGGTGATTTGTGGTTCTCGAGTGAGGGTTGAACTATCTACAGGCATGCCTCGGAGATCTCGTTTTGATAGGCCACCCGCCCGACGTCCCTTTGATCCCAATGATAGATGCTATGAGTGTGGTGAAAAGGGACATTATGCTTATGACTGTCATCGCTATAGCCGTCGAAGAAGAAGCAGGTATTTAATTAATAAAGGAATGGTTGGTATTCTAGTTAATTAATCAAAGTAATTCTTTTATTAGCAAGGCAGAAACTTAGTGTTTTTCTATAAACTTGAATGTTTAATTGTACAGGTGTATTTTACAATTTTTGTTTAATTAAAAATGTTACTATATTAATAATCAACCTGGTCAAAACCTTTCAGGTTTCTTCGTTTGAGTCAGTCGCCTTGATTCAGAATGTCACGAGCCTTATGATATCATGCTGAGGCGCCTTGCAAATCCGACAATTAAGATCCTCCTAGACCTTGAGGTGATCAGCATAAGAGGCCAGATCCCCTCGAGTCATCTACACCTAGCTTCACCTTATTCTTTAAAGGGCAGAAAATTTGAGTCGGTGATCGCCGTTAACAGTAAATTTGGCTTACAATTGGGGCCCCCCCTCCGCTTTAGAAAGAGGAACACCAGATTGACCACATTCCCAACTAGAAAAATCTTCTTGCGTCAATCAAGCCTCACCTGGCTCTTTTGGCTGTCAGTTTGATCGTCGTTAGATTGAAGAAAACATCTAGATGCAGCGATCGGCTATAGATACTTCTAGATCGTCTAGATCTACTAGACCTACTACTAGACCATGGGCCAAAGAGGGTCGACCTGCAAACTTGCAAGGTTTATTTTAAATACACATTATGGCGTTTTATATTATGTAATTCTAAGTTTTAATTCAGCTTTTAACAAATCTTTTTTTAGGTAGTAAAAAAAAAAAAAAAAACTGATAGGCCCAGAGTTTTTCCAAATGAAACACTAAATTTTAAATAGTTTTGAGATTTGATTTCAGCAGAGGCACACAGACACTAAAAACGAGTATCAGCTAATATCTTGTATTTTTCTAACTTGAAAAATAGGTCACGATCTAGATCACATTCCCGATCCAGGGGAAGGCGATACTCTCGCTCACGCAGCAGGAGCCGGGGACGGAGGTGAGAAATTGTGTAAAATTGAAGTCTGACATGTGAAAAAAAAACACAGAAAGATGGTCTTAAAACTTGTCCATTTTTAGGTCAAGATCAGCATCTCCTCGACGATCAAGATCTGTGTCTCTTCGTAGATCAAGATCAGCTTCACTCAGAAGATCTAGGTCTGGTTCTATAAAAGGATCGAGGTATTTCCAGTATGTAACACATTTTCCTCCTTACTTGTAGTTGGACTGTCACGTCTTTAAGACACAAAGTGGAGTATCTTAATTCAAGTGAGATGCTTCAGAATATTTGAGGTATAAAATTGATTGTATAGCCAGGTGTTGGTGTACACCTGTAGTAGTGCTTTGGAGAATGAGACAGGATTACTTGAGTATGGGAGTTGTGAGACCAGACAGGAGAACATAGTGAGACAAACCACTGCCACTCAAGAGAAGTCATAGAAAGAAAGGGCAAAGGCAACATTCTTCCAGTGAACAAGTGGTACATTTGGCATCTGTTTGTGTAACTGAGAAATTTAGAAACAAATTACAAATTCAGAAACATTTTTTGGTCCAGCAAAATGGCTCAGTGACTACTAAAGAGCTTACCACCAAGTCTGATGACCTGAGTTTGATCGTTTGAATTCACATGGTGAAAGGAGATAACCAATTCTAGTCCTCTAAATAACTTTTGCCTACTTGAAACATAGTAAATGAGTGTAAAATTTAAAACTTAAACTTTTTTGGAATTGTGATGTTTTGAGACCCTGAAAGGTTGTCTGAAGAACAGGATAAATGGGAGTTTTTTAGCTCTGTACATTGGTTTCAATATACTTGAGTGAAATCAACTTTACTCCCTTTATAGAAGGCCTTCAAAGGTTATTGAATATACAACTCTTAGGAGATCAGGAATTGTACTACACATGAGACAGTTGTATATAGAATACCCTTGGGATTTACAAAACCTGTAAATGCAGGAATTCTGAGATACCAGTAAGATCCCAAGGTTTTTATGAGATGTAATTACATGTCAGCCTAATTTGGTTTGTGTGACAAATTCAGGACCTTGAATCAACCTTTCTAAGAATAAAGGCTTATTCTATTGGTTGGTAGCTTTCTATTCACTGGCATCACTGAGTGTTAAAGCCACAGTTCAGGCCTGCCTGGTCTGAGTGAAGATTAGTTTGATGAAAAGTCATTATCTTGGATGAAACTACCTATTAACCTTGAACAGTGTTTAAGAATGGAAATACAGCTTCTACATAGGAGTAGTGACTAGTTGTGTATGACAGAAGCAAGTATTTAAAATGTGATTCCCCTTGGATTTGATAGTTTGAGAACTCCCTGGGATTGGTGTAAGCCAAGAGTTGTATCTTACCTCCTGTCCTATCCTACTTAATCGGGTGCTTAGTAAAGGAATTCATGTGGACTCATGTATTTTCTTCCTTTTTATTAAGATCCCGATCAAGATCAAGATCAAGATCCAGGTCTCTTTCACGACCAAGAAGCAGGTAGAGTAAAAATCTGATCCAGTTCATGCTCCTAGGATTATATAGCACCAATATCCAAAGAGTTCAAAGTGTTTTAAATTGAAATTTGGGTCTTACCCAAACCTTGGATGTAGTGGAAATAGCAGTATGTTATATTAAATCCAAATTAAATTTTCATTTATACATGGCCTATTGCTGTCTGGATTCATGGAGAAGGAGAAGGGAATGTTAGTGACTGATGTTTGACTTTGAAAGTTAAGAGGCCCTTATTAAAACTGGTTGGTTCATAGAGAAGCATTTGGAGGTAAATGTGCTTTATAGCAGAATGTAAAGAATGAACTGGAATAATACAAACAGTTCACTTGTTTTCCGAAAATGTAGGCGTTTTTAAGATTGGCTTTTGTGATAGGCACTGAAATTTTAAGTTTAGTGGGATAATTTTGGGGTTTTATCTTATTACAGCTGTAAGGAAGAGGTTGGTTAGTGCCTTTTCTTACTAGAATTTTTCATGTTTTGACAGCCGATCAAAATCCAGATCTCCATCTCCTAAAAGAAGGTAAGCTAAATGTTTTATTCCCAAATCTTGTTAAATGTGGCCTCTTGGAGAACTTAACTGCCTACTTAGCAGTCTTTGAACTCTTTGGAGAATTGGTGCTGTATAGATAAGGTATTAACCTTGAAATGATTATGTAAAACTTGAGTTGGGTATAACCATAAAGTGTTAGGAAAATCTAAGTTGTGTTTGTCACAAGTGTTCTTAGCTGTAGAACTTTCATGCCTAAGAGCCTGCTTTTTCTCCAACACGTATAATGATTGAAAGGAAGAAAGAACAAATCTTGCGAATAGTTGCATTCTTGCAACTAAACTATTCCTGCCTAATGTTCCATAATGAGCAAAAAAAAAAAAAAAAGTTCAGTAACTGTCCTATTTAAGGTAATCTTGGGAGTTTTGACTGGAAGGGTGTTTTTTTTGTTTGTTTGTTTGTTTTTTTTTTTTTGGTCTTTTTGAGACAGGGTTTCCCTGTAGCCCCAGCTGGCCTGGAACTCACTATAAAGACCAGGCTGGCCTTGAACTCAGATCCGCCTGCCTCTGCCTCCCAAGTGCTGGGATTAAAGGTGTGTGCCACCATGCCCCTCGGAAGTTTGTTTGTTTTTTTTCAAGTCTCAATGGCCAAGCAAGGTAAAAAAGAAGGATTGAACACACAAATTATGTAGTATTTAGGCCTTTAGCCATAGGAATTTAATACCTTTGCGTGTATGGAAATATGAGTAGCTCTGACTTGTACACAAGAGTAAGCTTCACTATACACTAATTGGTTCCAAATCTAATGTTTTTCTTTTTAGTCGGTCCCCATCAGGAAGTCCACGCAGAAGTGCAAGTCCTGAAAGAATGGACTGAAGTTCTCAAGTTCACCCTTTAGGGAAAAGTTATTTTGTTTACATTATTATAAGGGATTTGTTATGCCTGTAAAAATGTACCTAGGAAGGATCTTTCAACCATCTATAATCAAAATGGATCTGGATTTATTACTTTGTAAAATTCACAGCAGTAAGATTGTTTTTGTTGAATGTATTAACATCTTATGGTCTGAAAATGTGGGTTTTCATTTGACACATTTAAATAAAATGTTTCTAACTAGATTTTTGATCTGTGTTCAATATTGATACTTTTCAATTTGGTGAACATTGGGTGTCAAGACATTATTGATCATATTTATACAGATCTGCATTCAAAGTTTAATGGTGTTGGTTAAGCATCAAACATTGTTAACTGTTCTATACATAACACTTGGCCAGAATCTTAAGGGACTTTGAAAATTCCATTTTACCCTTGTAGTGTTGGGTAAGATGATCTTGAGTCCTCTAATAGCATGACTGCATCATGATAGATCCCTAAATTAACTATCCATTTGAAGTTGGTGTTATTAGATACCAAACTAACAATCTCAAATCAGTCAAGCTGGAAGGACCACCGATTTGTCTACTAATGGAGCATGACGGGAGCTAAGTAAGCAAAGCTTACTGAAGTAAATGTGGTATTAAGATGTAGAAGGAAACTGGTTTCTAGAGGATTGTTTTTAGTAGCTGTGGGGTTTTTCAGGCTATTGGGGGGGGGTTGATTTCTACAATGTACTTTTGTTTCTTTGCTTTGAAAGAGCCAATTTATACCAAAAAATGCATGTTTGAGAAATTGTCTGAATTTGGAACTAAACATTGTAAGCCAGCTTTGCAAAATTGTCCAGCCCAAATACTCTATTCCTTTGAATGGATTGCCTTATTCTGTGCAAAAACCTGTTGATATCCAAGCTAGAATTTGCAGTTCCTGGCAACATTGTTCTATTTTGCCAAGCTGGTATAAAGGAAAAGATGTCAATTGAAAACAACTGAGACTAAAGCAGTTTTGTAAACCTGACATTAGCAGCACTTCATGTAGCTAAGTTTTTTTGGTAGTATCTGGTAGACCTTAGAATGGTATAGCCAATAGGTTCTTATTCTGACTTTAAATATATTAAGCAAAATAGGGCAGTAACAGCCATTTTTTGAGTGTTTTTTGGACACGCTTTTTACTCTTATTTCCTAGCCTTGGTGTAAAACAAGTGGCACAGGAATCTGTCCGTTTTAAAAGGCTTTTTGAACAAAATCAGTATTGCAACTTGAATACTGGTCTGCCTCATTTGGTGATCTGAGTGATCATTTGCATTGTTTTTGGAACTTGTCAACTGGTTAAATACATGGTTGGTATAAAGCTATGTGTATAATTGGCAGACTTACCTGTTGCACTTGGTTAGCTTTAATTGTTCTGTATTATATAAAGATAAGTTTGTTCAATAAATCTGCAGAAATTGAACAAATAATCCTGATGCTCAGTTTTTGGAAGTATGATAATCTGAGCCAAAAGTTGACAATCAGCCCTGTAGCTTTTTAAGATGGGTAATTAGCATTCTAGACATGTTAGTCTGGAGGGGAAGGGTAGGGTCAATAAACACTTCATCCTTATACCCTTATAAAAGAAAAGGCGTGTAGTGATTGCCTAGGCTACTCACTTTTACAGTTCTGTTAATTAGTGTGTATCTTAAAATGAAGCAGTTTCATACAGTGCACCTTTTAAAAAGTAGTAGGTCATTTTACAAGACTGCTTTCTCCTAACCTGACTAGAAAAGTACTGATCTACTCAATTTTCATATTAGCACTGACCGGTAGTCAGATATTTCAGGCTTTGTTTTGAGTGCTTATTTATTTAAAGACAAAGTCATGAGCCATATTTGGTAGGTAGTACGTACCTATAATCTTAGCACTTGGGAAGTAGAGCCAGGAAGATCAAGGTCATCATAGGCTACAATGACCTTAAGGCCGAGCATGGTGGTGCATGTCTGTAACATTGGAGGTTGAGGCGGGAAGTGGAGGCTATCCTAGACCATAGAGTGAGAGCCTGTCTGAAAAATAAAATTTCTTAAATGCATATACCCGTAACCTAGCTCTCCATCCAGTTTTGAATGCAATTATATCAAGTGACTAACCTTGTGTTCATGGAGATTTGATAGTGGCTGGAGAGATGGTTCAGTGGTTAAGAGCACTGCCTGCTCTTGCAGAGGACCCTGGTTCAATTCCCAGCACCCACATGGAGCTAACAACTGTAACTGGTTCCAGAGGAATCCAGTGCCCTCTTCTGACCTGCAGGCATAGCTCAACACAGGTGCACTTACACACGTGCAGGCAATACACTTGGATTTTGATACCCATCTTCGTGTAGCCTATGGAAGTTTTTTAAAAATGGTGTGAGCCTGTGTTTGTGTACCACGTGTGTGTAGGTACCCTAGAGGTCAGAACAGGACATTGGATCCCCCTGAACTTGGGTCACAACTCCACCTGTTGTGGGTACTAGGAACCAAACTCAGGCTATCTGCAAGAGTAGGTGCTCTTAACTGCTGAACCATCTCTCCAACTCTTTGAACATAATTTTGAAGCTATATTAGGCCCAGAAAGTTTGGAACTGACGAGTTGATAACAAAATTTATATATAGTTGGAAAGAAAAGGTCAAAGTAATATTAGACCTGGCTGAAGTGTTTGGCAAGTGAGGGAGAGGTCAAAGATAAATGGCTAACAACTAGGTTTAAGTGCTGGACTGTGGGTTTTTTAAAAATATTTTTATTTTGTGTATGTGTGTATTGCCTGCATGTATGTGAGTGCACCCGTGTTGTGCAATGCCGTGAAGGTCAGAATAGGGCTTCGGATTCCCCTGGAACTGGAGTTTGTTAGCTGCCATGTGTGTGCTGGGATTTGAACCCAGGTCTTCTGCAAGAACAGCCAGTGTTCTAAACTGCTGAGCCATCTCTCCAGTCAAAAACATTAAGTGCTGGACTGTGGGGTTTTATTAAAGGTAGGGTTTCACTATGTGTAGCCCAGGCTACCCTGGAATTTGCAATCTTACCTCTTTTGGAGTGGGGGTCAGGTTATACATGCGTACTAAAACTGACTTTTTAAAAAAATGTGTATGAGTGTATTGCCTGCATATGTGTAAGTGCACCCATTTTATACAATGCCTGCAGAGGTCAGAAGAAGGTGTCAGGATCTGGAACTGAAGTTACAGATGGTTGTCAGTTGCCATGTGGGTGCTGGGAATCTCTGCAAGAGCAGTCTGCTCTTAACTGCTGAGCCAGCTCTCCAACCCCTAGAAGTGTTTTTTGAGATGGTCTTAACTGTGTGTTCCTGGATGGCTTTGAATTTATGGCATTCGTGCCTTAGCCTCCAGAGTGTTGGAATTACAAGCCTGTAACACCATGCCTGGTTCAGGTGTGTTATTTTTGGTAATTTCATAAATAAACACAATGTATTTAGATCACATCTACTCTTTGCTCATATGACCCTGGGTGTCCTCAACTATACGGGGCAGAGGCTGTCCTTGAAGATCTTTTCGTTCACCCTAGTGCTGGGACTACAGGCATGTTGCCAACATGCCTGGCTTCAGAGCTTTTAAAGTAAAGACACAATAGGCAGTTTGAAAGCCTGAACCAAAGTACTTGCTTTTTGTAACAGACTCTGTTAGGTATAATCTCAGCAAAATGTGAGATTTTTTTTCCTTGGTCAATTTACTTTTTAATGAAATTATTGAAGGAAACAGTCTCCACAACATAATTGCTGCTACCCTATCTCAGAGGTAAATGGGCTCAGGGATTAGTGATTCAATCTGCTTAGTTCACCTGGTCTGTGGTAAGGAATATTTAAATTCTACCTGTGGTTTGAAACCCTTTTTGATTTGAGAGGATCTTGATAAGTAGTCCCAACTGGCCTCAGGATTCTGCTGCCTCAGTCTCCACAGAGTAGCTGGGACTGCAACATGTAGGCTTAAAATGATAGCATTTATTCCCCTTTTTCCCATCATAAAGCACCTCCTATAGGTCAGAAAACCAAAAAACCTTGAAACCTTACTCAGAGTGATGGCGTTGCTAACTACTGTTCTCTGTCTGGACACAGGAGAAGAGGTACTTCAACATGTAAAATGCAGTACCCAGTTGCTGTTAGCGACCTAGAGCTTTTTTTCCACTGGCCCAGCTTTTCTGTTTATTCCATTTTGAGAAGGCTCCTAATTATCTCATCTGGCTGATTGTCCCAAGAGACAGTCATTACTAGCTAGCTGTATAGCTTGTTGGACAGATTTTTGTATGCATGTGCATAGCTATTTTCTCTTAAACAACAGCATAGTACACATTACTTAATATTTTGGAGGTCTAGTTATTTAAAAATGGTACTTCATTGTTTTAAGTTGCATCCAGTTTAGTTGGCTAGATATTGCATAGTTTATGCAATAAAGTTGTGCATCTTCAGTATTCAGGTACTGTAAAATACTGGGACATAGCAATAAACAGCCTATTTTCATGGAGCTTAAGTTCTGGAGAGAAAAATGAATGTTTTTGAGTAACAGTAATAAAATGGGGTAAGCGGTTTGGGACTTGGTTGCTTTTTGTGAAATGTGTTGCAAGGGGGTTTCTGATAGTGACATTTGAGCAAGTGAGGGAAAGGGAGCAAGATACATTGATTTCTGGGGAAAATTCTCATCAAGAGCATGACAAAGGCCCTGAAAGTGTGTTGTTGGAAGGCAGAGGTGACAGCATGAAGCTTAATGGGAGAGGGAAGAAAGCACAGGAAAGGAGGGAGATCCATAATGTCAATCATGCAGGACCTTGTAGGCCTCTCTGAAAGGACCAGCACTCCTCGGGAGGGTTTAAAAGACTTTTAAAAATATTTAAAAATTTTTATTTTTAAAAATTATTCCAAAGAGAGACAATTTTTGACATTTTCCCAGAAATAACTTGAAACAGGTTACATAAAAATAAATACACAATGAAGTTTAAGGCGGGAAAAACTAAGACTAGGAAATCAAAGACCAGAGGATTTGGCAACATAGAGTCAACTTTAGAACTTTAGTGGAATAATGAAGGTTTCCATTAGCTCTTTTTTTTTCTTTTGAAAATCCTAACGGGTTTATTGGGCTTACTAACAGCATGGGGTGAGTTTTTTGATTTTTTTATATGTATGAGTGTATTGTTTGCATGTATGTGAGTGCACTTCTGCCATAAGATCAGAAGAGGGCATTGGATTCCCCTGGAACTGGAGTTAAGGATAGTTCATAGCTGCCCTGTGGGTGCTGTGAATCAAACCCAGGTCCTCAGCAAGAGCAGTCAGTGCTCTTAACTGCTGACCCATCTCTCCAGCCCCTAAAACACTTATTTTTAGATAAAATCTCACTGTAGCTCTGGCTGTCCTGAAACTCAAAATGTATACCAGACTGGCCTTAGAACTTGTGACAGTGTGCCTCCTGAATACTGGGATTATAGGTGTGTGCCACCATGCTTGGCTACCTTTTTTTTTTGGTCTTTTTGAGACGTCTCCCTGTAGCCCCAGCTGTCCTGGAACTCACTATGTAGACCAGGCTGGCCTCAAACTCAGAGATCCATTTGCCTCTGCTGGGATTAAAGGTGTGCGCCACCACGCCCAGCTTGGCTACCTTTTTTAAAAAACAAAACAAAAGACCACCTTGTTTTGTTGATAGCAAAATTGAGAGGAAAGTACAAGATTCCCACTAATCCATAGATTTATCCAGTATTGACATCTTTCACCAGAATGGTATATTAACACTGATCAATCTGCATTGATGTGTTGTCAGGGCCCCACCTTTGTAATTGTATATTCTAGGGGATTTGACAAATGTACAGTATTTACAGTAGTTCTATAAGACTTCTCTGCTTTATTTTCATCTTTTCCTGTCAAACTTGGGACGGCCACTCATTCTTTACTGTCTGCAGTGTTTTGATTTTTCCAGATTATCATACAGTACTTGGAATCATGCCATATGTAACCTTTTCAGTTTGGCATTTTCGGTAACCTAGTAATAAGCATTTAATTAAGCATCTTTTTCTGACTTGATAGCTCATTTCTGTTTAGTGATGACTAATGTTCAGTTGGCTATTCCACATTTCCATGTGCTTGCTGCTGAAGGATGTCCTAGTTTACTTCCAAGTTTAGATAATTTAAGAATAAAGCTCCTGGGGCTGGAGAGATGGCTCAAGCAGTTAAGAGCACTGGCTGATCTTATGGGAGACCCAGGTTCAGTTCCCAGCACTCAAATGGCAGCTAATAACAAACCTCCCTAATTCTAGTTCCTGGGGATCTGATGTCCTCTTCTGGTCTCTGCCTGCATTGCATCCACAGTTGTGCTTACAAGCAGGCTCATACACATAAAATAAAAATGAGTAAAAAGAGTTACCAAGTGAGGTTTCTGTATAGACACTGAGTTCAATACCTTTGGGTAAATACCAAGGAGCACTTGTTGGATCGTATGGTAAGGATATATTTAATTTTGGATGTGAGGGTGATCTGTGACATCTGTCACTCTTGATCACCAGAGTTGATACTGCTGATCTAATATGGCTAAAAGGTACCCTTTTCCTCCCTCACCACTCTGTGTGTCTGTCCCAAAGCTGTGTGCCTAGGAAGAGGATGACCCCCCCCCAATAGAGGAAGTTCTTTAGCCAAGAGTATACAAGTAGTTGTGCTCCCCTGTTAGAACTTCCAAACTAGTCAATTTAGAAGAAACTGCCAACTTTTCTTGTCTGGAGAGATGGCTTAGCATTTAAGAGGACCTGGGTTCGATTCCCAGCACCCACATGGTGGCTACAAACCGTCCTTAACTCCAGTTCCAGGGGAATCCGAAGCCCTCTTTTGACCTCTGTGGTACTGCATGACACAGGTGCACTCACATGCAGGCAATACACTCATACACATGAAATAAAAATAATAAAATATTTTAAAAAGTAATGAAAAAAGAAACAGGCGGGGCTGGAGAGATGGCACTGGCTGCTGTTGCAGAAGACCCCAGTTCAATTCCCAGCACCCACGTGGTGGCTAACAGCCATCCTAACTCCAGTTCCAGGGAGCCACCACGCCTGGCTCCTATGGATGAGTTTTAAGTTATACAACATAATAGGTTTAGTTAGGACATTTTCATACATGCATGTTATATACTTTGGTCTACTTTTCTCCCCATATCTCCCCTTCACTCCTCTCCTTTTAAGCAGTAAGAAATGGATTTTCGGCAGGGCATGGTGGCACCCGCCTTTAATCCCAGTCCTTGGGAGGCAGAGGCAGAGGCAGGCAGATCTCTGAATTTGAGGCCAACCTGGTCTACATAGTGAGTTCCAGGCCAGCTGGGTCTACAGGGAGACCCTGTCTCAAAAAGACAAAAAAAGAAATATGGTTTTCTCCCTTTCTGGAAAATTTCCATGTGTTCAGAAATCTGTTTTTCAGTTTCTGTGGTTTCAGTATCCTCAGCTTCTCCAGTAAGACTCTTCTCTGCCTTACACTGTTTCCTTGTCTGCCTGTAAGCCACCACAAGACCTACTGTAATAACAGGTACCATTCTGTTCATTGCCTAGAAACTTAAGTGTCTGAGTGAAAATGTTGATAAATGCTTGAATGAATGCTAATGAATTTTTATAAGCTAAGTATATGAAATTGAAACCTATTGAGAACTTTGTAATCACTATTTCAATTAAAATCTCATGTGTTCTATTTAGGTGCCTGCTTATGAGACAGAATCAGCCTACAAAAGAAAGTCCTTAGGCTGCATTTAATTTCCAGCTCTATTTTGTAACTCCAGCAGCACAAGATTTTTCCCATCTGGGCTAACTCAGAATTCTATTCTTGAGTTCTACCCAGAAAGGCTATGGGGAATTCCTGTGCAGAAAATTATCAGCAGGAAGGATACAGAGTTGGTAAGCCCAGGTGAGAGCCTGGCCTAAGGTCAAATGGTTGGACCATGAGCTTCCATTTCATGTAACTGTCAGCTGCCTAGTATCCTGCTGTAACTGCTTCATAATAACAGGTGTGACAATACCTGGAGCTAAAACAAAGACTTATGCCAGTAACATTTTTTTATCTAGAGAAGGGGCTGGGAAGATGGCTCAGTTGTTAAGAGTGCTTGCAGAAGACATGGTTGGGCTTCCAGCACTGACATAGCAGCTCACAACTATTTGTAACTCCAGTTGCAGGAGATCTAGCACCCTCTTCTGACCTCTGGACATTGCATGTTTGTGGTGCACTTACATACATGCAAAACACTTTGGTACATAAAAATAAAGCAGTTTTAAGGAGCTGGAGAATTAGAAGGTCAGCAATTAGGAGCACTGGCTGCTCTTGAAGAGGACCCAGACTCAGCTCTCAAGCACCCACATGACTGCTAAGAACCATTTAACTAGTTCCAGGGGATCTAACACCCTCTCCTGGCCTCAACAGGCATTGCACACAGGAGGTGCCCTTACATACATGCAGGCAAAACATACACATTTAATTAAAAATTAAAAAGTAATTTAAAAAAATTTTAAATGGGCTGGGTGTGATGGCACACACCTTTATCTCTGTGAGTTCAAGGCCAGCTTGGTCTATATAGTGAGTTCTAGGCCAGCTGGGGCTACAGGAAGACCCTGTCTCAAAAAGAAAAAAAAAACAAAAAGTTTAAAATATAGAGGAAAATAGTTTTTAAAAATCTGTACAGGAACTGGGCGTGGTGGTGTACGCCTTTAATCCCAGCACTCGGGAGGTAGAGGCAGGCGGATCTCTGAGTTCAAGACCAGCCTGGTCTACACAGTGAGTTCCAGGACAGCTGGAGCTACAGGGAGACCCTGTCTCAAAAAGACCCCCCAAAAATAGTACAAAAGAGTTGTGGACTAGAGAGATGGCTTAGCAGTTAAGAGTACTGACTCTTCTTGCAGAGGACCCAGGTTCAATTCCCAGCACCTACATGGCAGCTAACAACCGTCCATAACTCCAGTTCCAGGAGAATCCAACACCCTCTTCAGACTCCACAGGCGTTGCACAACATGACAGACGTATAAGATAATACACTCATACACTTAAAAAAAAATTTGTATACTGTGCTTTAGTGTTTATATTGTTTTGTTTTGGTCAGTGTGATTATTGTGAAATACATACTTAGTTCTCCATAATTGGGCAGAAAGCTAAAGCCTTTGTAAACCCCTTGAAATCTCCAGAATGTTTTTTTTTTTTTTCTATGCATACATTGACTTGTCTGGAGTCCCCTAGATATGCTTCAAGATGGAGGCTGGGCACTGGAAAGACCAATGCATACTTAGTGTTGGGACTTTCAGCCCCTTCTGGCACATCCTCCAGGGAGCAGAGAGGAACAGATCAAATTGATTACCAAAGGGCAGTGATTTAATCATGCTTATGTTAACGAAGACTCCATAAAACCCAAAAGGGGTGGGGGGCTGGAGAGATGGCTCAGCAGTTAAGAACACCGGTTGTTCTTGCAGAAGATCTGGGTTCGAATCCCAGCACCACATGGCAGCTGACAACTGTCTTTAACTCCAGTCCCAGGGGATCTGACAGCCTCTTCTGACCTCCACGGGTATTGCACGACATGGGTACGCTTAACTACACACAAGCAATACAGGAATACACATAAAAATAATAAAATATTTTTTAAAAAATATTAAAAAAAAAAAACCAAAGGGGGCTGACAACATAGATTAGTGGGTAGAGGCAATTACTCAAAGGACTAACCTGAATTCCAGATCCCACAGGTGGCAGAATACCTGGGCATAGCTGAGCGAATTTCTAGAATGGTTAATTGAGGTGGGAAGACTTGCCCCAAATGGGTAGCATCATTCTGTGGGCTGAGGTCCTACACTGAATAAAAGGAAAGTAAGTGGAAGACCAGCATTCATCTCTGCTTCCCAACTGCAGAGTGACCAATCACCATGCCTTCCCTATGTAATGGACTGTACTCTCAAACTAAACCAAAATAAGCCCTTTCCTCGAGATGCTTTTGCAGGCATTTTGCCACTGAAACAAGAAAAGTAATGCTATTGATGTGAGAGTCAATTTTTTTTTTCTTGGTTGGCAAGATGGCTCAGTGGGTATAGGTGCTTGTTAACTTGGATGACCTGAGTTCAACCTTCAGAACCCACGTGGTGAAAGGAGAAAACCAACTCCAAGAAGCTGTCTCCTGACCTCCAGATGTACACTGTTGCATGTGCACCCATGTATACATACATACATACATACATACATACAGTGAATAAATGTAGTAAAAAAGTTCTCCAGCCAGTCGTGGTGGCACCTGCCTTTAATTCCAGCACTTGGGAGGCAGAGGCAGGCAGATCTCTGTGAGTTCGAGACCAGCCTGGTCTACATAGCAAGTTCCAGGACAGCTGGGGCTACAGGGAGACCCTGTCTCAAAAAGACCCCCCCCCCAAAAAAAATTCCTTGTACAACCTGGGTTACAACCAGAGATGGGTTATAATCAGCAGGCCAGATTTGCACTGATTTCTGTTTTATAGTGACAATGTGCTAAGACCCAATTTTACATTTTGAAGTGGTTGGACAATCAAGTCTAATGACATGAAAATTAGATGAAATTCAAATTGTAGAATCTTTAAAGCTTTATTGGAACATGCCCGTGAACTCATTTATCAACTGCCTATGAACTTAAAAAATTATACACAATTACATGAGAACACTCATATCTGCCCATGACTTTGCTCATGGCAGAGCCGAATCATTAAAACAGACTTTAAAACAGCCTAAAACACTCATTTTCATTCTACAGAAAATACTTGACTGTAATGAGACACTAAGGAACGCTTTTATTCCAGGGCAGTGATTCTCATCCCTGGTTGTATACTGGGGTCATCTGGGGATCTTAAAACATTCTCATCAAAGTCACTGAGGGTTAGGCACATTAGTATTGTAAAACTCTCTGGTGATCCTAACATGCAGCTAGGATTGAAAACCACTGCTTTAGGCTCCTAGTTCATAACTGGGACCTGTCATCCTGGTTTATTGCTGTTACAAGGTGAACAGCTGTGACTGAGTTAGGTATCCTCAAAGCATCTCTGAGCCCCTTTTAACCAAATGACCTGATACTGGATGGAGCCTTTCTTTCTGTGAGAGGCAGAAAATGCATTTTAGTTTATATATGTACCAATAGAGGGCACTGTGCTAAAAGAAATACTAATCTGAAAAAATTAAAATGCTCTTCAGGAACTTTGAAAGCAGTATTTCACAGAACTGTTAAGTTGGAACCCAGCACTAAGGCAACTCCAGGAATAGCCTCTGGCCATGGTTATTGTTTCAAAGCTTCCGAAATCTGTATTATTAAGCACATACATAAAGTTATGATTGTTATGCTAGTGTGTCGATTCTTCTTTAAGTTGTGTGTGTGTGCCACACTTGTGGGCAGAGGATAACCTCATCTATGTCCTTGCTTTCAAGATCATTTGAGACTGTCTGTTGTTTGCCGCTGTGTACAACAGACTAGTTTCTGGGGATGCTCCTGTACTGGAATTACAGATGCACTGTACTGCATTGGGCTTTCCATGGGTTCTGGGGATTCAAACTCTAGTCCTCACATTTATCTGGCAAGCACTTTACCCACTGAGCCATCTCCCTGGCCTGATCCTTTTATTATGAAGCATCTCTGTCTCTAGTAATATTTATCTTTGCTTTTGCTTTAAGATGTGCTAGACTAGAATTCTCTGTGTGGCCCATGCTGGCCTCAAAATTATTCTCCTGCCTCTTAACTCCTGAGTGCTAAGATTACAAATATGTGCCACAAAGCCTAGCATATTTCTTAAAGTATTTGGTTAGTATTTGGTTTGTTAGTTAGGTAGCTACTCCAACTGTTTTAGGAGTGTTTGTATAGTATAATCTTTCCATCCATTTTCTTTCAATTTATTTTTTGTTGGGAATCTAAAGTAAAACTGTTGATAATACCTAGTTGTTGGATCTTGCTTTATTTATAGACAAGGTTGTACTATCATGGCCTAAGTTGGCCTCCAACTCACAGTCCTTTCAAGCAGCTGAGATTACAGGCAATATTATGTCACTTATTTTTTACAGTATTGTAAAAAGGATGTGTGCTGCATTAACTTTTCCTGGGAAAAGATGAACAAACATCTCTTGACCTCAGATAAGGCACCAATGACAACAACAACAACAACAACAACAACAACAACAACAAATTCCACCTCAGTAACTTGGCGAACCAATGAATATAATTGGAGTTACTTACAGAAACATGATGGGTGAGGGGTTACCTACAGGACCATAGGCAATTTACAGGTGGACACATCACCAAAGAAAGTGTGTCATCCTCCACCCCTAGCAACTGTCTTCTGCATATGTATCCTTCGGCAGGGCAGGACCTCATGCACCCTCTCTCCAATCCATTAAAGAATGTTAAAAGGCCCTATCTTGTGAGGGTCTTGTGCAGGTAATCAAGATGTCAATAGCTATGCCATGCCTGGAGGACAGCATTCTACCACATTCTATCACTTTTTTTTTTTTTTTTTTTGAGACAGGGTCTCCCTGTAGCCCCAGCTGTCCTAGAACTCACTCTGTAGACCAGGCTGGCCTTGAACTCACAGAGATCCGCCTGCCTCTACCTCCCAAGAGCTGGGATTAAAGGCATGTGCTACCACACCCGGCTATCACTTTCTTCAGTGCTTACATTCTGCCTGCCTTCTTTTCTGAGATGTTCTCTAAGCTGTGGTGGGGCTGATATAGATGAACCGGTAAGGGCTAAACATTCTAGTCTCTCATTCTGAGCACTTTGCATAGTTATGAGTCTCTGTAGTAACTACCACCACCATGCCCACTCCAGCAAAAGGAAGCTTCCCTCACCAAAGCTGACAGTAGCAATAATCTATGGGCATGAACAGTTTTTTTTTTTTTTTTAGACAAGTAGGGTCTCCCTGTAGCTTCAAAGCTGAC
The DNA here is from genome assembly GCF_000622305.1 of Nannospalax galili. NCBI lineage: Eukaryota > Metazoa > Chordata > Mammalia > Rodentia > Spalacidae > Nannospalax > Nannospalax galili. The sequence goes on from NW_008336857.1 coordinate 191,900, forward strand.
CTGGAATCTACTATGTAGACCAGGCTAACCTTGATCTCACAGAGATCCTCCTGTCTCTGCCTCCCAAGTGCTAGGATTTAAGGTGTGCACCATCGGGGCTGGAGAGATGGCTCAGTGGTTAATTCACTGACTGCTCTTGGAGAGGACCTGGGTTCCATTCCCAGCACTCACATGCCAAGTGGCTAACTGTCCATAATTCCAGTTCCAGGGGATCTGACACCTTCTGACCTCCACCAGCATTGCATGACATGGGTGCACTTACACATATGCAGGCAATACACATACACATAAAAATAAAATATTTTTTATAAAAAAGGTGTGCACCATCACACCTAGCCTTGAATCCATATTGATTGTTTTGTTTTGTGTGTATGAGTGTATTGCCTGCATGTAGGTGTAGGCACCTGTGTCACAGTGCTACAGAGGTCAGAAGAGGGTGTCGGATCACCTGGAACTGGAGTTACAGAGTTATTAGCTGCTGGCAACCTGGTTCCTCTGCAAGAGCAGCCAGTGCTACTAACCGCTGAGCCATCATCTCTCCAACCCCTGAATTCACCCCCCCCCCCTTTTTTTTTTTTTTTTTTTGTCTTTTTGAGACAGGGTCTCCCTGTAGCCCCAGTTGGCTTGGAACTCACTTATGTAGACCAGGCTGGCCTTGAACTCATGCCTGCCTCTGCATCCCAAGTTCTGGGACTAAAGGCCTGTACCACCACGCCCAGCTAAATTCACATTTTTTAAAAAAAAATTCACCCATTTTTAATGAACACGTATGAACTGTCATTTTCCTGTGTTGGTGGCCATTAAGTAGTTTTCGTTTGTATGTTTTTGGAGACAGCCTTTCACTGTGTAACTCTGGCTGGCCTGGAACTTGCTATGTAGACCAGTCTAGCCTCAAACTCACAGAGATCTGCCTACCTCTGCTTCCCAAGTGTTAGGATTAAAAGTGTACACCACTCCACCTGGCACATTAGGTAGTATATTTTTTCATTATTACCAGTTAGGTTTCAATGAACACTCTTGTCTCAATATTTTTGTCTTTTTTTTTTTTTTTTTTTTTTTTTTTTGACAGGGTTTCCGCGACAGGGTCTCCCTGTAGCCCCAGCTGGCCTGGAACTCGCTAAGCAGAGTAGGCTGGCCTCAAACTCACAGAAATCTGCCAGCCCCTGTGCTGGGATTAAAGGCATGCCTCACCACGCCTGACTTGTCTCAGTATTTTTACAAGCTTATGCTAGTGTTTCTAGACAGCAGATTGCTAGATGTGGAACTGTCAGTTCATGAATTTTGCAAGTTTGTCAATACTTGCAAAAGATTCGTCAAAGATTCTATTAAATTTCCATCAAAGTTGTATTAACTGAAGTTTCAGCCAATGGTAATTGGGGAGAAATTCCTTCTTTATCAATACTACATATTATAAAACTTAGATTTTTCCCTCTGAAAAGAAAAACTTGGATCTCTCCTCTCTCTCTCTCTCTCTCTCTCTCTCTCTCTCCCATTTTAATGCCATTAGGATATATACTGGGCTTCTTATTTTATTTTCAGGGTTTTTTTTTTTTAATTTATGTGCATGTGTCTATGTGTCTATGTGCATATATGCTTTGTGCATTTAAGTGCCCACGGAGGACAGAAGAGGGTGTTGGACAGCCCCCCACAGGAGGTTGTGAGCCTCCTGATGGACGTGCTGGGAATAGAACTCTGGTCTTCTGGAAGAGCAGCGCACACTCTTAACTGCTGAGCCATCTCTCCAGCCCCCTACAGTGCACTTCCTATCAAAGGATGTGGACATTGACTCTGGATTTGCCACTTTTTAGCAATGTGGCTGTCTCTAACCAGTGACCTGTTTTTCACCAGGACTTCAATATCTGCCTTATGGGATTATGAGGGTCAGATGAAACCATCCACTCATGCAGACAATCATTGTGATGAAGTTAAAATGAACCGTTAATTATGGAGGAAAATCCCAGCAGGATGGTTATTGCAGTAACTTTTTCTGACACATGAGCAAATATCCTCCCCAGGTAGAGCATCAACCACAGACCGGCCTAAGCATTCCGCCATAGTCCAGCTTGGTGAACCAAGGAGTCTATTGGGCTTACTTGCAGAGCATGGACAAGGAGCTACTTACAGCAGTGTGGATGACCCAAAGCAGGTGCCACACTACAAAGTCCCACCCCATTATTGATGCCTACTTCATGGAAGGCATATCATGGAGAGCCCTGCACAACTTGCAGGCAGCTTGACCAACTGGAGTCTCCTGTCCTAGCGATTCTTTTCTTTTACAACCTTGAGGAGAGATCTTGCAAATCTTACAACTTTTAGAAGCTTCGGGAGCCTTGTAAGCTTTGTTCTCTTCCTGAGCCTTATGAGATTCCTTCCTTCTTCTAGGAGGGAGTGTTTCAGTTCTGAGGAAATAGCTACCCAACATTGGTAACAGTAAACATTGATTTTTACAGAGTGCCCTGTGTGACAAAGTACAAACTGCTCCTAGCCCTGTGCATCTGCTCAAATGCAGTGAGTTTAATAGGGCACCTTCTTGACCATAGCTACACCATGTTAAAGTTTAGGCTGACTCTAGCCTCTGAAGTTATCGGGCAGTTAGCCCAGGGTATGGGAACACTTGTCAGCTGGATCCCGGTTGTCTTGGGAACAGGTCAGAGTGTACCTGCTAAGTCCAGATTTATGGTGTCTGTAGGTTATGCTTGGCTTGCTTCTACAAAATAGTAATTGTTATTTACATTTTTGCAGTTTTATTCATTAAGATACACTACATGCTTATTTTCAATTTCAGTATATGATTTACACTTTCATCACAAATTACAGAATGTGGTTGATATTTTTAATTTTTATAAAGAATGTATAATGCATAAATTTGCTAATTGTTAATAAAAATGTTTAAATCTTAAAAAAAATAGTAATTGTTACTTAGTAGAAATTGTTAAGGGGGCTCTCCATCTGTAAGCTTGGGAACTTAAACTTTTTACCCCTAGTTATGGTTTCCCTGTATAAAAGCTTAGTCTAGAGATGGCTCGGTACTACACCTTCGGTTCTGACAGTAATGACTTTCATTCGGCAAAACTTTGTCTGAGTGGTCTTCTCTGGTGAAGCACTCCACAACGTGAGGAAGAGGGATAGGACCACAACTCTAGGTGCCCAGCTTTTGTTGCTCAGGCTTGGACCAGCATGGGCATTTGTTGTTCACCCTTTCCTCATTCTCCATCATAATCAATCATTGGAGGGCCTAAACCAGAAGAGAAAGATGAGCATCCCAGCTTTAGGTCCCTCCCGACAGATGTGCATTCGTCTTCTAGATAGTCTAATCTTTTTGTCTCACTGGTAAGAAGACAAGGCTGGGGAGATGGCTCAGTGAGTAAATGCACTTGCTGTAAATGCTTGAGTATCAGGTTTGGATCCCTAACACCCACATGAAAAAGGTGGGTGTGGCCATGCGCACTTCTAAGGTCAGCATTGGGGGTGGGGTGGGGATGGAGGCAGGAGGATTCCTCACAGCCAGCCTAGCTGAAAAAGGGTGAGCTCCAGACTCGGTGAAAGACATCGTCCCAAGAGAATGGGGCAGAGAGCAATAGAAGAGGATGCCCAAGGTCCTCTTCTGGCCTCCACCCTCCAAACAGGCACTCCCACGCCCACACCCACACATACACACACATGAATGAAGGAACAGAAATCTGTTGAAGATTCAGATTTTGACTTTATTTCAACTGATTGTAGTAGATAACTATAGTATAAAATAAATTTCTTTCAAAATCATTGGCCCCTCCCTGAAAAAAAAATCACCAGCCCAAATCCATCACTAATGATATAATCAATCATTCATTAGGAGAAGATCCTCCAGCCATGCCATTCATCGCCTTAACACAGAATCTGCTTCCTGTAAAGTGTGATCCTCTGGGCACTGCTGGAGTGAGGCTTTCCCATTCAGCTCCTGTCCCTGGTGTTTCTGTTTCTGCCCACACCTTGGCTGGGCTTTCTAGTTAACCTCAAAAGCAGGGAATCTAAATTCTTTCAGGATATTTGGATCTTATGCTTTAACTCATACTGCCTCTAAGGCTAAAAGATAGTTCAACTGACCCTAATGCTTATAAAGTGAATTTAAAAAATTTTAAGATTAAAAAAAAATTTAAATTATGTGTGTGTATGTATATGCATGTGAGGCCAGAAAAGGGTGGCACCTGACATGGGTGCTGAACTGAACTTCAGTCCTCTGCAAGAGTTCAGGTGCTTTTAACTGTCGAGCCACCTCCTTAGCTCCCAAAGTGAATCTAAGAAGAAATGTTCGGGCAAAGCAGGGTCCAGACTCCTTTTTGCCCTTCAGTGACCTTGGGAATGTTTAGAGAAAGGTAGAGGCAAAGAAGTGGACTTGAATTTGCATAACCTGAACTCAAGTCATTGTTAAGATTGTTACTAACTTCTGATGGGTGGTTTGAGAAGAGACAGAAAATGAGTACCATCAAAAGAAAGGAAGAGTGAGGAAAAAAAGACAGAGGTAGGATAGAGTGCTGGAGCCTATAATAGCATGAGAGTCCCCCGGAACCACTTCTGGGCTAGGGCCTTAGATGATAGCATTAGTTGCTGGGGTCATTTGCCCTCTGAACTGCACAGAGAATAGAGCTGATCATTAGACAGGGCCTGAAGCCAGTTGTTGGAAAAGGAAATCAATATTCAGGCTGATTATTCAGCTATCATCTATATGGTTTAACACACAGGATCACTTTCAAAGCTTCTAAATCTTCACCTCATCTCTGGATAGGAGGCAGGCTAGTGAGGACCCAGCCTGGTCCTGAACCAGGTCGTCTTCAGCCTTTAGGCTGCAGAGAACTTGAACCAGGTAGTATGGTTGTACTCCTCCCCAGGCTTCAGCATCACAGGAGGGAAGTGGGGCTGTGAAGGGAAACACCACAATCATACTTTGCTAGTCATGGCCACACCATCAGTCACACAGAGTGTGTCTCTGTACTAGTCTCTGGGCCAGTGTTGTAGACCAGTGCCAGTGTGGGGCCAGTGTATTACTGATTTGCAATGAAATGAAAAAAACGAGCCAGAACGAAAAACTACCACATGACCAAGCCTACTTCGTCAAAGCAAGACTTGCTGGAGGAAGCAATGCAATGGATTTGTGTTGTATTTCGGAACAAGGCACAAGCTTCTTATCTTGGACTGATACTTGGAGGAACATTGTTCTAAGTAACAGCTAGAGAAAAAATAGGAGAGAGAAAATTGAGAGAAAAGGTTCAGAAGATCTGCTTAAGTGTGGTTGTGGGCCAGCAAGATGGCTTAGAAGGTAAAGGTACTTGCTACCAAGCTTGATGACCTGTTTGATCCCCAAAACCCACATGGTGGAAGGAGAGAACTGACTCCTCCAAGTTGTCCTCTGACCACACATGTGCCATTGCATGCCAGCCCAACCCCCAACACACAAAAGGTTTGGTTACAGAAAATGAGTGTGTGTGTGTGTGTGTGTGTGTGTGTGTGTGTGTGTGTGTCGGGGGGGGGCGGTGACAAGGAGAGACATGACAAGGAGATGTTGATGGTATAAAATTTGAGCCTGTTTGTATTTTTGAGATAGGGTCTCCCTGTAGCCCAGGCTGGCCTGAAACTCGCTATATAGAACAAGCTGGGATTAAAGATGTGTGCCACCACACTCAGCAAGCTTTTTTTTTTTTTTTTTTAATTTAATGTGTATGAGTGTTTCTTGCATGTATGAAAGTGCACCTGTGTCATGAAATGCCCACAGAGGTCAGAAGAGGGTGTCCAATCTCCTGGAACTGGAGTTGTGGACGATTGTTTGCTGTCATGTGGGTGCTGGGAACTGAACTTGGGTCCTCTGCAAGAGCAGCCAGTGTTCTTAACCACCGGCCCATCTCTCCATCTCCAAAATTTGAGCTTTTAAAAACAATTATTTAGCCGGGGATGGTGATGCATGCCTTTAATCCCAGCATTTGGGAGGCAGAGGCAGATGGATCTTTGTGGGTTTGAGGCCAGCCTGGTCTACATAGTGAGTTCCAGGACAGCTGGGGCTACAGGGAGACCCTGTCTCAAAAAGACAAAAACAAACAACCCCCCTCCCCCCCAAAAAACCCACAATTTATAAGGATAGGTTTTCTATGGTTAGCTTAAATTGAAAACAAAAGACATGGAATTTTGAGCCATATAGCCTGACTTGAGTATTGTAACCTGTCATATTGTGTAGTAGCTCAACACCACTCTGACAGGTCAGCTTGTGACTTTACCTGATTGACTGCATCAGGCCAGTTCTGGGTCTCAAGGCAGAAACCAGAGTGCTTGGGATAGACTGCTCTGCTCTTGCCCTTCAGGGTGCCGTCCAGGAAGTTGCCTGTGTAAAACTGGACGCCAGGCTGGGTGGTGTACACTTCCAGTACTCGTCCACTTCCAGGGTGACGTACCCTAGGGATAAAGATAAGCCATATTTGAGTCCAGGGCAGAAAGGCAGCAGGGAGGGAAGAAGCTGGGAAACAGCTCTGGGACAGGAATTAGACCTAGCCACAGAACAGGGGCAAGAAGTAAGGAGGATTCTGGGCATGGTGGCACAGGCCTTTAACCCCAGCACTCATGAGGCAGGGAGGTGGATCACTGTGAGATCAAGGCCAGCCTGGTCTATATAACAAGTTCCAGGTCAGCCAGAGCTACAGTAAGACCCTGTCTCAAAAAAACAAAAAGGAGGAGATAAAAGAAGGAAGATCAGAATGAAGATTCCCTAAGCCTCACTGGGATCCTTAGTATCAATTTTTTGCACTAATCTTGGCTTTTCTGGGGAATGCCAAAACAGACTGACACCAGCCAGCTGGGGTATGGTAGGGAGAGAGTAGCCAGGTGGAGAGAGGCAATTTTAGGGTCCTGAGATTCTTCTGTTGTTGAACCCAGGACCTTCGGCCTGCAAGGTAGGCACTCTGCCACTGAGCTACCCTTCCCCAGGGGTTGGGATTCTTAAAAGATTATTTTTATTTTTAAAAGACGTATTTTCAATTGTGTGTGTGTGTGTGTGTGTGTGTGTGAGTGTGCATGCATGCACCTAAGATCAGAAGCAGGTGTCGGATGCCCTGGAGCTGGAGTTATAGGCAGTTATGACCTGCCCAACTTGGGTGCTGGGAACTGAACTGGGTTCCTCTGCAAGAGCAGCACATACTTTTAATGGATACGTCATATCTCCAGCCCTGAGAGCTCTCTTTTGGTATGGTGATAACCAGCCATGTCTTAAGAAAGAAAGAAATGTTTTTCTGAACTGAACTTCCCTTCCACGGACTTCAGCAGACTGGTTTTAGTCTCCCCTAGAGCAGTCCTGCTGTGGGTTTCTCCTGATTCACTCACTCACTCTTTTTTAAAACCAAGCTTCTGCAGGGGTAGAGATACTACTTGAGCCTGTACTTCTGTCAAAGAAAAGCCTGGGTCTTATAGTCTCACCAGGAGGCAAACCACACACATGAAATTCTTCAAACAAAATAAATTGTTGGGCTGGTGAGATGGGTCAGCAGGTAAAAATATTTGCCACACAAGCCTGATGACTCAAGCTCAATTCCTGGAGCTCAGGGTGAAAGGAAGAGAACTAACTCTGAAAGTTGTCTTCTGACCTCCACAGGTTGCTGTCATACACACACACACACACACACACACACACACACACACACAAAAAAAAAAAAATTTTTTTAAATGTTTGGGAAGAGGAGGTCCGGGTTTGAATCAGTGGGGACCAGACAGGAGTGGCTCCATGTGGAGGGGCAGTGAGGAGAGTTACAAGGTATGAAAATCTCTTGAGTTAGAGGAGCCAGTGGGGGGCTTGGTGCTGGGGCTCTGAGTTGGAGGTTTGGGAAGTCCTTTCTGACTTGATTAGAGTTTGAATCTTCTTTTATCCCTAAATCCTTTGATTCTACAACTATGAACTGATTACTTGCTAGTGCCAAGCATGGCATTAGATATTAGAGTAGAGGTCAGAATTCACGAACACAAAAACGGCCTGAGGAACTGGGAATTCAGTGATGAGAGCAAACAAGTTGGGACTAGTGAGAGCTGCAAGAGAAGCGTAGCCTCCAGCTCTTCCCAGGAGTGAGCAGGGCATAAATCACAGGCCAGGAAGTTACAAAGAGCTCTAGAAGTTCAATGAAGGCAGAGGTGAGAAGGAAAGAAGTAAGACCTCTGACAGAAATGGGCCTTAAAGAACTGGCAGAGAGAGAGAGAGAGAGAGAGAGAGAGAGAGAGAGAGAGAGAGAGAGACAGAGAGAGAGAGAGGAGAGCTACACAGAGAGAGAGAGAGACAGAGACAGAGACAGAGAGACAGAGACAGAGAGACAGACACAGAGAGACAGAGACAGAGAGAGACAGACAATGCTTAGTAGGGGGCCAGGGAGGATGTGAAGTTGGGGAGGATGAAGTCTACAGAATTCACCTGTGGCAGGGAGCTTTGAAAAGACAAGGGATGTGTTATCTGACCCCTGCCTGTAGTGTGTGCTATTGATGTAGCCACAGGGAACACTCCTCAAATAGGAGCTGGTAGCTCTTGTCCCCTACAGAGGTAGTAAGGAAAAAGTATCCAACCTGGCACAAAAATGCTTTTCTTTAGACCCCTTCAGACAGAAATTGTGGTCAAAACCATTGAGGCAGTGCTCCTGCAGGTGTTTTCCAAGCTCCACTGGCTTCCTCAGGTCAAATGCAGTTCCTTCCACTGGAGCAACAAGTCCTGGTGGGAAGCATTTGGAGAAAACACAGGTGGTTTTTAAACCAAGACCATATATAGATATATACATACTATCCTAAAGACCCACTGATTCCATGTTCTCAGCCTCCAAGTTCCATTTGTAGAGGAGATGGGAGCCTGGATCCTAAGAAGGAGAATGAATTGTTGGGTTTTCTTGATTAGATTAGGCAACTGGTTGCAAAATGCAGTAGCTGTAACAATATAAAATGAACGAAAAGAGTGGGAAGGTAGCTTAGTTGGTAGAGTGCTTGTCTAGCTAGCACACAGGGAAACCTGAATTCAGTCCGTAGCATTGTAAAGAATGGACTCTTCCTCTAGGTAGAGACATTCCCTTGTTTCCTTCCTAAAAGGTTAATACAATGGGGCAGGTCAGGGACCTAGAAAGGCAGCTTAACCTTAAGATAATATGTTTTTCCTGCCCCAAATTCCCACCCCCAGTGCAGTCCCTACTAGCTGAGCCACCATGAGATTCACCTAGGTCTGCCTGCCTTTCCTCAGGATGGCATAACTATTTCTTTTTCTTTTGTCTTTTCCTTTTGGATGCTGGCCACAGCCTAAGTGTGCTTTTAAATTTCCCAACTAATGCACTGGGCTTCTTTACTCTTTCTGTTTTTGTTTGCTTTTGTTTTGTTTTTTGAGGCAGGGTCTCCCTGTAGCCGAAGCTAGCCTGGAACTCGCTATGTAGACCAGGCTGGCCTTGACCTCATAGAGATCCACCTGCCTCTGCCTCCCGAGTGCTGGGATTAAAGCCGTGCGCCACCACGCCCAGCTTCTTTACTCTTTCTAAAGCTCCCCTCCCTGATGTGTGGCTGCCTGCCCCAAGTGGCTGACCTCTATGCTGCCTTGTCTCATGCAGCTTGGCTTTTGATTCTTCTCCACTCTTCCTTCCTTCCATGCACTTGGGGGTTTTACAGATTGCCTGCCCTGGGATTTTCCTTTTAAACTCCAGTGTCCTAGAGTTTCCATTTGTGTCTGTTCTTTGTCCTTGACCTTCCATTTGTGTCCATTCTTAAATTATTAATGACACTAAGAACCCCAGTAGGGCACCCTGATTTCCCAGGTATCATGTGATGGCTTTGCTGGGACTCCCCAAGATTTCTGGTAACATCGTTTTTCCCCTGCCTTTTAATTATTAAATTGGTAGAGAAAACCTGTTCTACACCCTTAAACAGCATCAGCATCACATAAAATTAGGTGTGGTTGTGCACACTTACAATCCTAGCACTCAGATGGCAGAGGCAGAGGATCAGAAAGTCATCTTCAGCTACATAGGGAGTTCAAGGCCAATCTGAGATACATGAGACCCTATCTCAGACAAACAAAACTCCAAAATTAAAAGTGTACAAAAAAAAACTGGACTATGGGGTGGGGGGGTTGGAGAGATGGCTTAGCAGTTAAGAGCACTGGTGTTGCTCTTGCAGAAGACCTGAGTTCAAAGCCCAGCACCTACATGGCAGCTAGCTGTAATTCCAGTAACTGTAACTGGATCTGATGCCCCCTTCTGTCCTCTACAGGCAATGCACAACATGGGTGCCCTTATATACGTGCAGGCATAACACTCATAAAATAAATAAATAAATAAATATCTGGATTGGGGAAATGATGGTTCAGTAGGTAAAGCATTTGCTGTGCAAGCATGAGGACCTGATTTCAGCTCTCCAGAACCCAGGTAAAAGCTGGACTCAGTAGTGCTGATCTGTCATCCTAGTGCTCCTATGGCAAGATGGGAGGCAAAGACAGGAGAATCCTTGGAAATTTATGGGCCAGCTATCCCACCTTTGCCAGCCAGGTGTGGTGGTGCACACCTTTAATCCCAGCACTTGGGAGGCAGAGGCAGGTGAATCTCTGAGAGTTCAAGGCCAGCCTGGTCTACATAGTGAGTTCCAGGACAGCTGGGGCTACAGGGAGACCCTGTCTCAAAAAAGAGAACAACAAAAAGATCCCACTTCACTTCCAGGAAGTGGAAGGCGAGGAGCAACATCAGATGTTGCTTTCTGAACTTTGCATGTGCACCATGGCAATGCACATCTGCTCTCACACACACTTACATACATACACATAAATATACATACACATAACTTTTTTTTTTTGGTCTTTTTGAGACAGGGTAGCCCCAGCTGTCCTGGAACTCACTATGTAGACCAGGCTGGCCTTGAACTCACAGAGATCCTCTTGCCTCTGCCTCCCGAGTGCTGGGATTAAAGGTGTGCACCACCACACCCGGCACATATAACTTTTTAAAAAGTTATGTGTATAGGAGCTGGATCGATGGCTCAGCAGCAGTGAGAGCACTTGCTACTCTTGCAGAACCTGGGTTTAATTCCCAGCACCCACATCAAGTGGCTCCCATCTGCCTGTAGCTTCATTGCTGGGGCTCTAACACCCTCTTCTGGACTCCGTGTGCATCAGGTATGCAGGTGATGCTCATTCATACATTCAGGCACTCCACATACACATAAAATAAATCTTTAAAAAAATTGTGTGTGTGTGCATGTGTGTGCACACACATATTGTGAGTGCAGGTGCTTGTGGAGTCCAAAAGAGAGTGTTGAATCCTCTGAAGCTGGAGTTGTAGGAAGTTGTGAGCTTCCCAGCATTCATGCTGGGAACAGAACTCAGGTCCTCTGCAAGAGCAGTACATGCTCTTTCTTAAGTGCTGAGAACTCTCTCTCTCTCTCTCTCTCTCTCTCGCTCTCGCTCTCGCTCTCTCACTCTCTCGGTCTTTTTGAGACTGGGTCTCCCTGTAGCCCCAGCTGGCCTAGAACTCAATGTGTAGACCAAGCTGTCTTTGAACTTACAGAGATCCGCTTGCCTCTGCCTCCCAAGTGCTGGGATTAAAGGCATGTACCACTATGCTCAGTTTAAGATTTTTTTAAAGTACCAAAAAAAAGGTAAGGAAATACCTAATTTCCAATAAAGGTTGTAATGGTTATTGTCATTGTGAACTTGACAGGATTTAGAATCCCCTAGGAGACACATTTTTGGGCATATCTGTGAAGGTGTTTCCTGAGAGAATGAACTGAGGAGGGAAGACCCACCTGAATGTGGGGCCAGCATCCCATGGGCTGGGTTTGCAAACTGAATAAAAGGGGAAAAGAGAAGGTCAGTTGAGCACCAGCATTCCTCTCTCTGCTTCCTGATCTGCCTGGCTGTGAGAAGCAAGCAGCCTCATGCTCCTGCCGCCACAGCCCTGAGCAGCAGCACTCATACCTTCCCCACTGTGATTAACTGTATCCTCTAAACACATCAGCCAAAATAAATCCTTCTTCCCTTCAGTTGCTTCTTTCTTGTCAGGTATTTGGTTGCAGTGATGAGAAAAATAATGAATACAGGGTTAAGTTGGACAAAGGGTAAGGGCTGTCCTATCCCAAGGCTCATAATGAAGCTTTAGCACCTGGCACCTGGCACAAATGACCAGACACTAAAAAGTCCTGAGATTAGTCATTCTGAAATTATTTGGGGCCAGTATTAGCTGGAGGGATGCTGGCAATCTCCCTGTTCCAATCACCTCCTCAATCAGTCTGTGGACACACTCCAAACTGTACTGAGAACAGCATGTGAGTTAACTGAGTCAAAGCTGGAATTAGATTCAATGCTTTGAAGGAAGCAATTCCTGGAGTAATTCTGGTCTAGTGAGCTCTGCCTCCTTGTGTGTAAGCCAGATTCCTCAGCTTTATGTGCAGGTTTTTCTTATCAAGGAGGCTGTCCTGAAACTTTATCACAATGGTGCAGGTGGGTAGCCAGTTCTGAGAGAGGACGCTGCTGTGTGGGGACCAAAGGGCAAAGTATAGAAGGCACCTGATGGTCATCACACAGCTAATGCCCAGTCAAAAACATCCCTGCTCAGGACTGTGGAGCTCAAGGATCAGTGTGGAACCTGAAGAGGCATTGAATCTCCTGGAATTGAGTTACGGACAGTTGTTAGCTGCCATGTGATTGCTGGGACTTAAACCTGGGTCCTCTGCAAGAGCAGCCAGTGCTCTTATAGGCTGACCTATCTTTCTAGCCCCTCTTCTATTTTTTTTTATTTATTTTAAAATTTATAGTATATATGTGTGTCTGTATGTGGGTATGTGCCTGTGAATTGCAGGTACCCAAGGAGTCCAGAAGCGGATATTGGATCCCCTGGAGTTGGAATTACAGGTGGCTGCCCAATGTGGGTGCTGGGAACCAAACTCAGGTCATCTGCAAGAGAGGTACACGCTCTTAACCACAAGTCACCTTTCCAGCCCCTTGTTTTTTTATGTTTTAAAAAGAGGGTTTCACTATGTTGTCTCAGGTTGGCCTTCAGCTCTTTATGTAGTCCAGGCTATCCTGGAACTTGCAGTAATCCTCCTGTCTCAGCCTCCCAAGTACTGCACCATGCCCAGCTCATTCTCCAGCCATTCTTTTTTCTTTTTCTTTTTTGTTGGTCTTTTTGAGACAGGGTCTCCTTGTAGCCCTAGCTCTGGCCTAGAACTTGCTATGTAGACCAGGCTAGCCTTGAACTCATAGAGATACACTGAGTACTGGGATTAAAGTACTGAGTGTCCTTTTTCTATCACACTCTGTCTTACTCCCTTAAGACAGGGTCTCTCACTTAACCTGGAGCTAGGTTGGTGGCCAGCAAGCCCAGCATTCCTCCTGTTTCTATCGCCCACAGTGCTGAGGTTTACAAGCTCTTGTGTGGACAGCTACAACTGACTTTTTAATGTGGGTACTGGGGATTTGAACTCAGGTCCTTATACTTGCATAGAAGTGCTTACTCACTGTACTAGCTCCCCAGCCCAAGAAATCTTAGACAATTTACTATTGAGCTATATCCCTGGTCTTATTTTATCTGTTTTATTGGCTTTTCTCTCCCTCCAATGAAGCAGCCCCTTTTTTCAAAATCATAATATCTGCTAACTTTTTTTTTCTATGACAGTCTTTCTATGTAGCCCAAGCTGGCCTTAAACTCAGTTTTCCTGCCTCAGCCTTATGAATATTAGAATTACAGATGTGTGCCATTATGCCTGGCTCTTTTTTTTTTCTTTTGTTTTTTCAGACTTATTTTGTTATTTTTTTTTCAAGTTTCTTGCATTAGACATCTACCTCACTTCTTTTTACATTTTTTTCCCCTTTGAGATAAGGACTCATTATCTAGTCCTAGCTGGCCTGGAACTCACTATATAGATGAGGCTAGCCTCTTTCTTAATTAATATAATTAGGACAAAAAGTTTCTCTGAGCAGTACTTTAGCTATATCAGTTGTAAGGAATTTTCCTTATAAAAATTGTAATATATTTACATTTTATTATGTATTCTAATATGTTGAACTTTAAGTGATTACAATGTGTAGCTATTTTCTAGATATTAGAGTTATAAAGTGAGTTAAAACATATCTAGGTCAGCTGGGCATGGCACACACTTTTGATCCCAGCACTCAGAAGGCAGAGGCAGGGGAATCTCTGTGAGTTCAAGGCCAGCCTGGTCTCCATAGGGAATCTAGGCCAGCTGACATGTATGCGCGCGTGCTTGCGCGCATGCACACACACACACACACACACACACACACAAACGGAAGTAAGACAAAGGAAAAAAGTAGGGCTGAGGCTGTAGCTCGATCGTAGACTGCTTGTCTAGCATGCACAGGATCACAGGCTCAATCCCTAGCACTGCAAATAATAACAATAGCAATAATAATAATACAGAAGCAGACTAAGCAAAGGGAATCCAACATAGTCAGTCTTTTCGTGGGAGCTGCTGGAGTCTTGGGCAGGTGTGATAAGTAGAGGCTCTACCACCGAGCTACACTCCCATCCTTCTTAATTTTAACAGTAGGAGAGGCTGATTTCATGACAGAAAGCATTAAAAATGTAATTAACAATGAAAGCATGAGTGTATGTGTTGCTGCTGGTGCACATGTGTGAGAGTGCATGTGGAGGCCCAAGATTGATGTTAGAGTAACTTTCTTGATTGCTCTCCATTTTAAAATATTTTATACATTTTATTTATTTTTTTGTCTTTTTGAGACAGGGTCTCCCTGTAGCCCCAGCTGTCCTGGAACTCACTATGTAGACCAGGCTGGCCTTGAACTCACAGAGATCCACCTGCCTCTGCCTCCCGAGTGCTGGGATTAAAGGTGTGCGCCATGACACCCGGCCTAAATATTTTATTTTTTTATGTGTATGAGTGTACTGCCTGCACGTAAGTGCACCCGTGTTGTGCAATGCCTATGGAGGTCAGAAGAGGACACCAAATTCCCCCGGAACTGGAGTTACAGATGGTTGTTAGCCACCATGTGGGTGCTGGGACTTGAACCTGGGTCCTCTTCAAGAACACTCAGTGCTCCTAAACACCAAGCCATCTCTCCAGCCCCTCTCCATATTTATTTATTTTGTTGGTTTATTTATTTTATTTGTTGGTTTATTTATTTTATTTGATTTATTTGTTGATTTATTTATTTATTTATTTATTTATTTATTTATTTATTTATAGGCAGAGTCTCTCAGTCAAACTCAGAGCTCATGGATCCCAACAGGAGGGCTTTCCCAGGGGATACCTAGTCTGTGCTTGCTGAGGATGGCACCACAGGTGCGCTGTCATGCCTATCCAGCACTTACATGGGCTCTGGGGATCTGAACCCCAGTCCTCTTGGTTGCACAGCAAGTGCTTTAACTGCTGAGCCATCTCTCTGTCATCTCTCCAGCCCAGCTTTTTGCACTCTTGTATTTTAAACTTTTCTGAGTCATTTGGCTTAGACACAGCATTCTACTGGGTTTCGCTTTGAGATTCAATCACTGGAATTAATACAGGATATATGTCATAATGTTCAGGTGCTGCCCATGTTATTGTTTTTTTTTTTTTTTTTTTTTTTTTTTTTTTTTTTGAGAGGGGGAGAGGTGGTTTTTTTGAGACAGGGCCTCACTGTATAGCTCTGGCCAGTCTGGACTTGCTATGTGGCCCAGGCTGGCCTCAAACTCAGAGATCTCCCTGCCTCTGTCTCCCGAGTGCTGGGATTACAGGCATATGCCACCATGCCCAGCTCCACATTGTTTTTTGGAACATGAGATCTCGCTGTCATGGAACTTGCTGATTCGGCTAGGCTCCACCTGTCTCTGCCTCAACAGCTCTGGAATTGTAAGTCTTTGCCACCCTGCCTGGCTTTTTGCTATGTGTTCTGTGGATTGAACTCAGGTCCTCATGCTTGCAAGACACAACTTCACCGACTGAGCTGTCTTCCCAGTCCTCTATTCCTTTTTGGTAAATAGAATCAGCTCTAAGCTGCTCCCTCCTCCCCTTTTCAAAATCCTTCCTCTGCCACTTTGAACAGAAGATATTCCAGTAAACTACTGCTACCCAGCAGATGGCGCTAGACACACAGGAGAAAGGACTTTACTAAACTGCATCTAAGTTGAGCCTGTCCTCTGCAACAGATCAGTTCTGAGAATTAAACGCTGAGCATTACACAATAAAAGTCAAATCCCAGAGGGTAGTGACCCACCTGGGTGCTTAACCTTTAATGGTTTCGTGACCAACCACCTCCCATAATGACTTAAAAAAACTTAAATTTCTTATTTTGTGTGTGGTTATGTGTGTATGCATTAGTGTGCACGTGGAGGTCAGAGGACAACCCTGTGGAAATCAGTTCTCTCATTTCTTATTTTGTGTGTGGTTATGTGTGTATGGATTAGTGTGCACGTGGAGGTCAGAGGACAACCCTGTGGAAATCAGTTCTCTTTCCACCTCGTTTGAAGCAAGGTCTTTCTTGTTGCTTGCTAGGGCACTGCACAGTCCGAGCTAGCTGCTCTGTGAGTTTCTGGGACATTCTCCTGTTTTTTGCCTCCCAACTCACTGTAGGAGTGCTAGGATTACAGACACACACCACTGCGTCCTGCTCTTTACATGGGCTGTGGGGATACGAACTCAAGGTCTTCATATTTGCGTATTTGCAAATACCTTTACCTGTTGAGCCATCTCCACAACTCTCATACAGTTCTGAGGGAGAATAACTTACTTCATGTGAAGCCTTAAGTAGACCTCCCACAAAGCACATGGCATCCAGGAAGGTAGCACATGCCTTTAATCCCTTACTCAGGAGGTAGAGGCATTCAGATCTCTGTGAGACTGAGATCAGCCTGGTCTATATAGGGAGTTTCAGGCCAGCTGAGGCTGTAGGGAACTCCTGACTCAAAACAACAAAACAAAAGGAGCAGCTATTCTGGGCTCAGGAAGATTTTTAATTTTTACCAATCCATATTTTACATTTTTTGTCCCCCTAAACATATGGTCCTTCCTTCCTTCCTTCCTTCCTTCCTTCCTTCCTTCCTTCCTTCCTCTCTCTCTCTCTCTCTCTTTCTCTCTTTCCTTCTCTCTCTTTCTCTTTCCCCTCTCTCCCTCCCTCCCTCTCTTCCTTCCTTCCTACTTTCTGAGGTCTCCCTGTAGCTCCAGCTGACCTGGAACTCACTAAGTAGACCAGGCTGGAACTCACAGAGATCCACTAGCCTCTGCCTCCCGAGTGCTGGGACTAAAGGCCTGCACCTCCATGCCCGGCAACACGGTGCTCCTTCCTAAAGCCATAATTGACTTTGAAAAAAAAAATCTAACCTTGTGACAAGCTTGTGGTTGCCCCAGGTCAGTTAAAATTGCTTATAAACACCTCCCTTAAGGTATTATTATAAGTAGAAGAGTAAGAAACAAAAGAAGTCATGGAATTTCATTTAAAAAGGCACAGGGCATCTACAGACGTGGCCGTTATTGAGCAACCTACAGATCAGGGTGTGCTTTGCCCCTCCCCCCACGAAGCTGCTATTATGTGTTCTTTACGTTACATGGGCCTAGTAGGTAGATGAGAAGCTTGAATATTAGTAGGAAAATAGCATAAATAAATGACTCGAATATGTCAGGACAGCATATACAGCACAGAGCAGAGGTTAGAGTGGGTTAATTATTAAAAACTATAGAGAAGCCTTGACTTAAAATTAGAAACTTGGGACAGTTCTAAAATGAGATTCTTGCTAAATGTGAAGAAAAAAGAGATGAGAGTCTAATCTTTTTCCCCCATCTATACTCCCTCATGTATTTCACAAATAGATATGTAGAAATTATGGAATATGTCCCCCAGAGTCACCATTTGTTGGGCTTTTTCTCATAATTGGGATGTCCTTTCTGTGACTTCTACTCCCAGCACACTCTAGTCCCATCCAACTGATCTCATGAGCGTACTAAGTTGGACATGCTGATTCATGCCTGTGATCCCAGCATTAAGAGGCTGAGGCAGAAACATCACCCTGAGTTCAACCCCAGTGTGACATATGAAGTGAGACCTTATCTCAAAACAGCAGCAACAGAACTAAAAAAGAATAGTCTCTAGCCAAGTGTGGCAGTGGTGCACACTTGGAATACCAGTCCTTAGGTACCTGGGCAGGAAGATTTCAAGTTTGAGGTTGGTCTGGGTTACATAGATCCTGTCTTAAAAAAAAAAAAAAAAAGGTAAGATAACACTCTAAATCCTAATAGCATTTATTCCAATCTCTATAGTAAGATAAGTCCCTTTTCTGTCTTATTCCCATCAGACTTAGAACACACACCACACTATGGAATAACTAAGGATCATAGCATGCTCTATGTTTAGATGGAGGGTGGGATCCTAAAGGGCAGTCACAGTGTCCCTTCTCTCTGTAGCCATTGGGCAAATGAAGTCTTTGCTTGATTGGAAAACTGATGCTTGAAATCAAACCGAAAAACAGGAGCAACTGTGAAAATGGTAGTGTCCTGTGAAAAAGTCAGGGTAACAGGTTGAGAAAGCTCCTGTGAATTGCCTCATGCAGACCCTTCACTCTGCAGATAACAAGGCTGACAGTGCAAGAGAGACGTGCCTGAAGTGACATAGAGCTTCAAAGTCTCCATGCTTTCTGGTGCATGCCTTTAATCCCAGCACCCTGTGAGTTTGAGGCCAGCCTGGTCTACATAGAAAGTTCCAGGTCAGGTGGGGCTACAGGGAAACCCTGTCTCAAAAAGACCAAAAAAAAAAAAAAAAAAAACCCCAAAAACAAAACAAACAAACAAACAAACAAAAAACACCACCACCACCAAAAAAAGAGACTACAGGTTTCCATGAGGGAAGGCCTTTTCTATCAGCCTTGGTGATGGATATGAAGTATCTGCTCTTGGTTTTTCTTTTTTAGTCTTTTTGACACCGGGTCTCCCTGTAGCCCCAGCTGGCCTGGAACTCACTGTGTAGACCAGGCTGGCCCCAAACTCACAGAGATCCGCCTGCCTCTGCCTCCCAAGTGCTGGGGCTAAAGGCATGCACTACCACACCCAGCTGCTCTTGGTTTTTCTAAGAATTTGGAAAAAATGAGCTAATTCTTTTAACTTTGTTTAATCTACATATATGAGTTCCTGCTTTCTGCTAAGAATAGAAAGGAAATGTCAAAATCATTCTTTGAGCAAAGTTGAGTGTACGGAAAATGAAGAGGAAATGAAAATGGTGAGAGGGTGTCACAGCATGGTTCTAGTTTGGAAGCCACCGGGTGCTGACAAAGCCTTTCCTCCTCCCCCCGCCTTTCCCCCCTTCTTCTTCCTCTTCTTCTTCCTCTCTCTCTCTCTCTCTGGTTGCCATTTTCTAAATTTTTAAAAATTTGTTATTTTTATTTTATGTGTATGTGTGTAGTGCCTGCATGTAGGTAAGTGCACCTGTGTCCTGCAGTGCCCGCGGAGGACAGACAAAGCTGTTGGATCCCCTGGGACTGGCGTTACGGACAGTTGTTAGCTGCCATGTGGGTGCTGGGATTTGAACCCAGGTCTTCTGCAAGAGCAACCAGTGTTCTTAACCACTGAACCATCTCTCCAGCCCCACGGTTGCTGCTTTCTAAAACAGGATTCTTATCTTCCTGAGGATGGCTGGGTGTGTGTTAAGGTCTGAGCAGCAAAGCCTGGCAGACAGTAGGCTCTGACCCACAGATGTGGAGCAGAGAGCTGGGGCATAGGAGTGACTTAGGACTGAATTTCCGCTTCTTCTTTCCAGGAAGTCTAACCACACACTACAGTAAGGACACTGGAGCTGCTCATGAGGACAGCAGCTGTGTGGGTGTGGGGCTTGGCTTTAATCAGCTTGGGGCTTGCTAGGGGAATCTAAGGAGGGAGCGGCCAAGGAAGCTGAGAGCATATGCCAAGGGGTGATTCCAGGGTTGGGCTCCTATCTAAGCTAGGGATGAAGGGGAAGGAAGTGAGGTCATGAGTGGGTGAGGGAGAACCAAAGGGTAGAAGGACCAGAGGACTGACTGTAGGTTCCTGTGGTGCTGAAGAGTGACTGGAACTCAAAGACAGACATCCTGAGGAGTGGTCACAGAAGGCTGCGTGGAGAGATAATGACAAAGTCAATGGTGTGGTCCTACAACAGAAGCAGTGAGGAGCTTCAGACAGAGGATCTTAAAGGGCTGGGAGGTCAGGATATCACCAGTATGAATAATGAAAAAATGAGGAATTATGACAGAAGTGGTAGTGGAGTGACAGTGAGCCAGAGGTCGGGGGGAAAGTGACAGGGGTCAGGGTCTATTGGTCAAAGAGGATCAATCCTCATCAAAGAGGAATCATACGAATGTCACTGGCCAAAACAGTTGTGTCAGTGTTGAGACAAGTGGATTTGATCATTGAAGACAGAACTTTCTAACATGCTAGATCTGCCACCGGGAGTTAAATCTTCCTCTTGCATTCTTGACAGCTATTATCACCTGCTTGCTCAAAATGAAGAGAAAAACTTACTGCCTTCCTGCAATCCACCTGCCTTGACTGCTCTTATCCCACAGAGATTCACACCAGCATTCTATTCTGAGGAATTCGGCCTTTCTCCCTGCCTGCTGTGGCAGACTGCACCATAGTCTACATCCCATCCCACACGTGATGCTGACACTCCCTCACTGACAGCTGGTTTCTATTTCTCCCTTGAACTTGGATGCACCTTAATATCTCCTTCACGCAACAGAATGTGGCACAAGTGCCATGGTGTAATTTCTGAGGCCAGGTTATGAAGTACAAAGTGACTTGAGCCTGGACTGCTCTCTCACAACATTTGCCTTAGGAGCCCAGCCACCATATGGTCAGGAAGCTCAAGTCACAAGGAGAGTGGGTGTTCCTGCTCACAGCCTCAACTAGGCCCCCAGCCAAAAGCCAACATCAACTGCTAAACATGGAAGAGAAAGGACTCTTTGGAGGATTCCAGCCCCTGCTCTAATATTTGCTGGAGGCACTAGACTTCTCTGTTCTGGTTTGTTTCTCCATTGCTATGACAAAACACTCTCACCAATATCAACTTGGGGAGGAAATGGTTTATTTAGCTTACATAAACCCGGTCACAGTTCATCCGGGAGCCCAAGGTAGGAACTCAGGGCAGGAACCTGGGGGCAGAAGCTGGATGGAGCACAGGCCATGGAGGAATGCTGCTTACTGGCTTGCTCTCCTGGCCCCTGCTCAGCCTGCTTTCTTATGCAACACGGCCCACCTGCCCAGGGGTGGCACCACCCACAGTTGGCTGGGCCCTCCCACATCACTCATCAAGAAGATGCCTCTTGCCTCTCAGCACAGGCCAGTCCAATAGAGATAATTCCCCAATTGAGACTCCCTCAACCCAGGTGTGTCAAGTTGACACTAAAGCTATCCAGCACAATCATGTGCAAAGAATGACATGTCCTGTCCAAACTCCTCACTAAAAGAAACAGGAGAGATGATAAATGAAGTGTTGGAGTGATTTGTTATGTAGCACTAGATCTAGTACATTAAGGTGTTTCTGCCTCTTATCATTGACTTAGCAAGTCCCCACAGGAGGTTAATCTCTATACCTTCCCTTCTTTGTACATTGCCTTTAAGAGAATCTACATTAAGAACATGAATCCTTGGAATTACATTTGGATGGTGTTCTAGATTGTTTCTCCATTGCTGAGACAAAATACTCTGACCACTACCAACTTGGGGAGGAAAGGCTTACATCTCCCAGGTCACAGTTCATCCGGGAGCCCAAGGCAGGAACTCAGGGCAGGAACCTGGAGGCAGGAGCTGGAGCACAGGCCATGGAGGAACACTGCTTACTGGCTTGCTTCCCTGGTCCCTGCTCAGCCTACTTTCTTATACAACACAGGCCCACCTGCCCAGGGGTTGCACCACCCAGTGGGCTGGGCCCTCCCACATCACTCAACAATCAAGAAGATGCCCTACAGACATGACCATAGGCCAGTCCTATGGAGGAAATTTCAGAATTGAGGCTCCCTCAACCCAGATGTGTCATAAGCTATTCAGAACAGATGGGGGAAAAAAACCCCAGGTCTGCAGCATTTATAATCTCTCCATTTTCTTGCAGTATGTACAACAAACATGAGAAGGCACAGAAGCTTGTCTTTTTATTATTTATTTATTTATTTATTTATTTATTTATTTATTTATTTATTTATTTAATGTGTATGTATGTAACTGCACCTGTGTCATGCAATACCTGCAAAGACCAGAAGAGGGCATCAGATTCCCCTGGAGCTGGAGTTACAGACTCCAGCTGCCATGTGGGTGCTGAGAACTGAACCCAGGTCCTCTAGAAGAGCAGCCAGTTCTCTTAACAGCTGAGCCATCTCTCCAGCCCAAAGTTTGTTTTAATGTGAGCAAATCAACAGTCTTCAAAAATTGTAGAAAAACGAATCATTGGAGAAAAGTAGACATTGTTCCTAATATGACAGCCCCCCGCCCAAAGGGGTTGCATAAGCAAAGTGTGTATCCCTGGATTCTGGCATTGGAAGTCATGATCATCAATAGCTGTTAATATCAGCTTCCCAGGAGCATCCTACTCACTATATGGCAATCGAACTTCAAAGAATGAATGGTCTGGACTGGGACTGAGCTTCCTTTTTTTAAAATTTTGGTCTTTCTGTCTCCCTGCAGCCCTCTACTTGCGTGGAACTTGCTATGTAGACCAGGCTGGCCTCAATCTCACAGAGATCCAGCTGCCTCTGTCTCCCGAGTGTAGGGATTAAAGGCATGCACCACCATGCCCAACTCTACTGCTTTGGTTTTTTGAGATAACTCAATATGTAGCACAGGCTATCTTCAACTCAAATTTATCATCATCCTGCCTCAGATTCTTGAGTGCTGAAATTATATGCATGTACCTCCATACTCAGCTCAGATGTGCAATTTTATGTTGTTATTTTGAGACAGGGTCTCCCTGTAGCCCTAATTGGCCTGGAACTCACTGTGTAAACCAGGCTGGCCTTGATCTCACAGAGAGTCACCTGCCTGAGCCTCCCAAGTGCTGGAATTAAAGGCCTGTGCTACCACACCTGGCTAGATCTGAAGTTTTAAAAAAAACTTTAAAATTTTATTTTCTCAATGAGTGTTTTTCCTGCATGTAAGTGCACCACATCCATACAATGCCTGAGGAGGCCAGAAGAAGGCATCAAATCCCCTGGAACTGAAGTTACTGATGGTTATGAGCACCATGTGGGTGCTGGGAACTGAACCCAGGTCCTCTGTAAGAGCAGCAAGTACTCTTAACCACTGAGCCATCTCTCCAGCCCCAATTTATTTAAGACAGTGTCTTGCTTATAAGCCAAACTGTCTTAAATTCACAATCCTCCTTCCTCAGCCTCCTGAGTGCTGGGATTACAGGCATGCATGACCATGCCCAGCTTTTAGACTTGCATTTAAATTCTGGCTTTCTTTGTTGCAAAAATTAGTAGAGGCTGGGTGTGGTGGCGCACGCCTTCGGGAGGCACAGGCAGAGGCAGGTGGATCTCTGTGAGTTCAAGGCCAGCCTGGTCTACGTAGTGAGTTCCAGGACAGCTGGGGCTACAGGGAGACCCTGTCTCAAAAAGACCAAAAAGGAAAAAAATTAGTAGAGGTTGCTTAGCTTCTCTGAACTTTGTTTTCCTCATCTGTAAAATGACAAACAACTACTTCATAAAATTACTGTGAAGACTAACTGAGACAAGGCATGACAGTGCAGTGGTAGCCTAACTTTGAATCAGGGAAGCTATTTCCAGATTTTTACTCCATCAATTACCACCTGCTTAACTATGTGTAGATTACTTAACCTTTCCAGTTGTCAACTTCTTCAACTGAAGCACACCTATGTCAAAGGGTACTTCGGGAGCTGGAAAGCAGCTCAGTTGGTAGAGTACTTGTCTAGCCTGGGATATGTGAGACCCTGTCCAAAACAAGTAAACAAACAAACAGAAAACAGCCAAAAGGGTGTGATGCAGCAAGCTACTAATTCCAGCAATCTGGAGGTGCAGGTAGAAGAATTAGAAATTCAAGGTCATCCTTAGCTACATAGTGAGTTTGAGGTCAGGCTGGGCTAGAGATTCTGTCTCAAAAGACAAAAAAAAAAAAAAAAAAAGATGTGGGTGGGGGCGAGAGCGATGGTTCATCAGTTAAGAGTGTGTACTGTGCAAGCATAAGGACTGGAGTGCAAATCCTAGCACCCACATAAAAGCCAGGCATGGTCCCATGCGTGCCTGTGACCCCAGCCCTGAGGGGAGCAGAGACAGGAGGGTAACCAAGGCCTGCTGGCTACCAGTCTAGCCATGATGGGGGTGGGGGATGGCGTGGGATGGGACAAAGATTCTGAAAGCTCCAGGTTCAGGGAGAGATCCTGTCCCAAAGGGACATATAGGAAAGTGATAGGGCACCCGACACCCTCCTCTGTCCTCTGCTCACACAGGTGTGTGCAACTGCACACACAGAGCATATACCACACATAGAGACATATACACATTCCTACATATGTGCACACAACACATACACACACACGCAAAATTAAAAGAGTAGTTCAGTAAATGAGTGTGCTTAGTGCATGTCCAGTCCATACTGAATACATAGCAAACAGTGTCAAAATGATCAAAAAAATGACTAACGGTGATAGTTGATACTAATAGTTAATATCTGCAAAGCTCTTATGAAATGTCAGAGACTCTTCTAAGTACTTCACATGTATTCTTTCTTTCTTTCTTCTTTCTTTTTTTTTTTTTTTTTTTTTTTTTTTTTTTTAAAAAAATGTAGTCCTGGCTGGCCTGCAACTTGCAATATATACCAAGCTGGCCTCAAACACACATCCTGCCACCTCTGCCTTCTGAGTACTAGGATTAAAGGCATGCACCACCATGCATGGCTATGTATTATTTCTCTATTTAGCCCTCATAACCAACAAGATAGGTCCAATTATTATCTTCATTTTATACATGAAGCCCATAAATTTAAGTCAATCTTGTCAACAGTTCTCTAAGCTCATACCAAGCATGTACCTGAGTAAGGTCTGAGCACTCTGCATTGCCAGCTGGAGTTCCTTTGCCTGCTCTATCAATTTTCATGGTACATGGGGCACCCATCACTCAAGGGCATGAACACGCTTAAGGCCATATGCTACTCTATGAGAACCAAGACACCGTTCTTTGAATCCTAAGTTCTCTTCGGGGCTCAATCACCTGATGACTGTTGACTGCTGTATCATGAGAACAGCTCTGCTGCTCAAAGCTACCTAGTGTTTGCTTGATAATTTCATAGAAAGAACACTCTGGGGCATACAAGTTTTCCTGCACACACACACACACACACACACACACACACACACGGCTGCTACAATAACAATTCACAGCTTCCAAGAAGAGCAACAGGGACAGGTAGTGGACATTCTTATGTGGAAAGGATGGGTAACTGAACACAGCCACACTGTATTGTATTTCAGGGTCAGAGAACAAAACCAGGAAAGGAGAAAAGGAAAAAATCACTTTTGCCTATCCAGTCAGTCAGCACCAGGACAGGGCTGTGAAATGGCTTTCTGTGGGGGATTTAGCCTATACTGCCATAGTATTCCCCTCCTTGCAAACTGCTCCACATGACCATGCCATCTGAATTCAAGGCTAGCCCCAACCTTCCTTCTGATGAGATTGCTGCTTCAAGTACATCCTTTATGTTGGCTCAGCCTTGGCTGCCTGGCCTCTCATTGTTTATCTGGAACATGGCTTGCGCTGGCACTGCTTGAGTCGGAGGCATGGCATCTGAAATCTAGGCCTGGCCTCCTGGCTCTGTCTGCAGGAATTAACTGGTCACTCTCCTCTCTGAGATGTGTGCTGTGTGGACACTGTATTCCACTTCCTCCCACTTGTCCCCTGCGTGCTGCCCTGCCTGGAGGGCTGATTTTTACAAATTCTTAATTTGGGAGCTGCTGTCTAACATGGAAGACTCTGGAATGGATACCTGAAAGAAAAGTGGGGAGCATCCTAAGCAGGGACCAAACACAAATATGTTCAAGGACAAATCATGGGGGACCCCTCTCCAGGCTTCTCTGAGAGGGTTAGACCAGGGAGCTTCAAAAGACCTGTTGCCCCCAGGCACCAGATTGCCATGTAGCCTCTGACCTTGTGGATGACCTAAGAGGCAGAAGGTGTATTTTTCAAACCAAGGCAGACAGCATAAAATCAGGAGACAAAACACCTGGGATGATAGAGGCAGGAATCTAAAAGGCAGTGCAAGGTAAGGTGGAAGCATCTACTACCACAAGGGGAAATTGCGAATGACAGGAACAGATACAGTTTTATACTTTTGTCATAAATCAAACACGGTGTGTGGACATGGCTTAGTCAGAAAAGTATTTACCATGTAAGCATGAGGACCTGAGTTTAACTCCTCAGAACCCATGTAAAAAGCTGGGAGCAGCAGCACAAGCTTGTAATCCCAGCACTGGGGCTAGCTGGCCAGCCACCCTAGTCAAGTACATAAACTTCAGGTTCAGTGACAGACCCTGTCTCAAAAAATAAGGTGGAGAGTGATTAAGGAAGACACTAATGTTGACCTCTGACCTCCACAAGCACTTGCACACGTCCACACACAGACACTTCAAACAGGGCAGGATATGGTGATCCCAGCATTTGGGAGGCTGAGGCAGGAAGATTGTGAATTCAAGGCCAACCTTGGCTACACAGCCAGACTCTGTCTAGAGCAAATACAAAAGAAAACGGGGGCTTGGGATGCATGTGCTTAGCATATAAAGTGGGTTTATTCCCTAGTACAAATAAATAAAAACAAACCAAGTGAAAGCAATCTGCTTAGATTTAGATTCTAACTCTGACTTTGGGTATAAAACACAATCTTATCAAGTCTCATTTCTTCATCTGTAAAATTGGGATAGGTCCGATTATCATGAAGTTGTTATGAGGATTAAATCCATTAACACAGGGAAAATGTCTAGCACATGATGATGATGGTGGTTGATGATAGTGGCTGCTGGTGAATGTGATGATGATGGTGCTGGTGACAGCTAACACCCACACGCTACTTAGCACAGTACTTCCCACTTAGGCAGTCTTGTTCCAGAGCCCATGTTCTTAGCCATTATGTCACAGTAACTCTCATGGATGTTAAGTATAATTATCATTATTTTTAACTAGAGACATAGCTGAGCCACAGTATATGTGAAAATGACTTTAAGGATATAGTTTGGGCCAGGTGTGGTGGTGTATGCCTGGAATTTGGGAGGCTGAGGCATGAGGATCATGAATGAGTTCAAGACCAGCCTGGGTTTCATCGTGAGTTTAAGGCCAGTCACAGCTACCTAGCAAGAATCTGTCTCAAAAAAAATAAATAAATAAATAAAAAATAAAGAACGTAGCTTAGCATTACATTCAGTAGGAGTCATGTACAAGTCACAAACACACATCATCTGTAATGAGATAGGGATAGTTTTCAGTTACCTTTTTGTAGAATAGACATCACAGGTGGAGAGGGCTAAAGACAGGGTAGAACCAGGGAAAATGACATAAGAAAGAATAGCCCAGGGTCCTGAGCTGTTGTACCCGAAGGAAAGATTCAGGAAGGGCCACTGCCTTCTAAAGCCTTATGGCTACTCTGAAGGGACTTCCCTGAATTGGGGTGTGGTGGTGCATGCCTTTAATCCCAGTGCTTGGGAGGCAGGGACAGGCAGATCTCTGTGAGATCGAAGCCTACATAGTGGGTCTACATAGTGGGTTCCAGGCCAGCCAGGGCTACATCATACTGAGATCCTGTCTAAAAAAAGAAAAAAGACAAAGAAAGAAAGAACAAACAAGAACTGGGATCCCTGAGAGAGGCCACATGGAGCCTGGCTCTATGTAAATGAATTCTAGTTCAATATTAGAAAGACCTTTCTGACATGCTAACCCAAGATGGACAAGAGCAGCATCTGTCCCAGAGGCACCCAACCGCTGTGGGTCCAAATGCTGGACTGATAAATAGATGATGTTTTCCAGCTATGACATCCCAGGACTGTAGGCCCAGACAACAAAACTAATGATATAGATTGTTCCTTCGGGGGAATACCCTATGATATTTAGTTATTTTTTTTTTCTTTCTTTTAAATACACCTTTACTTTGAGACACTCTCAAGGCTG